>NC_140211.1:1316921-1511921 GCF_951802725.1 Rutilus rutilus
ACTGAAACTACAACAGCTCAGACAACTCAAACATCAACTGATGCTACAACTACTGAAACTACAACAGATCAGACAACTCCAACATCAACTGATGCTACAACTACTGAAACCACAACAGCTCAGACAACTCAAACATCAACTGACGCTACAACTACTGAAACTACAACAGCTCAGACAACTCAAACATCAACTGACGCTACAACTACTGAAACTACAACAGATCAGACAACTCCAACATCAACTGACGCTACAACTACTGAAACTACAACAGCTCAGACAACTCAAACATCAGCGGGCACTACAACTACTGAAACCACAACAGCTCAGACAACTCAAACATCAACTGACGCTACAACTACTGAAACTACAACAGATCAGACAACTCCAACATCAACTGACGCTACAACTACTGAAACTACAACAGCTCAGACAACTCAAACATCAACTGACGCTACAACTACTGAAACTACGACAGCTCAGACAACTCCAACATCAACTGACGCTACAACTACTGGAACTACAACAGATCAGACAACTCCAACATCAACTGACGCTACAACTACTGAAACCACAACAGCTCACACAACTCAAACATCAGCGGGCACTACAACTACTGAAACTACAACAGCTCAGACAACTCAAACATCAACTGACGCTACAACTACTGAAACTACAACAGATCAGACAACTCCAACATCAACTGATGCTACAACTACTGAAACCACAACAGCTCAGACAACTCAAACATCAACTGACGCTACAACTACTGAAACTACAACAGCTCAGACAACTCAAACATCAACTGACGCTACAACTACTGAAACTACAACAGATCAGACAACTCCAACATCAACTGACGCTACAACTACTGAAACTACAACAGCTCAGACAACTCAAACATCAGCGGGCACTACAACTACTGAAACTACAACAGCTCAGACAACTCAAACATCAACTGATGCTACAACTACTGAAACTACAACAGATCAGACAACTCCAACATCAACTGACGCTACAACTACTGAAACCACAACAGCTCAGACAACTCCAACATCAACTGACGCTACAACTACTGAAACTACGACAGCTCAGACAACTCCAACATCAACTGACGTTACAACTACTGAAACTACGACAGCTCAGACAACTCCAACATCAACTGACGCTACAACTGCTGAAACTACAACAGCTCAGACAACTCAAACATCAACTGACGCTACAACTACTGAAACTACAACAGCTCAGACAACTCAAACATCAACTGACGCTACAACTACTGAAACTACGACAGCTCAGACAACTCCAACATCAACTGACGCTACAACTACTGAAACTACAACAGATCAGACAACTCCAACATCAACTGACGCTACAACTACTGAAACCACAACAGCTCACACAACTCAAACATCAGCGGGCACTACAACTACTGAAACTACAACAGCTCAGACAACTCAAACATCAACTGACGCTACAACTACTGAAACTACAACAGCTCAGACAACTCAAACATCAACTGACGCTACAACTACTGAAACTACAACAGCTCAGACAACTCAAACATCAACTGACGCTACAACTACTGAAACTACAACAGCTCAGACAACTCAAACATCAACTGACGCTACAACTACTGAAACTACAACAGCTCAGACAACTCAAACATCAACTGACGCTACAACTACTGAAACTACAACAGATCAGACAACTCCAACATCAACTGACGCTACAACTACTGAAACTACAACAGCTCAGACAACTCAAACATCAGCGGGCACTACAACTACTGAAACCACAACAGCTCAGACAACTCAAACATCAACTGACGCTACAACTACTGAAACTACAACAGCTCAGACAACTCAAACATCAACTGACGCTACAACTACTGAAACTACAACAGATCAGACAACTCAAACATCAGCGGGCACTACAACTACTGAAACCACAACAGCTCAGACAACTCCAACATCAACTGACGCTACAACTACTGAAACTACAACAGCTCAGACAACTCAAACATCAACTGACGCTACAACTACTGAAACCACAACAGCTCAGACAACTCCAACATCAACGGACACTACAACTACAGACACTGCAGCTACGACTTCTTCCCCTCTAACCGCAACGACAACACAACTTACTTCTACAACTGAAGCAACGGTCACAACTCCTTTAACCTCTACAGTTCTAGTTAGGTTTTCCAGCAATGAAGATTTTGTACCTGACCTGTCAAATTCATTATCAGAAGCATTTAAAAACAGAGAAAACAAAATCATAAAAGAGGTAAGTTGTGTGGTCAATGTTTAAGGCACATGTGATTTTCACTGCAAACTAAATAGTAACATTCTTGCATTTTAATGTATTGAGCATTTTATTTTGAATCCTAATATGAATATTAGTGTAAACTATTTGCACCCAACATATGTAATGTACGTTATTTAAGTGCAGATAGTGTTGTATTTTATTTGCGTCCAGGTGTAGATATCAATTAGCTGTTTTTTAAATAACTTCTAGTCCAGATTTTACTTTCACCACTTAATAGTGATGCAACGGATCATATAACTCAAAGTTCGAATCATATTGCGGCTTTTGAGTCACAGATGGAATCATTTTATGGATCAGCAAAAAAAAAAAAAAAAAAAAAGGGTCTGAGTTTGGTAAACGCACGTAAACACAAAGATGAAGGTAGTAAGTAGTCTTTTAATAAATCCTTGTTCTACGATCAACGTAGGCTTAAAATGCTTTTGGGAAACGCAGCCATGGCTAAGAATTTAAGCAGTCCATCCTAAGTTAAATTCATTGTGGAAGACTTAAATGATAAAGACATTGACAATTAAAAACCCCTCACTGGTCACTCGGGTGGTCTTTTGAACAAGGACACAGAGGGGAAAAAACTAAATTCCTACACCAAATGGTTTAAAAGTTATGAGCTGAAAAAGATAAGTGAATAAATAACAACAGAAATAATAAGCAAGAACACCAGAAAAAATAGGTGAGAATACATGCAAATACTCCCTCCCAGCATTTAAAGCGGTGGTATAATGCCCTTTTCACAACATGTAAAATAAATCTCTGATGTCCCCAGAGTGTGTGTGTGTGTGTGTGTGTGTGTGTGTGTGTGTGTGTGTGTGTGTGTGTGTGTGTGTGTGTGTGTGTGTGTGTGTGTGTGTGTGTGTGTGTGTGTGTGAAATTTTAGCTCAAAATGTCGCCCAGATATTTTTATATAGCATGTTAAAGTTGTCACTTTTTGAGGGTTAGCAAAAATGCACTGTTTTTGTGTCTGGCCCTTTAAATGCAAATGAGCTGCTGCTCCCGGTGCAGAGGGCGGAGCTTCAAGAGCTCCTGTGTGTTAGCAGCTCCGATTACCTCACGCAGACACACACTAAAATGACAGAAACTGCTCTGCCTTTTATGTTTAAACGGAGTCAGACAAAGATGGAGAGACTCAAAAAGAAGTGACAACACATAGAATGCAACAGGACGTCTCTGAATGGTTAGTGGATGAATTTATGTTGCTGATGTGGAGTTAACTATCTTCAATTAGCATATTCTGTCATGATAATCTATAAATCGCTCGTATAGGAACTGTTGTGAGATGCACACATTGTGACTTTCTATTGCATGTGAAAAGACGGATGCTACAGTTTGAGCTGACTCACAAATGTGCTCGACTACAACAACTCTTCCTCTTCTCAACATTGACTGCGTGTTCAGGGGGCGGAGTTTATGTAAATTTTAGGGTTGGTGATGTCACTAACCCTGGAGGAATGTCGTGTAGTCCCTACCAGCCGTTTGTTGTAGTCCTTAAAAAACTATTTATTTAAAAGCAAATATCTCCCTTTGCTTTAAACTTTGAGCGTTGTAACTTTGCAGATGTTGTTTATGCTCAAACAGCAACACACACTAACTAAAGTTAGAAAAGTGAAATCATACTCAACCACCCCTTTAAATACTTGTTCCAGATGATGTACAAACAAATTTAAAGTGTCCCTATTATGCTTTTTAGAGTATTAGGTAACACTTTATTTTACAGTGTCCTTGTTACATATGTTACATGTATTTACCATAGTAATAACAGCATAATTACATGCAACTAACCCTCAACCAAATCCTAATCCTACCCTAACCCTATAGTAAGTACATGTAGTTGCTTAATATTACTCAGTACTTAAATATATAATTACACTGTAACAATGACACCTTAAAATAAAGTGTAACCGATTATTGCCTTACATGCAGTGTGTAATAGAGCTGTTTGTGAAGGTAAAAGCTCTGCAAAGTTCAAAGTGCAGATAAAAGTTTTCGTCTAAACGAAAGACTTGATTCTGAACTGCCTAAAACGAGTCGTCAGTAATTCAGTCTCACTTCCTGCTGAACCCGCGTAGGTTTGTAATCAATTTGCATAATGCCAGCCTGTGGACTTGATTGGCTGAACAGCGTCGCTTAGCCCCGCCCTCAAACACTGTAGTTTGTCTGAGACTGGAAGAGTTTGGTTCGTGTTGTTCATGGCGAGAAGACGCTGTTTTCTGCTGACAAAGCAAATCCACTTTGATGAGGAGGAGCTGGAATTCAGATATGCTAATAGGCGTTTTTTTTCCAACACCCACTGTAAGCGGTAGACCAATCACAGCAGACTGGGCCATCTGACCAATCAGTGCAGGGTAGGCTTACAGAAAGGAGGGGTTTAGAAAGACTGAATTTTCAAACAAACCGTTTTCAGACTCTTTGAGAAATGAGGTGATGTGCAATGTATATTATGTGAAAATAATGTGTGTTTTTTTTAACCTAAAATAGACCTTAAAATAGAATAACAGGTGCACTTTAAGGCACACCGTTGAACAAGAACTAAAGAGTAGACTATTACAGTAAATGTTAATATGCACTTAAATTTGTAAATAATAACGGCAGATAATGTAAAAAAGAATGAATGACCACCAAATGTCTTTCATGTTGTAGGTTTTTAACTGTGGTTAAAATTTGTAACTAAATATTGAACCTGACATTGTGAATCTGTTTTACACAGATTAAGCCAATCTTTCAAAGGGAATTCGGTAGCTCCTTCGTTGAATTGAAAGTTATTTCGTTCCGGTGGGTATTTCTTTCCTTATAATAAGAATACATTTCAATTTTGGAAAAAAAAATGTATACAGTCTAAACCAGTGGTTCTCAACTCGTCCTCAGGACCCGCTGCTCTGCACATTTTGTACGTCTCTCTTATCTGACACACTCAGTTCAGTTCATGGAGTCTCTCCTAATGAGCTGATGATCTGATTCAGGTGTGTTAAATAAGGGAGACATACAAAATGTGCAGAGCAGTGGGTCCCGAGGACTGGAGATGAGAACCACTGGTCTAGACCCCCCTCTCTCTCTCTTTCTCTCTCTCTCTCTTTCTCTCTCTGTATATATATATATATGCTTCATGCTTTAGTGGATAAGTTACAAATAACAATTTTAGATTTCCAAACATTTCTATTACAAATGCTGTAATAATTCAGTGATATTTTTGTATGAACAAGGAGTTTTATAACAGAAGATGTGCACCACACAGAGCTCTGATCCCACCATTATTGAGAATTACATGGAAGACACAGAAACAACTGAGGCTAAACACCATAAATTCATAGATGAACTATGGCAACTTCTCCAAGATGCTTGGAACAACCAACCTTAAAAAACTCCTAGGAAAGAGTTGTTTTGAAGGCAAAGTGTGGTCACACCAAACACTGACTTGATTTGCTTAATAGACATTAACTCTTAAACAGTGTAGTAGTTTGCTGGCAGCTTGTTCCAGCATCTTGGAGAGGCTTTCACAGTTCTATGGATGGCTTTAGTCTCAATTGCTTGTGTTTTTTCATGTAATCCCAGACGGATTCAATGATGGTGAGATGAGATCTCAGTGTGGGCTGTACCATCGGTTGTTGGGCTCCTTATTTATAAAACTAAACATGTCAAGAATATTCCAAAAATTGCAAAAGGAATTAGTAAATCTAAAATGCTACTGGTACACTAGGGCAAAATATATCAGTAACTGTCAAATGTTTTTTGAATCATCTATATTTTGTTAATAACAGCATCTGACATATTTGTATAAAACCACAAGATGACAGTAATAGCTGCATGAACACTTCACCAAATGCCTATGAGAGTTTGTGCACTGAGTCTTACATTTAAAAAAAAGAAAGAAAAAAAAGACAATGACTCTTTCTCTCCCCCGTCCCTTCTGTAGTGCTGGATCAATCATCACTGATATGAATGTAACATTTACAACCGTACCCAGTGAAACGAATATAACCAATGCCATTTTAAATGGCAACACCACTCTTAACATCACCAGTGTTGATGGTAAGTCAATCAAGCAATATCATCAATGCAATGTCATTCAAAACGGTTTGGAATGCTTTCTGTGTTACTCTTTATTGTTATTAAACTATAGTTGTGTGTAGTTGTTGTTTATACAATATTTTTTTATGGATTTTGCTGAAGATTAATAGTTTTCTCAACTGATATTTTATTTAACTTTATTCTACAAATTATCCAAACACACAACAGTAATAAGTCCTACCAAAGCCACTACAACCAGTCCTACTACAACCACAACCCATCCTACTACAACTACAACCAGTCCTACTACAACTACAACCCCTCCTACTACAAATACAACCACAACCAGTCCTACTACAATAACAACCAGTCCTACTACAAATACAACTACAACCAGTCCTACTACAACCACAACCCATCTTACTACAACTACAACCAGTCCTACTACAACTACAACCCCTCCTACTACAAATACAACTACAACCAGTCCTACTACAACTACAACCAGTCCTACTACAAATACAACTACAACCCTTCCTACTACAACTACAACCACAACCAGTCCTACTACAACTACAACAAGTCCTACTACAACTACAACTACAACCAGTCCTACTACAACTACAACTACAACCACAACCCCTCCTACTACAAATACAACTACAACCCGTCCTACTACAACTACAACCCGTCCTACTACAACTACAACCCGTCCTACTACAACTACAACCCGTCCGACTACAAATACAACTACAAGCCGTCCTACTACAACTACAACCCGTCCTACTACAACTACAACCAGTCCTACTACAACTACAACCACAACCCCTCCTACTACAAATACAACTACAACCCGTCCTGCTACAACTACAACCCGTCCTACTACAACTACAACCCGTCCTACTACAACTACAACCAAACCAACCACCACACAAACAACAACAACAACAACGCCCACCACCACCACCACAACAACAACAACCACACTACCACCACGTCCTCCGCCATCAGTAGCCATACAGATTGTCATTATTGTGACATTTGTTCCACAACTTGAAGACCCACAAAGTCCAGCATTTAAGAACCTAGCCACAATAGTAGAGAGTGAGGTAAGTTTCAAACTGCAGAACATTCATCCATTCTTCAAAACTGCTTATCTTCTGTATGGTCGATGGAACTGCAGAACAATACACATATATATATATATATATATATATATATATATATATATATATATATATATATATATATATATATATATATATATATATATATATATATATATAATAAAAGTATTTAAAAATGTTTCATGATTTTAAATGCTTAAATAATTATTTTTTCTTTTTTTAATAATAGTACAATTCTAAAGGAAAATCTGAACTTGGTTTCAAATATAAATCTTTATTAACACTCTTGTTCAATTATGTGGTAAACTTAAAAGAAACTGTAATTGTTTTATTTTCATAGAATATTTTGAAACATTCCTAAAACTGACTTTCTGTTTTTACAGTTTGATATCGTCTATAAAAATAAGTATGGGGAACTTTTCATCAGGTGTATCGTGATTCGTTTCGTGTAAGTTAAAAGTTTGCTTCATTACTTAAATTATTTCTTTATTAAATTTGCTGGGGATGCACGATATATCGGCCACCATATTGGTATCAGCTCTTTTTTTTTTTTTTTTGGCTGATATATTAAAGCAATTAAATAATGTAACTAATAAAAACAAATTTTGTACTTTCATTGTAATTTATCATGATTACCATACTAATTACAGTCAACACAGCTCAAACCATGAGATGATTTCATCTCCTTTTTGAATATTTAATTTAGTTTATTTTGCTTTCCTAAGCATTTATGGTTGTGTGGTTAGTTGCATTTATGGTTAGTTGCACAGTACATCTGGAAGCAGTTATAATCTCTTGTTTTTCATTTCAGAGCTGTTACCAAAACCCGAGCAGAGCAAAATGTCCAGGCAGAGGTTGAGATAGTGTTTAGTGAAAAGTCAACCGAACCCATTCCCAGCAGCACTTCCATTGTGGAGACTCTGAAAGAAGCAGCCACGAATCCAAACTCCGGCTTCAACCTCACCGTTGATGCCAACACTATTAGTGTCATCAGTAAGTCATCACAGTTGATGTTCAGTTATCTGATATGCCCGATTGCTATGAAATGTACCATGTTGACTTGCTTAGAAAATTCTGTGCAATATGTGATACCTTTTCAAATCGTTTTTGTAGAATCACTGCAGATAATTCCACTGACAATCCTGACTAATGGGATCTTTGTGGCTGCTCTTTCAAATACAACTTCACGTGAATTTAAGAACAGGGCAACAATGATGAAAACAGGGGTAGGTGTGACGCGTCTACTTTTTTTGGTTATTTCGGCAAACATGCTTGTGCCAATTTAGTCTAAACAACGCTCTTGTTTTGCAGCTTGAACCGTTTTTCTTTGCTGATTACCCTGCATCATTCAGCATCATAACCGTAAACAGCTTCAGGTATGCATATGCTGGCGTGTTCTTGAACATAGCTTTTGATTGAACGTAATACTGCATAGTTTTAATTAATGAATTTTGATTTGAAACTCTCTCTAGTGATGCCAGTGTAAAAACAAGGAGTGTACCCTCGATCCGAAACTCCATGGATCTTTCATTTGCAGCGAACACCGCTCTCCCCAACAGCACCCAGATAGTGAACACTATTGTTCGAGCAGCCAGAAACAACTCGTTACCCTTCCAGATCTTCACATATGAAATTGTGATAAATGGCACAGGTAAGCGATGCACTTTAATCTTTTTGCTCAGATGAGCATTTATACTTTGATAACTGCACTCATATCAATGTAGGATAGTGTACAGTTGTAACATATTATTATTTCGTTATTGGTGCAGATATTACACATAATTTAACTCAATTTAACAGTTCTGTGCTAATAATGCGGGAAAGTTATTCACTATAACAAACAGGTTGAATGAGTAAATTATGCACAGGTGAGAAGATTAAACCAATTGCTTAATTTCGAAAATTTAACTTAAATAAATTTCAACTTAAAAAAAAAAAAAAACTTAACTCAAACTGCACCATAGCACAATCTAGCATCCAAGTGTGCTTTTATGTGTTTATTAATAGCAAATTCTCTAAATTTCAGGCTCTGTTTCGAAGAAGAAAATGTATTAATCATCAATAATAGGCACAGTTTGTTTTTATTATCAGACAGGAGTGTCCAAAAGTGATTTCAGTGAGGTCACATCTTCACCCTTTGTTCAAATATTAAATGTGCATAAGATTTTGTAGTCATATTGCGTAGTTGTGCTTGGAGTCGATGGTTTTATTTGTGATAATAACACAATGAAATATGACAAATTGTGTGGACATGATTTTCGTCCAGGCTGCCATACAAAGAAATTATGAGAGAACCAACAAAATATTAATAACTGATTATGTTGTGGTCAATGTATGCTTGTTCCGGTCAGCTCTTTCTTTTTTCGTATAGCAAAATAAAACCTTTAGCTGTAGTTTGCCTTTTTTTTTTCTCCAAATAACACAGATAAATACCGTCGCCAAGTTTTTGCATTTTGTTCTTTCCTCATATTGAAAAAAATAAAACATTTTCCTCATATTTTGATGGCTTAATCCAACTTGTAGGGCCATTAAAAACAGATATCCCCCGTACAACACCTTTGGCCACTATTGTATTCCCAATAAAAATGAGCAGAAGAAAAGGACTGTATATCTGTGAAGGAATGCGGACTGTAAGCTTGAAAGTTTTCACGCAGAGAGAGAATGTGCGCATGGATATTAACGCTTCAAACTTGAAGTGTTGCAACTGTACTCCGTCTACTGTACTAGATGAGCTTTAGGCAAAACTCCTAATGTTCACTGAATGATAACGTCTGTCTGTTCTCTTTTCAACGCAGCATTTTCATCAGCAGAAGTCAGCAGCAAGATCAGTGTGTTGACCGCGTTACTCCTGGTCGCGGTGTCGCTTCTGGTTTCGTGGTTTGATTGAACATGACTTAATGACCGACTGATTCAGACGGGTCTGAACGTTGCCTTCAACATCGGCTCAAGTGAAGGACTCTTACATAGAGCTACTGATGCTACTTAACGAGTAGTAATGAACATACTATTTTTACATAATTCTGTTCTGAAAACTTCACACTAGACTTCAGATATCAGATATGGATCTGGATATTCCTGTGTTTTCATATATTTAAGTCAGAACCTAGCATTGTGCACTTATGTACAGTAGTTTTTATTTGATAAATACTTAAATTCACGACACTCGTTTGTAAAATATAAAAAGTTGTAAAGGGTGTATGCTAACACAAGTTCCACAAATACCTGCGATTAGTTTTTAAAATGGCAAGTGATCAGTCAAAATGTTCCATGGACTATTTCATTTGATTCCCAGTTTTATCAAAATGATCAGAACTACTCCATATAGATTAAATCACTCTACATATTAAAATTGAAGGAGAACAGAAACATAACTACCATGTATTTTTCATGTCCTGACAGATGGAAAAGGTTCACTTAAAAATGATTTATATCTTCATAAGGTTTCACAGCCAAACCTTTATCTCATGTACACACATACTCGCATCTCTTTTAAAAGCTACATGATCGCTCCACTGAAACCGAACACAAGCCGCGTTGTGGAAAAACTGGGTCTCTTTTATGCTGGCTGATTTTGAAGAATCTGAAACGTATTTCAAAGATTATGAAACCTGTAAAACCACTTGGAAGAATGATAAGTATTTGCAGGATATGACCTCAGAAATGTCTGTTGGGAAAACGCACGGATAAGAAGTCTGATAACATTACATAACACATAAACCTGTACAAAACTAAACTCCTCATCTGACACATTTTATGCAAAATGATCTGTATAATACCAGTATTTTCTAAATTATTTATTCTAGAAAAAAATATATATATTTCTGATGTTAATTTAATGCTAAACTCAAAGGTCTTTTCTGTGAATTGTATTACTGTATTGTTCACACTGGATGTGGTAATAACAGTTATTATGTAGGCTACGTAGTTATATTTATCACTTGTTAAATAAACTCTGGTGACATGTATTATAATGGCGATAAACAATGATAATAATAAAAAAAAGATTATTCTCAGTTTTAGTCATTGTATTATTATTTCTTCTCTCTTCTTCCTTTCTCTCAGCGATCGAATTTCCACACATACACACACACACACACACACACACACAAAAGATATTTTGCTTTTACCTTACATACAATGAAAGTCATGGGGATGAATGTCCAAACACACCTTTTATTGTTCCACAAAACAAAAGAAAGAAAGAAAGAAAGAAAGAAAGAAAGAAAGAAAGAAAGAAAGAAAGAAAGAAAGAAAGAAAGAAAGAAAGAAAGAAAGAAAGAAAGAAATGTGATAACGCAATGAAATGTTTGTCTCTTGAACCTTTATTTACCTGTCAAAAGTACAGAGAAAAGATTTCCAATGTTTTCACTCACCAGCTTTATTGTATTTTTGATTTTGATGGCTGCAACGTTGGCATGTTTCCCACTGTCTCGCATCACCTTTCCTTGTAATCACAGTTTTATCATTTCTGAACTGAAGTTACTAATGTTGCAGTATATGATCCACACACACGTCTCCACATCAGCGATATCATCACACAAATGCAAGTCACCCATGCTGTTTGCACTGAGGCCGTATACCGTGACAGACGTTTGCTTTTGCACCTGTCGCAGGGCGGTTTCTCATGCAATGTCTTCTGAGGGGTCAAAGGTAGGGCTGGGCGATATAGCGAATATTAGCGATAATATTTCATTATTTTAATAACGATGGAAAATTTGTAAATATCATGAATATCGAATATTTCAAATTCAAGCATACTTTCCCAAAGAACTCGCCGAACGTCCAATATTACGTCCCCTTTTCTTCTTGTCATGTATCACCGCCATAGATTACCGCGATAGAGTCGTCAGATAAGCTTTCTCAGATAACGCACTTCGCCACCACTTCCGATTTGTTCATTTAATAAAAAGGCTTAAATGTTTTTACTTTGTAACAATAGCTGTTCTATCTAAATTGGTTTTGTTGTTTTTTAATGGGGGCAAAAGAAAATTATGTTTTTTTTATTATTTAAAATAAGTGCAAACATATCGATAGAATATGCGGCGCATATGCGGTCCAGGTATGCGGCGCATCCCATGCAACAAGAGATTAACACAGTTGCCAAATTGCTTTATGTTACACTTACTCTCGCATCAGCTGTTGTGTAAAGGTTCACAAAATTCACGGTTCAGTTCGATACGATACACTTGTGTCACGGTTCAGTTTGGTACATTTTTGATACAGCAAAAAGAAAGAAATGCCAGAGAAATTTCCTTGATTTAAATTTTTTTATTCTTTTTTTTATTAAAACTAACATCATAAAGTATGATATTTTTTTTTACTTCGAGCAATTCTGGAGCAATAATTGACTCTTTTTAGGAGCATATAAAACAAAACAGCTCCTTGGAAAAAATATTGTAGTAGTTATAAACAAAGGTTTATTTTAGTTCAGAATGATTAACATTTGAGGGCAGCAATTGTATTCATAATGTCAAAATAAAACCGACATAATGTTACTTGAAGGCATTATAGCCTACTATTCCTGCCAAACTTCCATGGTTGAAGTTAGTGTTACTACAGTAAATCCATGGTGAATGTTGCTGATCTACACTGGATAGTTCATTCATGCCACAATGTTTGTTCCTGGTTTCCACGTCAGCGCTGTTTGATCCATTAATAACGGAGTAATGTGAATGCTTCTCACTAGATCTCGCAGCGATGTTATTACTTCTGTGGCGAATTCAAATGCTTTCTTTACTGGATCTCTTATTAGCGCTGTGTAGTAACAGTGTCGCTTTATCAAGTTCGGCTCGCGCTGCTTTGGTCCAAACTGATAAACGGTCCGTCAACCACACAATAACGAGCAGTTTCGTTCCGCTTGCATTACGTTTGCCATTTGATGTTGGACAATGTTGTGGTCGCGCCGGCGGATGAGCGCGCTCACCACGCGCAACGCGCCTACATTTGAAATAATGAAATTTCAAATGTATTTTTTCAAATTTCAAAATACCCTCCCCCCCCCCCCCCCCAAACAAAAACTCTTCGGTTCTACGCGATTCACGTAAATGATCCAACTGACCAAGAAAACGGCGATTGTCGCCGAAAAGCGACAAGTTTGCAGGTATGCAGTAAGAATTCCGGCTCTCACAGACCTGTTAGTTTTTCTTTAAGAAGCCCTCCTGTTCTCCACTCATTACTTGTATTAACTGCACCTGTTTGAACTCGTTACCTGTATAAAAGACACCTGTCCACACACTCAATCAAACAGACTCCAACCTCTCCACAATGGCCAAGACCAGAGAGCCGTGTAAGGATATCAGGGATAAAATTGTAGACCTACACAAGGCTGGGATGGGCTACAGGACAATAGGCAAGCAGCTTGGTGAGAAGGCAACAACTGTTGGCGCAATTATTAGAAAATGGAAGAAGTTCAAGATGACGGTCAATCTCCCTCGGTCTGGGGCACCGTGCAAGATCTCACCTCGTGGGGCATCAATGATCATGAGGAAGGTGAGAGATCAGCCCAGAACTACACGGCAGGACCTGGGGCCTCATTTATAAAACTGTGCGTAGGAACCTTACTAAAAGTGTACGTGCGCCTGAAAGCCAAAAATGGCGTACGCAAAAAAATATTCAGACTTATAAAACCGTGCGTACGCCAGAACCTGCGCAGAATTCACTTTATAAATCCCAGTCAGCGGAAGATTGTGCGTACATGCGTCTCCACCCGAAATAACCATATATGGAGCTTACAACGCCTAGTTTTACTATGCAGATCCTCATCTACATATCATTTGCATATGATTATTCATCCACGTGATAACTTAAACGTTATCACGTGGATGAATAATCATATGCAAATGATATAAACGGTACAAGAAACATTACATTAATACAAATCAAGTAGTTGTCTATCCTTGCCTTGTTTTTGAATAGCCTACATAAATCAAATAGTGTAAAATACATTTCAGAGAAAGTTTTTCTCAATCTTTTCCACTTGCCGAATTGTATTTTTAGTTTGTTTTATATTTTTAATGGAAACAGATAGGCCTTGGGCATTATTTGCACGAAACTATTTTCTCAGACAATCTGGTATTATCATGATAAGCAATTATCTCTGTGGTTAAAACATTAAAGCACGCCACAGGAAAAGTGTTCAAAAACAATCGCATCCACAACAAATATTTCTAATGATTGAATTTAAAAAAATGTTGTAACTTCAGTAATGATTTCATGTTTAAGTGTTTAACTCCATTAATTTGAATGGCATATTTAATATAAATGTTTATATCAGAAGTATTTTATTTATTTAAACTGTTATTTGCGTCAGTTTCACTAAACGGCTCAACCCGCTCGCTGCCGCGGACATTTAAGAAGGAATGGATATTTGCTTCAAGTGACAGGCTTGGTGATTGAAATTGTATTTGTATAATCTTTCTGTATATGTTTAATTTTCTTTAGATTTTCTGTATAAAAGTGACCAAAAATACATTTAACTCCAGCTCACCATCGGTGTCGCCAAACTGCTCCATCTCCAAAACGTTCGTACGCATGGGTCAGAGTTTGCGTGCAGGTGCGCAAGTTTTTCTGTATAAATCCCACCTTTTGCGCAGGAACTGGCGTACGCATGTTTTCAGCCCCGTTTTGTTCGTACGCAAGCTTTATAAATGAGGCCCCTGGTCAATGACCTGAAGAGAGCTGGGACCACAGTCTCAGAGAAAACCATTAGTAACACACTACGCCGTCATGGATTAAAATCCTGCAGCACGCGCAAGGTCCCCGTGCTCAAGCCAGCGCATGTCCAGGCCCATCTGAAGTTTGAATGGGAGAAGGTCATGTGGTCTGATGAGACAGAAATACAGCTTTTTGGTCTAAACTCCACTCGCTGTGTTTGGAGGAAGAAGAAGGATGAGTACAACCCCAAGAACACCATCCCAACCGTGAAGCATGGAGGTGGAAACATCATTCTTTGGGGATACTTTTCTGCAAAGGGGACAGGACGACTGCACCGTATTGAGGGGAGGATGGATGGGGCCATGTATCGCGAGATCTTGACCAACAACCTCCTTCCCTCAGTAAGAGCATTGAAGATGGGTCGTAGCTGGGTCTTCCAGCATGACAACGACCCGAAACACACAGCCAGGGCAACTAAGGAGTGGCTCCGTAAGAAGCATCTCAAGGTCCTGGAGTGGCCTAGCCAGTCTCCAGACCTGAACCCAATAGAAAATCTTTGGAGGGAGCTGAAAGTCCGTATTGCCCAGCGATAGCCCCGAAACCTGAAGGATCTGGAGAAGGTCTGTATGGAGGAGTGGGCCAGAATCCCTGCTGCAGTGTGTGCAAACCTGGGGCCCGTTCTTCGTACGTTGCTTAAAACATCCGAGATCAAATGAGACATCCAAGATGATATCATCGTGCTAATCATGATCCGGCTAATTGGGTTCTTCTAACACACCTGTTGTTTATGATTAGTATAGCTGGATTAAGTTATCTGAGATAACTGCGCGTTCATGCGCTGGTTTAAAAGGGGATATGTATCGACAGTAGAAACATTGATCAGCAACGCTGCTATTGGCTGCTCAGCGTGGCCAAAGAGCGCGCTCAGTTTTTCTCCTCAGCAGAGCAAGAACTAATAGTTGAAGTTTATTCGGAATTTTAATGTTTAATCAAAACGCCAGGGAACACCTCAAAGTCTGCAAAAGCCAGGAGAGAGGGCTGGCAAAGAGTAGCAGACAATTTAAATCCGTTAGAAGTGGCCATGTTAGATGTTTTTATCACTTATTAGCCTATATTTTTGTATTTTAATAATTGCATAATTACTTTGTTCATTGTAATGTCAGAGTCACCACACTTGACTAGAACATGGGAACAAATAAAAGTGAAGTACAAAAATATTCTACATAATGTTAATTTTTAGTTATATTATAGTCTCTTTTATAAAAGGTGCTGTTAAATAAATGGTTATCTGTTTATAAAAGCAACCAAAAAAAAGAAAGAAAAGATCTTAGTAGCCTACACTGTAAAATATTTTTGCTGCATTAAATTAAGGCTGTATAGTCATTTCAACTGTTAAATCTTGAGTAATGAAGAATTGCTTTGACTTGTGAAAGTGAAAACTGATAAACTTATTGATCACATTTTTCCCGAGTGTAGTTCATTGCAATGACATTGTGTTTTCCTCTTTTGTGCACTTTTACACAATACACCAACACTTGTATCTGTTCCCAAGAAAGTGGTGGCTGAAATATGTGCAGTAAGTGGACATTTTCTAACTTTCCAAAGGAAAGAAAGTATAAGACTTTGTAATGTCCATTTGTTTCCATTGCACTGGACCGTGAATAAACCCTCTCAGATAACTGTCATATGGAGGAACTAGCCTACCTGCAAGTGCATAAATAACTT
Organism: Rutilus rutilus; assembly: GCF_951802725.1. Classification (NCBI taxonomy): domain Eukaryota; kingdom Metazoa; phylum Chordata; class Actinopteri; order Cypriniformes; family Leuciscidae; genus Rutilus; species Rutilus rutilus. The sequence goes on from NC_140211.1 coordinate 1,333,754, forward strand.
TACTTAATTTATACTTGTATGCTTTATGGCTGCAATATAAGTTGCAGGATTCCACATCTACAGAAAGGCCTACAGAAGAGTCTGCACAGACAGAGGAGACACAGGCCTACAGGTGGGCAGTGTATAGCCAACTTTTCCTTTTTATTTGTTGCATTAGGCATGTGTCTAATATCACTTGTTGCAGGCACTTGACCACTGGCTTTTCTTTACAAAGAACAATTGAAATAAAACTCAAGGAACTAAGCATATTTGTCTTTTATTAAACATTGCTACATTCATTGTTTGTATGCCCTGAGGATGGTCTTTTGACTGAAAACTTGGTGATTTAAATTTGCTTAAAGGATTCAATTGTGCAGACAGTTTATTTTTTGAGATTAAACATTTAATGAAAAGGTTTTTTTTTTTGTTTTTTTTGGCAATGTTGTGTAATATGGCACATGCAACAATGTCACAGGCCCTGTCAGGTGTGCAACCCTCAGACTTTTCAGACACTGAAATCTTCCCTTTAGTTAGCCAAAGTTAATTTCATTGTGTGCCCTTGTCCTGGCTAGAGCTGCATTGTAACTGGTTTGGGTCAGGGAATGGGGTCATAAAACACCTGTCTGCAGGAACATGTCATAATCACCTATGAAAAAATGCAGTTCTGTTAGGATCAGCATAAGTGTATGTAATACAGTGAGCTTGATATTTAATTGTGGAACTTTCCTTACCACTTTCAAATAATGTGCATAAATGTGAATCTCTGAAAATTCTTAAGTCGTGCACAGATCCTGGCCATTTTGCTTTCACATTTGTGATATGGAAGATTTTAGTCAACTGCCTTTTTTTATTTATTTGATTAATCTGCCACAGATTAAACAACAGGAAATGCCACAGGAAATGCCACAGAAAAACCTAAAACTGTTTTTTAAACCTAAAAGCGCCAGGTAAAGTCCGAATGACATGACAGACAGCACTTTCCATCAAGTTCTCCGCATCTTCAATAGTGTAAACTAAAGGAAAGAGCCACTCGCAAATAATCTTAGGGCAATGCAAACAGTTTGTGCTGTAGTTAAAGCCCGACTCCGACAAGTCGAAAATAAATGTGCATTTCCAACAAATTAATAATGTAAACGACATTCTCACGAGTCACGAGAAAAAAAATATATCTCAGAAAGTGCACTATCGCGCTGCGCTGGACTTCAGCTCGGCTTATAAAGCCGGGATCTAATCCTGTTAACATGAAATAAGCTGCTCCCGAGCAGGTTTAAGCTTGCGCACCTGTTGCTATGACAGCAAGTCCAGGATGAGCTTCGAAGAACCAAACAATCCAAGATCATGCCAAATCACCAACAATCAAATCCAGCTAACTGAGTTAGCGACGTACGAAGAACGGGCCCCTGGTCAAGAACTACAGGAAACGTATGATCTCTGTAATTGCAAACAAAGGTTTCTGTACCAAATATTAAGTTCTGCTTTTCTGATGTATCAAATACTTATGTCATGCAATAAAATGCAAATTAATTACTTAAAAATCATACAATGTGATTTTCTGGATTTTTGTTTTAGATTCCGTCACTAAAAGTTGAAGAGTACCTATGATAAAAATTACAGACTTCTACATGCTTTGTAAGTGGGAAAACCTGCAAAATCTGCAGTGTATCAAATACTTGTTCTCCCCACTGTATGTGTGCGGGACGGTGAAAGACTTCAATTCTTTGCAATCTTGCATTGAGAAATGTGATTTTTGAATTGTTTGATGATTCTCTCACAATATTTGGCACAAAGTAATGAGCCAAGACACTTCTTTGCTTGCAAAGACTGAGATGCTTTTATTCTCAATAATGATTGCCTCACTTATTTACAATTCACCTGCATATTATGAACTGTTTTAAAGCAGTATAACTTGGATATTCTATCATTTTTTCACTTTTATTCTGCCTCTGTCCCAACTGTGTGTTGCAGACATCATATATATATATATATATATATATATATATATATATATATATATATATATATATATATATAACAAAACAAAACATGTTTATTTATTTATATATATATATATATATATATATATATATATATATATATATATATATATATATATATATATAATAAAATACGTTCCCCATATTGTGATGGTTTGTATGGAACAAACCATACCATGGTTTCATTAAAAACAAATATCCCTTCCAGACAACACTTTTGGCCACTACTGTAGGTTTGCTTTTCATTTTTTAATGTTAAAATATTTTATTTTTGATTCAACATAACACTGAAAATACTTTATCCCAGCTTAAAGGTGATCCCAGAACTTTCCTGATCATTTACTTCAACAGAAATAACAAATTATTAACAAATATGACAACTTTCATATCAGTGGCCTAATAAAGAGCTCACTTCATCTAGGCTTAATCTCATTTATACAATGCCAGAGAAACAAGTCACTATAATTCAGGAATATCCGCCAGTTCAACATTAAACAACGAGTCCTCAAATACAGTACCAGTAACAGCAACTACAAGTAAGGCTGACATGTTCAGTCTACATCAAAACATTTCTCTCACACATGGCTTGATTGGAGTGAGGAGCGGCTTTGTTGAAAGTCAGAGTTATTTCAGGATTTCTATTTGGCCATTTTTTTTATTTTTATATATATATATATATATCCCACAAACAATTAAATAGCGCCATCTGCTGGGTGTCAGCAGTAGAGGAGCCAAAAAACAACAGCACAGCAATGCACATACAGTAATTCAGACATCACTAATTTGAGCCCAAACAGTACACATTCAGTACACAATAAAAATATACTTAAGTGATGGAAAGCAAATTGCTCAAAGTCTTAAAATACAAAAGACTTATATTAATTGAGAGATGGTGCGTGATACCATTAAATAAATGCATTTGTCTCTCAATTAATATTACATAAGAATTCGGTAACACTTTATAATAACTGCACACTATTAATAATTAATTAAGCATTAGTAAACAGTTAATTCATCATTTATAAAGCATTAATAAACATTAATAAGCAGTATATAAATACAGCTATAAATGCTTTATTCTTGATTTAAAAGCGTATCTATAATGTGTTTAATAATTGTATTGTCATACTTTATTAATGATCAATTTATCATTTCTAAATGAAGTATAGCATTATTTACAAACCAGTTATTTAGGAGTTGCCAGCTGATTCATAAGATCCCTTAGAAATTGTAAGTAAATGTAGTAAATTCAGGTAGTTATAAAGCATTTAGTAGTGGTCAGTGAACTATGTTTGTGAGCTCATCTAAAGTGAGGACTAGTTATGCCTTGTAAAGCATGTATAAAGGATATTTAAAGACTCATTGATCTTCTAAACAGAAAAAGGAAACAAACACAACACAGTGATACAGAACATATAAATATTAACAGCCTTTAAATCTCCCTTGTAAATGCTTTACAAGGCATAACTAGTCCTCACTTTAGATTAGCTCACAAAAATAGTTAACTAACAACTACTAAATGTTTTATTACTACCTGAATTAACCCTGAATTACAGTAGAAATACATGTTACTAAAGCATTTATTAACACACTAAGTAACTATTACCATATGTCTGAATAATAAGATATATGAATGTACATTTAAATAGTTTATTAATCATTTACTTACAATTTCTAAGTGATCTTATGAACCACTGACAACTGTTAAATAACTGGTGTGTAAATAATGCAATACTTCATTTAGAAATGATAAATTGATCATTAATAAAGTATGAAAATACAATTATTAAACACATTATAGATATGCTTTTAAATCAAGTATAAAGCATTTATAGCTGTATTTATAAATTGCTTATTAATGTCTATTAATGCTGTATAAATGATGAATTAACTGTTTTCTAATGCTTAACTAATGATTAATAGTGTGTAGTTATTATAAAGTGTTACCAAGAATTCAAGTAGTGAATTAAATTATTACATTGTTTAAATCAATATTTTTTTTTGCTAACTGTGATTTTGTTTATGTACATTTTTTGAAATACATAACTTTGACATTTACCTCTGATAACAGAACACTCTAAATTGTAATGTGCATTTTCTGTAAAGCTGCTTTGAAACGATGTGTATTGTGAAAAGCGCTAAACAAATAAATGTGAATTGAATTGAAAAGCTGGTAGTGTGATTTTGGTGCATTTGGTCATTGGTGTTCTGTCAGTGGGAATGCCGATTTTATCAACATGTGTCATGTGATCTAAGCTTGGTACAATCTAAACATATTTTAAAACCCGCGCCATCTTACACTTTACGACTTTGTAAATGGTTACAGAGAAAAACTGGGCATCATAAACAAAATGACTGAAACAACCAGAATTTCATGTCATTCTCAACACAACAAACTCTATGGCGAGCTGTTTCGACTTGAATTCATTCCCAGGATATGAATTCTTGAAATCAACAATTACATTTTTACTAGTTAAAATGTTGATAATTGATATCAAGAATTGGATTTCTACAAGTAACAATGGATATTTTTGATATCAGGAATTACATTTCAAATAGTATAAACTAACTATAATTTTTTATTTCTATGAGTTAAATGTCACCATAGGCTGCCCTTCAAAGTTAATTGTTGATATCAAGAATTGATTTCTTACTGGTTCAAATTCCATTTTCACTTATCAGAAATACAATTTTTACCAGTAAAAATCATCATTTTTGAGATCAGTAACACGTTCATTAGTTAACATTAGTTAACTACCTTAGTTAACATGAACCAAGAATGAACAGCTGTATTTTTATTAACTAACATTAACAAACATGTATAAATACTGTAACAAATGAATTATTAGTTCATGTTAGTTAATATACATTAACTAATATTAACTAATTAACCTTATTGTAAAGCGTTAGCAATAAGTACTTAGTTACTAGTAAAAATATAAATTCTTGACATCAAGCACTCAATTTTCTTTAGTTGAAATTGTAATTCTTGATATATCTATAACTGTATATTTCAAAATGTTACAATTGGCATTTCTGAATTTCATGTCTAATTTCAGAAATCTAAAATGGCTTTTTTACTAGTAACAATCACATTCGTAATATCGAAAATTACCATAGTCACTAGTGACAATCGAATTATTGATATCAAAAATGAAGATTTGTACTAGTAGCAACTCAACTGTTGCTATCAAGAACACACATTTGCACTATTAACAAAGTAATTATTTATATAAACAATTATTTTTACTTGTAAGAATGTAATGTATGAAACTGGAATTTCAACTAGTAAGAAATCAATTCTTGATATCAACAATTGAATTTGAATGGCAGCCTATGGTGGCATATAACTAGTAAAAACACTGGGTACTCAAAGCGCTTTACATAGAAGGGGAATCTCATCTCATCACCACCGATGTTCAGCTCCACCTGGATGATGTGACGGCAGCCATACTGCGCCAGAACGCTCATCAGTATATGGGGATGATTAGGAGGCCATGATGGACAGAGGCCAAGGAACAAACTAATATATTATAATAATACAGGCAACAACATCAGCATTGTTTGTAAAATTCATGTTAATGCCTTTAAAGGTGACCTGAAAAGTTGCGAGGGTGTGAAATTTACCTAAAAATAAAACACTTAAACAGACGTTCAAGTGAAAGCAACTAGTTAAGAGACAAAAAGTTAGAATAGCAATTTTGGTCTGTAAAAAAATATTCCTCTTCCATCTCCTCTCAGCTTTTCAAAGATGTATCCGTCCCAGTGTGTCAGCAACAAGGTATGCATTGAACAAATCTCAGACCAGTTTGTTTAAGATGGAATGTAACAAAGCATCTAAAACTAAACCTTCTAACTAAAACTTTGGAATGTTGTTTAAGAATTCCACTTGTCACTGAATAATGGTCTTCCTCCTTATGCAAATTAGCTTTTCCTTGTGATAATGACACAGCACATGACTCATAACAGAGGTAATAAAGCTGAATTTGAGTAAGGCATGTGTGCACTTACCTTTGCCATGGGACTTACAGCCTGACCTGTGTTTAAGGATCATTCGTTGAACTGATCGACGAATTGGGTGAGTTCTGAGCAAATTTCTTTCTTACCTTTACTACTGATGGCACTTTTAGCCTTTTTAGGACTATACCTAAAGAACATTTTACTGAAATAAGAACATTTTCCCAGAAGATAAGTACATTTAAAAAATAAAATACATTTCAAAATGTGCATAGTATATTCAACGTAAATGTCAGTCACTAGCTTAGTGGAGTTAAAAATAAAAAATAAAAACAAAAATCTGCCATACAAACAAATTCTTAAACCAACACCAATATCTAGTCACAAACCAGTGCTGTTAAATTATTACAAGTTTCCAAAAATGTTGTTTAAATATGTGCATGAGGAATTGTCTAATTAAATATTAATGAATTTGCATAAATTTCCAGAACATAAATCTGACCATTGGATAAAGTCAGGTTTAAAACTCTTGTTTGATTGTGCTGACATGTTGCAGTTAAAGGTTTTTACAGAAGGGGTTTTGGATATCTCTTTTTATTCTCCGTAAATCAGAAAATACTCTAGGTAAAAAAAAAAAAAAATAAATAAAAAAAACACACCATGTTTTTAGGATTAAAATGTTATGTAAAATATGATTGGTATATGAACAAATCCCTCAGTAAAAACCTTCAGAATATAGAAAGGAATAACATTTTAAAGTTTAGTGTATGTAAGTGCTGCTGAAGGGGAGAGAAAACCTTTTCCTTAGCCTTTAAAGATATGCATTGTAATTAAGATCCAAAGAAGCAAATAAACACTTAAATGTGTATTTCAGATGTTTTCTTCCTAGTCTGAAAGAAGACCTGTTATGGAAGCACAATAAATAGCTCAACAACAACAAAAACAAAAAGAATCTCAAAATTAATGATTTTACCTGTAGTGTCTTGCCTTAAGTTGAAACCCAGTCGGCATGTGTGTGAAACTGACACTTGACTCGACCAGACAGGTACAAATTCTACTCTCAAAGCAAGCAGAACTAGACGCACAAATTCAAAGTGCAAATTGAGCAAAACATTTTATCTTTAATAATATATATATTTTTTTTAATTATTATTCAGAAACACCAACCCAGTGGCATGAAATTTCAGAGTTTGCGGGGTCCTGTTGAACTCAAGTATGAAGTATCAAGTATCTAGGTCACACTAAGATAAAACTGCAGTATGGGAAAATGGGATGATAATGGTTCTCAGAACGTTTCATAGAGTTTCCCGAAGCACTGCACTTTTGAAAGGATATTTCACTGATCTAACACACCTCATTCAACTCATCAGCTCAGTAGACAAGGGCTCCATGACCTGAACCAGGTGTTTCAGATGGGAGATTCCAAGAGAGAATTGAGAAATTCTGGGCAATACATTTATAGGGCAAAAAAAAAAGTTACATGACATCTACCTTAATTTATCTCTCATATGTTGTGTTTAAATGTGATCAATTCTGACAGCTATCAAGATGTGGAGAACAGCATTGATGACGACAATTCTTTTGTTAACAGGTAGGCCTAAGTTCATGTCTTTTCACATTAATATTGTGTGTCATATTGTTCATCCCACTGTTTTTACTCATTCACTTCTGTTCATGTAATATATGCACTTTATCTTACATTTGGTATTTTTTTAAATAGCACATACCGTTGTCAGAGCTGAGCAAACAACTGATGTTACAGAAGCCACAGACTCAACGGATGACTTCCCAACAGAATCAATTGTTCACATTACAAATGATTCTACGACCAACACAATTGATGAATTACCCACAGACATAACCATGGAATCCATTACAAGTAGCACTGCTGAATATATAACCGGTTTAACAAGTAGGTTCACTTCATCACACACAATTGCGTCAACTACTCAAATTTTACTGGAATTTATTTTATTTTATTTTTTACAGATGAATCAACCAATGATGACATGACGAAAATGACAACAATGGAAGAATTTTCAACATCTTTGTTGGATAACCCTACCGTAGATCTTGCAGATCATTCAACAGAGATACCACAATTTACAACAGAATTGACTGACAAATCACCAACAGATTTCACAGATGTAGCAGCCACAGATATTACAGATGAACCAGCAACAGCAATTACACTTGATTCATCAGGGGAGACTGAAATGTCAACTATTGGAGTTTCATTTACTGATGAAATAACTACTGATGAGACACTGGAACCTATAACATCATTCCCATCAGACATATCTACAAGTGTAACAGAGATATCAACACCATTTACAACAGATTCATCAGAGGAAGATTCAACAGAGGAAACTGAACAGGCAACTATTGGATTTACTGATGAATCAACAGCAACCACAAAACCCCAATCAACCACAAGAGTTACAGCTGGATTCACTTTAGACGAAACAACTATAGACTTCACTGATGAGACACTGGAACCGATAACAGCATTCCCATCAGACATATCTACAAGTGTCACTGAAATATTAACACCATTTACAACAGATTCATCAGAGGAAGATTCAACAGAAGAAACTGAACCATCAACTATTGGATTTACTGATGAATCAACAGCAACCACAAAACCCCAATCAACCACAAGAGTTACAGCTGGATTCACCTTAGAAGAAACAACTATAGACTTCACTGGTGAAATAACTACTGATGAGACACTGGAACCTATAACATCATTCCCATCAGACATATCTACAAGTGTCACCGAAGTATCAACACCATTTACAACAGATTCATCAGAGGAAGATTCAACAGAGGAAACTGAACCAGCAACTATTGGATTTACTGATGAATCAACTGCAACCACAAAACCCCAATCAACCACAAGAGTTACAGCTGGATTCACCTTAGACGAAACAACTATAGACTTCACTGGTGAAATAACTACTGATGAGACACTGGAACTGTTAACATCATTCCCATCAGACATATCTACAAGTGTCACCGAAGTATCAACACCATTTACAACAGATTCATCAGAGGAAGATTCAACAGAGGAAACTGAACCGTCAACTATTGGATTTACTGATGAATCAACTGCAACCACAAAACCCCAATCAACCACAAGAGTTACAGCTGGATTCACCTTAGACGAAACAACTATAGACTTCACTGGTGAAATAACTACTGATGAGACACTGGAACTGTTAACATCATTCCCATCAGACATATCTACAAGTGTCACCGAAGTATCAACACCATTTACAACAGATTCATCAGAGGAAGATTCAACAGAGGAAACTGAACCAGCAACTATTGGATTTACTGATGAATCAACTGCAACCACAAAACCCCAATCAACCACAAGAGTTACAGCTGGATTCACCTTAGACGAAACAACTATAGACTTCACTGGTGAAATAACTACTGATGAGACACTGGAACTGTTAACATCATTCCCATCAGACATATCTACAAGTGTCACCGAAGTATCAACACCATTTACAACAGATTCATCAGAAGAAGATTCAACAGAGGAAACTGAACCGGCAACTATTGGATTTACTGATGAATCAACTGCAACCACAAAACCTCAATCAACCACAAGAGTTACAGCTGGATTCACCTTAGACGAAACAACTATAGACTTCACTGATGAGACACTGGAACCGGTAACATCCTTCCCATCAGACATATCTACAAGTGTCACTGAAATATTAACACCATTTACAACAGATTCATCAGAGGAAGATTCAATGGAAGAAACTGAACCGTCAACTATTGGATTTACTGATGAATCAACTGCAACCACAAAACCCCAATCAACCACAAGAGTTACAGCTGGATTCACCTTAGATGAAACAACTATAGACTTCACTGGTGAAATAACTACTGATGAGACACTGGAACCGTTAACATCATTCCCATCAGACATATCTACAAGTGTCACCGAAGTATCAACACCATTTACAACAGATTCATCAGAGGAAGATTCAACAGAGGAAACTGAACCGGCAACTATTGGATTTACTGATGAATCAACAGCAACCACAAAACCCCAATCAACCACAAGAGTTACAGCTGGATTCACCTTAGACGAAACAACTATAGACTTCACTGATGAGACACTGGAACCGATAACATCCTTCCCATCAGACATATCTACAAGTGTTACTGAAATATTAACACCATTTACAACAGATTCATCAGAGGAAGATTCAACGGAAGAAACTGAACCCTCAACTATTGGATTTACTGATGAATCAACTGCAACCAGAAAACCCCAATCAACCACAAGAGTTACAGCTGGATTCACCTTAGAAGAAACAACTATAGACTTCACTGGTGAAATAACTACTGATGAGACACTGGAACCGACAACATCCTTCCCATCAGACATATCTACAAGTGTCACTGAAATATCAACACCATTTACAACAGATTCATCAGAGGAAGATTCAACAGAGGAAACTGAACCGTCAACTATTGGATTTACTGATGAATCAACTGCAACCACAAAACCCCAATCAACCACAAGAGTTACAGCTGGATTCACCTTAGGCGAAACAACTATAGACTTCACTGGTGAAATAACTACTGATGAGACACTGGAACCTATAACATCATTCCCATCAGACATATCTACAAGTGTCACCGAAGCATCAACACCATTTACAACAGATTCATCAGAGGAAGATTCAACAGAGAAAACTGAACCGGCAACTATTGGATTTACTGATGAATCAACAGCAACCACAAAACCCCAATCAACCACAAGAGTTACAGCTGGATTCACCTTAGACGAAACCACTATAGACTTCACTGGTGAAATAACTACTGATGAGACACTGGAACCTATGACATCATTCCCATCAGACATATCTACAAGTGTCACCGAAGTATCAACACCATTTACAACAGATTCATCAGAGGAAGATTCAACAGAAGAAACTGAACCATCAACTATTAGAGTTACTGATGAATCAACTGCAACCACAAAACCCCAATCAACCACAAGAGTTACAGCTGGATTCACCTTAGACGAAACCACTATAGACTTCACTGGTGAAATAACTACTGATGAGACACTGGAACCCATAACATCATTCCCATCAGACATATCTACAAGTGTCACCGAAGTATCAACACCATTTACAACAGATTCATCAGAGGAAGATTCAACAGAGGAAACTGAACCATCAACTATTAGAGTTAATGATGAATCAACTGCAACCACAAAACCCCAATCAACCACAAGAGTTACAGCTGGATTCACCTTAGAAGAAACAACTATAGACTTCACTGATGAGACACTGGAACCGATAACATCATTCCCATCAGACATATCTACAAGTGTCACCGAAATATCAACACCATTTACAACAGATTCATCAGAGAAAACTGAACCGGCAACTATTGGATTTACTGATGAATCAACAGCAACCACAAAAACCCAATCAACCACAAGAGTTACAGCTGGATTCACCTTAGAAGAAACAACTATAGACTTCACTGGTGAAATAACTACTGATGAGACACTGGAACCGATATCATCATTCCCATCAGACATATCTACAAGTGTCACCGAAGTATCAACACCATTTACAACAGATTCATCAGAGGAAGATTCAACAGAGGAAACTGAACCATCAACTATTAGAGTAACTGATGAATCAACTGCAATCACAAAACCCCAATCAACCACAAGAGTTACAGCTGGATTCACCTTAGAAGAAACAACTATAGACTTCACTGATGAGACACTGGAACCGATAACATCATTCCCATCAGACATATCTACAAGTGTCACCGAAATATCAACACCATTTACAACAGATTCATCAGAGAAAACTGAACCGGCAACTATTGGATTTACTGATGAACCAACAGCAACCACAAAACCCCAATCAACCACAAGAGTTACAGCTGGATTCACCTTAGAAGAAACAACTATAGACTTCACTGGTGAAATAACTACTGATGAGACACTGGAACCGATATCATCATTCCCATCAGACATATCTACAAGTGTCACCGAAGTATCAACACCATTTACAACAGATTCATCAGAGGAAGATTCAACAGAGGAAACTGAACCATCAACTATTAGAGTAACTGATGAATCAACTGCAATCACAAAACCCCAATCAACCACAAGAGTTACAGCTGGATTCACCTTAGAAGAAACAACTATAGACTTCACTGATGAGACACTGGAACCGATAACATCATTCCCATCAGACATATCTACAAGTGTCACCGAAATATCAACACCATTTACAACAGATTCATCAGAGAAAACTGAACCGGCAACTATTGGATTTACTGATGAACCAACAGCAACCACAAAACCCCAATCAACCACAAGAGTTACAGCTGGATTCACCTTAGAAGAAACAACTATAGACTTCACTGGTGAAATAACTACTGATGAGACACTGGAACCGATAACATCATTCCCATCAGACATATCTACAAGAGTCACCGAAATATCAACACCATTTACAACAGATTCATCAGAGAAAACTGAACCGGCAACTATTGGATTTACTGATGAATCAACAGCAACCACAAAACCCCAATCAACCACAAGAGTTACAGCTGGATTCACCTTAGATGAAACAACTATAGACTTCACTGGTGAAATAACTACTGATGAGACACTGGAACCCATAACATCATTCCCATCAGACATATCTACAAGTGTCACCGAAGTATCAACACCATTTACAACAGATTCATCAGAGGAAGATTCAACAGAGGAAACTGAACCATCAACTATTAGAGTAACTGATGAATCAACTGCAACCACAAAACCCCAATCAACCACAAGAGTTACAGCTGGATTCACCTTAGAAGAAACAACTATAGACTTCACTGGTGAAATAACTACTGATGAGACACTGGAACCGATAACATCATTCCCATCAGACATATCTACAAGTGTCACCGAAGTATCAACACCATTTACAACAGATTCATCAGAGAAAACTGAACCGGCAACTATTGGATTAACTGATGAATCAACAGCAACTACAAAACCCCAATCAACCACAAGAGTTACAGCTGGATTCACCTTAGAAGAAACAACTATAGACTTCACTGGTGAAATAACTACTGATGAGACACTGGAGCCGATAACATCATTCCCATCAGACATATCTACAAGTGTCACCAAAATATCAACACCATTTACAACAGATTCATCAGAGAAAACTGAACCGGCAACTATTGGATTAACTGATGAATCAACAGCAACTACAAAACCCCAATCAACCACAAGAGTTACAGCTGGATTCACCTTAGAAGAAACAACTATAGACTTCACTGGTGAAATAACTACTGATGAGACACTGGAGCCGATAACATCATTCCCATCAGACATATCTACAAGTGTCACCGAAATATCAACACCATTTACAACAGATTCATCAGAGAAAACTGAACCATCAACTATTAGAGTAACTGATGAATCAACTGCAACCACAAAACCCCAATCAACCACAAGAGTTACAGCTGGATTCACCTTAGAAGAAACAACTATAGACTTCACTGATGAGACACTGGAACCGATAACATCATTCCCATCAGACATATCTACAAGTGTCACCGAAATATCAACACCATTTACAACAGATTCATCAGAGAAAACTGAACCGGCAACTATTGGATTTACTGATGAATCAACAGCAACCACAAAACCCCAATCAACCACAAGAGTTACAGCTGGATTCACCTTAGAAGAAACAACTATAGACTTCACTGGTGAAATAACTACTGATGAGACACTGGAACCGATAACAGCATTGACATCACACATATCTACAAGTGTAACAGAGATATCAACACCATTTACAACAGATTCATCAGAGGAAGATTCAACAGAGGAAACTGAACCATCAACTATTAGAGTAACTGATGAATCAACTGCAACCACAAAACCCCAATCAACCACAAGAGTTACAGCTGGATTCACCTTAGAAGAAACAACTATAGACTTCACTGATGAGACACTGGAACCGATAACAGCATTCCTATCAGACATATCTACAAGTGTCACCGAAATATCAACACCATTTACAACAGATTCATCAGAAGAAGATTCAACAGAGGAAACTGAACCGGCAACTATTGGATTTACTGATGAATCAACTGCAAGAGTTACCGATCAATCAATTACCACAACACTACAGTCAACCACAGGAATTACTACTGGATCCACCATAAAAGAAACAACTATAGATTTCCCTGCCTTATCAACAACTGAAAATGCACTGGAATCCACTACACCATTCACATCAGGAATATCTAAAAGAGTCACTAAAGAATCAACAACATCATTTACATCAGAATTGTCTACGAGTGTTACTGAAACATCAACACCATTTACAACTAAGGAAGATTCAACTGCAGAGACTGAAATGCCAACTATAGGAATTACTATTCAATCAACTACATTCATGACACCAGACTCAACTACAGAAGCCAAATCATTAACTAAGATTCCTGATTTATCAACTACAACAGGAGTGATTTCAACAGAATTTACAACTATAGGAATTGCTGATAAGTCAGCTTCATCCATCACAACAGAAATGAAATCCACATCAGTAGAATCAACCACTCATGCCATAGCCAAGCCCACAGCTATAGATACATCAACCAAGGCTATTACAGCAAAATCAACCATAGCAATAACAGAACGGCTAACAACCACATTCACAACAGAGTCATCTACAGGAATTAGCGAAGGAAAAGAAACTTCTGTGATCACAACACAACCTGAAGTAACCACATCCAGGACTACAGCAAATAAAGAAGGATCGATGACATCACTAGATACTACCACTGAGAGCTCACCTACCAGTGTGACCACTGTTCCGCATGAAAGTCCCCTCTTTTGTAAGTTAGACAAACCCACATTTTTGTATTTTGTGTGATGCAAGACAATGCAAAATGTGTGCTAGGGTCAATTATACTTTTCCAGGTGAAAAATTTGTTTGTAAATTATTTATTTGGCATTCTACTGGAGAGAATGTACAGTTGTCCGTTAAAGTCATAAAATTTGGTTTTCATTATTAAAATATACCCTACTTCTTTGTGTTTCGTTCAGGTGACTTGGTTTTAAAAGAGAAGTTATGTATTTGCTGTGATTTAGACTAAAATCCATGTATTCATCCTTTGAAAACAGCACCACAATCTACAACACAACCACTAACAACTGTAGTGGAACTCACTACAACGGCAACAAAGCCTACACCACTTACAACTACGGTCCTTGTCAGATTGACCAGTGATGAAACGTTTGATCTTGCACTGCTGGACTCAACTTCCCCTCAGTTTACAAATCGAGCACAAAGAGTCAAACATGAAGTATGCTGTGTAGAAACCTTTCAAATACCTTTTTATTTAATATGTTGTTTAGTACAGACAAACAAAGTACACAGAATAGAAAGAACTGAAAAAAAAAAACTAAAATGCACTGCACTAAAAATTGACATAATTGTTACAGTAAATACAACAACATTTTCATCACCACCATAACTTTTTATGTACTGGATTTTTTCTCTGTTTTAAAATGTATAACTTAATGTTTAACCTGCCTTTGTTACTTTCCTACAGTTTGAGCCAATCTTTAAAAAAGCATTTACCTCCTTCCTCAGACTGACAGTTATTCGGTTCCGGTGAGTATTTCTTCATTTCATGTTTTGTGTAATCTCTGGAATACCTAGTCAATTCTATCTCTATGCAAATATCAGTGCTTGTTTAATAAATGGTGTTTTTGATCTCTGCACCTGCTATGCTTTTATACTTCTCCAAAAAATATACATAAAACAAGCAACATAACATATTTTCTCAAATGCTATGCATCTAATTACATTAACTAAAGGCTAATTTTGAAACTTGCACACTATTCGACACAATCTTTAACAAAAAACTTCTGCTCTCTTTTTATGTGTAGTTCTGGATCAGTAATCACAGACGTGAATTTGGAATTCATAATGGACATGGTCCCTGAGGATAATAATATCACACAAGTTATCATGAATGCAATAACTACATTTAATATAACCAGTGTGGATGGTAAGTAAATCAGCTGATATAACAAAAAAAAAAGTAAATTATAATTTAATTGAATTTTTATGGAGACTATATTTGAGACTAATATCAATTCTCAATTGTTTTTTTGTCAACTATAATTCAATATACAATACGAACAATTATTCATTTTACAATAAACATCAGTCAGGTCGACAAATGATGCTACAACTTCAACCAAACCTTCTATAACAACCATTACACCCACAACAACCGAACCAACAACAAGCCAGCCTACAGTTACAACACCACCCCAGGATACAAAAAACATCCAGACTACAACCCTCACAACAACTATATTTCAACCTGTAACAACTGTGATCCAGTCATTAACAACTTCACAACAAACTGAAATTCAACCTACAACTGAGACTCTATCAACAATGACTACATCACACCGAGCAACAACTACAACCCAGCCTATGTTCTCAACATCTGCCCAACCTACAGTCCAGACCGTAACCATTTTACAAACTACACAACCGGAAATCCAACCTATAACCGGGGCCCAGTCAACAACAACTACATCACAGCTTGCAACAGCTACAACCAAGTCTACGTTCTCAACAACTGCCCAGCCTACAAATACAGTACAGACAGCAACTATTTCACAAGCAAAACAAACTGAAATCCAACCTATAACTGAGGCCCAGTCAAAAATGACTACATCACAACCAGCAACAGCTACAACCCAGGCTACATTCTCAACATCTGCCCAGCCTACAGTCCAGACCGTAACCATTTTACAAACTACACAACCGGAAATCCAACCTATAACCGGGGCCCAGTCAACAACAACTACATCACAGCTTGCAACAGCTACAACCGAGCCTAGACTCTCAACATCTGCCCAGCCTACAGTCCAGACCGTAACCATTTTACAAACTACACAACCGGAAATCCAACCTATAACCGGGGCCCAGTCAACAATAACTACATCACAGCTTGCAACAGCTACAACCGAGCCTAGATTCTCAACATCTGCCCAGCCTACAGTCCAGACCGTAACCATTTTACAAACTACACAACCGGAAATCCAACCTATAACCGGGGCCCAGTCAACAACAACTACATCACAGCTTGCAACAGCTACAACCGAGCCTAGATTCTCAACATCTGCCCAGCCTACAGTCCAGACCGTAACCATTTTACAAACTACACAACCGGAAATCCAACCTATAACCGGGACCCAGTCATCAACAACTACATCACAGCTTGCAACAGCTACAACCGAGCCTAGATTATCAACATCTGCCCAGCCTACAGTCCAGACCATAACCATTTTACAAACTACACAACCGGAAATCCAACCTATAACCGGGGCCCAGTCAACAACAACTACATCACAGCTTGCAACAGCTACAACCGAGCCTAGATTCTCAACATCTGCCCAGCCTACAGTCCAGACCGTAACCATTTTACAAACTACACAACCGGAAATCCAACCTATAACCGGGGCCCAGTCAACAACAACTACACCACAGCTTGCAACAGCGACAACCGAGCCTAGACTCTCAACAACTGCCCAGCCAACAAATACAGTCCAGACAGCAACTATTTCACAAGCAGCACAAACTGAAATCCAACCTATAACTGAGGCCCAGTCAAAAATGACTACATCACAACCAGCAACAACTACAACCCAGGCTACATTCTCAACATCTGCCCAGCCTACAGTCCAGACCGTAACCATTTTACAAACTACACAACCGGAAATCCAACCTATAACCGGGGCCCAGTCAACAACAACTACATCACAGCTTGCAACAGCTACAACCAAGCCTACGTTCTCAACAACTGCCCAGCCTACAAATACAGTACAGACAGCAACTATTTCACAAGCAAAACAAACTGAAATCCAACCTATAACTGAGGCCCAGTCAAAAATGACTACATCACAACCAGCAACAGCTACAACCCAGGCTACATTCTCAACATCTGCCCAGCCTACAGTCCAGACCGTAACCATTTTACAAACTACACAACCGGAAATCCAACCTATAACCGGGGCCCAGTCAACAACAACTACATCACAGCTTGCAACAGAAACAACCGAGCCTAGATTCTCAACATCTACCCAGCCTACAGTCCAGACCGTAACCATTTTACAAACTACACAACCGGAAATCCAACCTATAACTGGGGCCCAGTCAACAACAACTACATCACAGCTTGCAACAGCTACAACCGAGCCTAGATTCTCAACATCTGCCCAGCCTACAGTCCAGACCGTAACCATTTTACAAACTACACAACCGGAAATCCAACCTATAACCGGGGCCCAGTCAACAACAACTACATCACAGCTTGCAACAGCTACAACCAAGCCTACGTTCTCAACAACTGTCCAGCCTACAAATACAGTACAGACAGCAACTATTTCACAAGCAAAACAAACTGAAATCCAACCTATAACTGAGGCCCAGTCAAAAATGACTACATCACAACCAGCAACAGCTACAACCGAGCCTAGATTATCAACATCTGCCCAGCCTACAGTCCAGACCATAACCATTTTACAAACTACACAACCGGAAATCCAACCTATAACCGGGGCCCAGTCAACAACAACTACACCACAGCTTGCAACAGCTACAACCAAGCCTAGACTCTCAACAACTGCCCAGCCTACAAATACAGTCCAGACAGCAACTATTTCACAAGCAGCACAAACTGAAATCCAACCTATAACTGAGGCCCAGTCAAAAATGACTACATCACAACCAGCAACAGCTACAACCGAGCCTAGATTCTCAACATCTGCCCAGCCTACAGTCCAGACCGTAACCATTTTACAAACTTCACAACCGGATATCCAACCTATAACCGGGGCCCAGTCAACAACAACTACATCACAGCTTGCAACAGCTACAACCAAGCCTACGTTCTCAACAACTGTCCAGCCTACAAATACAGTACAGACAGCAACTATTTCACAAGCAGCACAAACTGAAATCCAACCTATAACTGAGGCCCAGTCAAAAATGACTACATCACAACCAGCAACCGCTACAACCGAGCCTAGATTCTCAACATCTGCCCAGCCTACAGTCCAGACCGTAACCATTTTACAAACTACACAACCGGAAATCCAACCTATAACCGGGGCCCAGTCAACAACAACTACATCACAGCTTGCAACAGCTACAACCAAGCCTACGTTCTCAACAACTGTCCAGCCTACAAATACAGTACAGACAACAAGTATTTCACAAGCAAAACAAACTGAAATCCAACCTATAACTGAGGCCCAGTCAAAAATGACTACATCACAACCAGCAACAGCTACAACCCAGGCTACATTCTCAACATCTGCCCAACCTACAGTCCAGACTGTAACCATTTTACAAACTACACAACCGGAAATCCAACCTATAACCGGGGCCCAGTCAACAACAACTACACCACAGCTTGCAACAGCGACAACCGAGCCTAGACTCTCAACAACTGCCCAGCCAACAAATACAGTCCAGACAGCAACTATTTCACAAGCAGCACAAACTGAAATCCAACCTATAACTGAGGCCCAGTCAAAAATGACTACATCACAACCAGCAACAACTACAACCCAGGCTACATTCTCAACATCTGCCCAGCCTACAGTCCAGACCGTAACCATTTTACAAACTACACAACCGGAAATCCAACCTATAACCGGGGCCCAGTCAACAACAACTACATCACAGCTTGCAACAGCTACAACCAAGCCTACGTTCTCAACAACTGTCCAGCCTACAAATACAGTACAGACAGCAACTATTTCACAAGCAAAACAAACTGAAATCCAACCTATAACTGAGGCCCAGTCAAAAATGACTACATCACAACCAGCAACAGCTACAACCGAGCCTAAATTCTCAACATCTGCCCAGCCTACAGTCCAGACCGTAACCATTTTACAAACTACACAACCGGAAATCCAACCTATAACCGGGGCCCAGTCAACAACAACTACATCACAGCTTGCAACAGCTACAACCAAGCCTACGTTCTCAACAACTGTCCAGCCTACAAATACAGTACAGACAACAACTATTTCACAAGCAAAACAAACTGAAATCCAACCTATAACTGAGGCCCAGTCAAAAATGACTACATCACAACCAGCAACAGCTACAACCCAGGCTACATTCTCAACATCTGCCCAACCTATAGTCCAGACCGTAACCATTTTACAAACTACACAACCGGAAATCCAACTTATAACCGGGGCCCAGTCAACAACAACTACACCACAGCTTGCAACAGCGACAACCGAGCCTAGACTCTCAACAACTGCCCAGCCAACAAATACAGTCCAGACAGCAACTATTTCACAAGCAGCACAAACTGAAATCCAACCTATAACTGAGGCCCAGTCAAAAATGACTACATCACAACCAGCAACAACTACAACCCAGGCTACATTCTCAACATCTGCCCAGCCTACAGTCCAGACCGTAACCATTTTACAAACTACACAACCGGAAATCCAACCTATAACCGGGGCCCAGTCAACAACAACTACATCACAGCTTGCAACAGCTACAACCAAGCCTACGTTCTCAACAACTGTCCAGCCTACAAATACAGTCCAGACAGCAACTATTTCACAAGCAGCACAAACTGAAATCCAACCTATAACTGGGGCCCAGTCAAAAATGACTACATCACAACCAGCAACAACTACAACCCAGGCTACATTCTCAACATCTGCCCAGCCTACAGTCCAGACCGTAACCATTTTACAAACTACACAACCGGAAATCCAACCTATAACTGAGGTCCAGTCAACAATTACATCAAAGCTTACTACAGCTACAACCCAGGCTACATTGTCAGCAACTGCCCAGCCAACAAACACAGCCCATTCTGTGACTACTTTACAACCTACACAAACTGCAATCAAACCAATAACTATAGCTATAACCCAGACCACAACAGAGCCTAAGACATCAATCCATCTGACAAATTTAACCCAACCTCTGAGTACAACTCAAGCTACAAATATACCTACAAACAAATCTGCAACCCAGACCAATACTACAACCCAAACAATATCAACTTCAGTCCAGTCAACAATGACATCAAACCCTGCAACCACTACAAGTAAACAGCCAACAATTACAACCCAACAGACAACATTAACCCCTTTAAAACTTACGACTATTGCCCAACAAACAAATGTATCCCAACCTACCAGTACAATTCAAGCTACAGACAAATCTACAACTTCAAGCCAACCTATAACTCATTCAATCCAACCCACAACAATTACAACCCAGTCTACAGCTGAAACTACTTTTCAGCCTAAATATACAGCCCCAACCACAGCTACATCCCAACAACTATATCCCATATCTACAACAACTAAATTCCAGTCTATATTTACAAGCCAGCAAATAACAAAAAAACTAATTTCAATCGATACAACCCAGCTTACATCTGCTGCAACCCAAACTACAATAAATGCTTCATCTTCATCCCCTGATACAACTCTGGACCAGCCTATGATTCCACCTACAACACAGTCTATAGCTACATCCCTACCTAGAGCTACTACAATCCAACCAACAATTTTAGCCTTTACCTCACCTAAAATGACAGCAACTCAGCCTACACTTCAAACTACAAGACATACTATAGCTTCTTCCCAGCCAAATACAACTATTTCACCACCCATAACAACTACAAACCAGGTAATAACTACACTGGCAACAACTGCAACCCAGTCTACATCTTCAACTATAACCCCATCTAAAACACCAACTCAACTCACCATAGCTACAATCCAGCCAACAGTAAATACATTGAAACCTACAACTAAAACACAGATTATAACTACATCTACAACCCAACATATAACAACTACAGACCACTCTATATCTTCAAGTACTACCCCATCTAATGCAACAAACCAACTCACCAACACAACAACCAAGCCTTTACTTAAAACAACAACACCGCTCATAACTACAGTCACAGTCAGATTGACCAACAATCAAACAACGACGACAACACCAACAACAGCCACAACCACAACCACACCACCACCACCACCACCACCACTACCAACAACAACAACCACAACACAACCAACAACAAGAACAACCACAACACCAACACCACCACCACCATCACTACCATTACCAACAACAACAACACCACAAACAACAAGAACAACCACAACACCAACACCACCACCACCACCACTACCATTGCCAACAACAACACCACAAACAACAACAACAACAACAACAACAACACCAACAACACCCACAACAACCACACCACCAACAACAAGAACAACCACAACACCACCAACAAGAACAACCACAACACCACCACCAACAACAACAAGAACCACAACAACAACAACAACAACCACCACAACAACACCAACAACAACAACCACCACAACACCAACAACAACCACAACACCACCAACAACAACAACAACCACAACACCAACCACAACAACCACAACAAAAATAACACCAACAACAACAACCACAACAACCACCACAACAGCAGTCCCAACACGCCCTCCACCAGTTGTAACCATAGAGATGATAATTTTAGTAGTTTTCACTTCAGATCTAGAAAACACGGAAAGCGAGGCATTTAAGAACCTAGCACAACAAGTTGAAACTGAGGTGAGTTGTAAGCAACCAAAACTTTTGTTGTTGTTGTTGCTTGTTTTGAATTGTGTCTTGTGTGGTTTTCATATTTAAATAAAATTAAACCAAGTATCTCACTTGGTTGTGATCTTTTGGTGACCGGTCTATAATTCCCTTTTCACACTAGTTCTTATCCATGGGAAAATGTAACAATCAATGCACATTTTATTTGATTCTAATACATAAAATATTTCATTATGACACAATATTTAATAACATTGCCAAATCTGACTCTTCCACAGTGTTACAAAGTATATAAACTGAAGTATGGAGCTCTTTTCATCACAGTTGTTGTGATTGCTTTCAGGTGGGTTTCTTTTTTCTTTTTTTTACTGAACATATAAAAGACAAAATATATAAAATACAAAATCCTCATGTCTTCCACACTGCCAGATGTAAACTGTATGTGTTTCATTTCAGACCTGTTAGCAAAACCCGGGCAGAACAAAATGTCCAGGCAGAGCTTGAATTAGTGTTTGACCAAACCTCCAATGAACCCATCCCCAGCAACAGTGAAATAGTGCAGACTCTAAAAGAAGCAGCTACAAATCCAAACTCAGGCTTTAACCTTACTATTGATGTGACCTCTATTGCTGTTATCAGTAAGTTATTAGTAAATTACAGTTGACATGAAATTTGAGTTCTTCGATGTTAACATCTCTTGAAAAATCCAGCTGATACACTGTTTTCTACCTTTTAATCCTTTGTAGAATCACTGCAGATAATTCCAGTGACCATCCTGACTAATGGAACCTTTGTGGCTGCTCTTTCAAGTAAAAGTTCAACTGAATTTAAGAATAGGTCTATGATGATAAAAGCAGGGGTAAGTGTGAAGCGTGAAGAATTTTGGGTAACATGCTATGAAAAGAAAACTAATTTTGTTGAAACGACTCTTGTTTTGCAGCTTGAACCGTTTTTCTTTGCTGATTACCCTGTATCATTCAGCATCATAACCGTAACAAACTTCAGGTATGCATGTGTGTGTATGCTTGTGTGTTCTTGAATACAACTTTTGACATATAGCAATCCATTTTAATCAATGAATTTTGATTTGAAACTCTCTCTAGTGATGCCAATGTAAAAACAAGGAGTGTACCCTCGATCCGAAACTCCATGGATCTTACATTTGCAGCGAACACCGCTCTCCCCAACAGCACCCAGATAGTGAACACTATTGTTCGAGCAGCCAGAAACAACTCGTTACCCTTCCAGATCTTCACATATGAAATTGTGATAAATGGCACAGGTAAGCGTTGCACTTTAATTTTGTACTATAGGAAAATACTGTCTGCTCATATTAACTTATACTTTGATTAATACCGCCATGTAAATAAAGATGTGCTTTAGATAAATTCCACATTGACAGTGAATGATGAATATTTATAAATGTTGTTTGTTCTGCTCTTCTTTCTTTGTAATGCAGTATTTTCATCAGCTGAAGTCAGCAGCAAGATCAGTGTGTTGACCGCTGTAGTTCTACTTGCTGTGTCACTTCTGGTTCCGTGGTTTGATTGACCATAATCCCACAATAACTGATTCAGACAGGTCTCAATGTTGCTCAAATGAAGGATGCCTACGGAAACTAGACCTTGAAACGACAATACATTGAATTTCAGCTTCTATTCCTTCAGAACAGGCTGAACCATGCCTAGTCATACAAGTACTTTCTGTCATTTGTTATCTATTATGAAAATTAATTATATTTTCATGTTCTTTTTATGATTCGTTTAATCTGTAAATCAAAGGGCATTTCTCTAAATTCATCAATGTATTGCATGTTTGCATTGGATGCGCAATTGGGTAATTGGGGAACTTAATGATCTACCAAGTATTTTCTAGCTACATGTCAACCTCATTCTCTACTGAATACCATTGTAATATATATATATATATATATACATATAAAAAGTAATGTATAACTATCTCTGTAATATTTAAAAAAAGCATATATTTTTTCAAGGTTTCAGATAAACTCTGATAAAACTATTGAAATTCATTAGAGTTGTTAATTTATTTATTTATTTATTTATCAATAAAAAGCTATCAGTACAATTAGTAACCAAATGCCATGTTCTCAGTATTTCCCTTCTTAGATTTTTATTTTATTTTTGATATTCCTGCTGCCATATCCATCATCAGATTCATCAGCTCCCTCCTCCCACATCCCAGTTTCTGCTTAGGTCTTTGATTCATTGGCTTTTTCAAAGATTAAAAAAAAAGAAAGCATTCCAGCACTATAAGAGTCAAAGGAGTATTTAATTCGGTACTCGCATGCTGTTCCCTTTCAAAAGCTACAATCGATGCTGTGCTGCTTAGCGAATTGGGAACGTCTTTAATTGTGACCAGCTGTGAATATTGTGTGTAACACGTCAATAGAATTGACCCGGAGGTAATATAGCCTCGGTCGATGATGTCATCGGCGACGTGAGGCTATAAATAGATGAGCCACAGGTGCATCGTCAGGTCTTTTGTCTTCAGAGGCCATTCTGTGTATGTGTGCGTCAGAAGCATCTCTTACTCTCTATCTGCTACAGATCTTGCTAGGAGTTAGTTTTCAACTGGCAGTGTGCAGATTTTTCTCTTTTTCTCCCTTCAAACAAGTGAAAAGAGTAAAATCATGAGTCAAAAACAGTCTCTCTCCAGATCGCGATGTCCTTTTGCCTGACTACCGAAGCGTGCCACGGCGCTTCTTCGGCTCGGGCAGAGGACACAGAATCTCGTGAGTTTGCCGCCTCCGAGCGTTTCTCCCGTGATGATAAAAGGAGAACTGCTCGAGGCGATCGTGCGTGCGTGGCCAGACTACTCTGATCACAACAAAAGAGTCCCATAAAACGCTCAAAGCTTTTAAATAAAGATTGTAAATATATATAATATATGTATACATGATGTGTCTTTATGCCCTCGACGTCGACCAATTCGACTATGGAATGCGATTATATGATGCTGCCTCAGATTGGAGAGACGCTCGCGGGCTATCTCTCCCCTGGGATCGCACATGCATTGCGCTGTACACCATGGCTGTGTTACAAGCATACCAGGCTGATCCTGAGATTTAAACAGCCTGTCATCCAGACCGTGTTTGATTGTCTGATTGATATTTGGCTGTATTTATTTCTGATGAATTAAATGAGAAATATACGATAAATCAGATATTCAAATATATCAAATAATTGTATTAATTTATTGTCTGGCTGTTCTTTGGCCACATTTCATTCTGAGGAATTAATATTGAAAAAGCCATCTAAAAGAGAAATGATGGACTTTGAGAGTGCCGCTTCCGAGCACTTCTCTCGTTATGATAAAGTGTGTGAGAAGTTACTCGAGGTGGTGACTCGCGCAGTGGCCAGATTACAGCTAGACTGCCCTCCTTGAGGATCTCCATGACGTTAACTCGTGCATGGGGAAAACCTTATCCTTCGTGCATCTCTATTCCCTCAACGTCAATTTATTAGACTATCGTGGGTGCAGGGGCATGTGCTTATACGACGATGCGCCAGTCCGGAGAGACGCTTGCAGGCTATCTCTTCTCTGTGGTTCATCGTCATTTAAGGAGTCAGCACTCCCCATCAAGCCGTGTATAATAACATACACACTGGTGGGGGTCAGACTGGTGCTGCTCTGCACACTATGGCAGTGTTGCAGGCATACCAGGCTCATCTGATCTAAAAAAAAGGGGAGCTCAAAAGCAGAGTGTGGCGAGTTGCGTTCCCCCTCGTAAACACTGGGGACCGGCTCGTCGCCCTCAGCAGCCTCATATTATACCAGAGACAAAAATCCTGAGTTTTTTTGTCCCAGGTCTGTGGGGGTGTCGGGACGGGGAATGTAAAATACATCAATCAGCTCCTACCTGACACCCTCACAAACCACTGTAACATCCTTGCCACCTCTGGGCAGCGGTTTCCAGCGAAATGTTGAATGTTCTTTTGTTATCACCAAGGACACAGAACATTTAACATTCCCCTAACAGGAAGTATTAAAGAGACTTTGGCAGCGTGAAAGCAACTGCCGGGTATCTCTTTTTGTGTCCTAAAGACAGGAAAAAGGAATACGTTGCCCTCTTCGTCTTAATGGTGTGGTTCCCACTACCGTGAAACAGGAGTAGGCGCAACTGCTGTCTTAAGAAAGAAAGAAATGGGGGACTGCGTCCGTTTTTAGATCTTTGAGGCTTGAACTGTTCCGTCAGAACACTCAAGTTCAAGATGCTAACTATCAAGAAGATCGTGTTGCAAATTCAACATCGTGACTGGTTCTTCACGGTCAATCTTAAAGACGCATATTTTCACATAGAAATATTGCCACAACACAGGAAGTTCCCGAGGTTTGCTTTTGTGGGTGAAGCTTACCAATATCGGGTCCTTCCATTCGACCTAGCCATGTTACATAGACGATTGGCTGATACTGGTCCAGTCTCAAGAGCTTGCGCTTCGACATCGACATCTTCTCTCTATGGGGCTGAGTTGCAACGCCAAGAAGAGCGTACTCTCCCGCCCAGAGGGTAACGTGCTTGGGGGTTAAATGGGACTTTGTCACCATCGGGGGCACAATTGTCCCTCGCTCATGTCAAGACCATTTTAAACACCCTAAAGCAACATCTGGCTAGGTCAGGACATTACATAGGTCTCATGGCAGCTGCGTCCACAGTGATCCATCTGGGCCTTTTGCACATGAGACCACTTCGGTTGTGGCTCAAAATCGCTATAAATTCCCCAAGGGCAAATAAAGGCAAGAGCATGCGCTGAGTGCTTCGTGTCCTTTCTAAAAATCCATGTTTATGGTAAGTCACGCGGTGAACGCTTCGTGTACTTTCTAAAATCCATGTTTATGGTAAGGGTTACGCGCTGTGGCTTCGTTCCCTTTCTACGTGGTTCAGACCCCGGTTCCTTGCCTTGGGTCCCACTTTAGGTGCGTCTTGCTAACGACAGACACCTCCCTGTCGGGCTGGGTAGCGGTCTTAAGTGGTCGTCCAGCCCAAGGGATCTGGGGAGGCATCATCTCGATTGGCAAATCAATTGCCTCAAGTTGATGGAATATGTATTTCTGGCCTTGAAATACTTTCTCCCTCAGTTGAGAGGCTGTCATTAGAGATGCACCGATTGATCGGCTGGTGACCGGAATTGGCCGATTTTCACGTGATCGGCCATGACCGGCGACCGGCCGGTCAGTCTGACATATGCCGATTTTATGCTGGTCAAATGCACTCGGGCGCCGCATGATTAACCTTTTGAGCGGTACGGTCTCATATATGGGATTTTTATTTCTGTGCCCCTGTAACGTTACGGTGCCACATTTAGGATGTTCAGTGACGTCGCATAACTGCCAGATTCAAACTGTGCTTTCGCGCGTTGGCTGGCGCTGAGCCAGAGTCGGACGCGTTCAGCGCTGTCATATATCACAACTAAGCAGTGTTTTCAACCTCATAATGTTTATTTTAGGTTTCAGATATTTAAATACACATAAGCACGAGTAAAACAATACATTTGGAGTTTGTAAAATACACACTGATGTCTGTGGAAGCAGCAATAACAATCTATTCAAATATAATTTGCCGACATGTGTTATTCATATCAGACAAACATAGTGGAAGTAAGTTAACTATAAAGTTTACTCTATTCTTC
Organism: Rutilus rutilus; assembly: GCF_951802725.1. Lineage (NCBI taxonomy): Eukaryota > Metazoa > Chordata > Actinopteri > Cypriniformes > Leuciscidae > Rutilus > Rutilus rutilus. Next base: position 1,362,071 of record NC_140211.1, read on the forward strand.
TCAGTTCACCGGCCACTTTCTTGCATTTATTTCGGGAGAAACTGATGAATTCACGTGCTGTAAATCCGACTGACAGGACAACATTGCGGCGCCCATCTCATGTTATATATCAAGATTATTTATAAAGGTTTTTAAACGACCAAACACACTCACTTACACGTATTTGAGAATCTGAATATCAGATAGGCTAGTTGATGACATGGTAAGAAAGTTTGTGAATATTTTGAATAAAAAAGGAAAAGCGAAATAAAAGCGAAGACGCGTCGCCATGGAAACATTAAAGGGAACGTTCGCCTTGAAAAAACTCACTCTGGGGGTGGGGGTGTCAGTTAGAATATTTTAAACTTACGCATGAAAGGGTTAAAGAAAATATCGAAAATAAATATTTGTGTGTGCTGTAAAGTGGTTAGAAAAAAATTAAATCGGAATCGGCTAAAATCGGTATCGGCAGGTCAAACTCAATGAAAAATCGGAAATCGGAATCGGCCTAGAAAATTGTAATCGGTGCATCTCTAGCTGTCATGTCCTAGTGCGGGGGGACAACACAGCGGCAGTTTCTTACATAAATCACCAGGGAGGTCTGCACTCACGCAATCTGAACAGAATAGCGAGGCAGATTTTTCACTGGGCCCAGGAGAAATTCCTGTCACGGGCAAATAAAGGCAAGAGCACGTGCTGAGTTGCCGTCGCAGAATGCTAATGACAGATGCCTCCCTGTCGGGCTGGGTAGCGGTCTTAAGTGGTCGTCCAGCCCAAGGGATCTGGGGAAGCATCATCTCGATTGTCTCGTCTCTGGTTCTCGAAGATATCTCTCCTCGATGGCTCGCCATGGGCGATTCCGGAGAGGAGGGACCTTCTGTCTCAGGCAGAGAGCACGATATTCCATCCCAGGCCCGACCTGTGGCTAGAAAGAATTATCAAATCAAAGCGCATGCACACACACAGAAAGGCGCGTTTCAGACGCAAACTCCGAATTGATGCCTCTTTCACTTCTCCTTGCACTTGGATGGACACACATACAAAATTATGTTAAAATACCCGTCTCAACAAGTATTCTTGTATACACACAGTGAGTTATGTCTTAAGTGAATGCAAACAGTTGAGAAAGAAATCGGATGCATGTCCTTCTATTGGATCCGTGCATTTGCTCTTAAAGTGACAGCGACACATAAATACCTGCTGCTGTCTGTGTCAATCATGTTAATCAACAAAATACAGCTTTAACAAACTTTACTCTATATTAAAATTATACAGTGACCACGAGTGTTATTTTACATTTAATTACATTTTTGTACCTGAAATGAATACTACAGTTAGACCTTACTTTATATGTAACTTTGTTATATTGTATTTATCTATGCTATTTGTTCTTATTTAACCCTGTACATGCTACCCTTGGGAGATATTGTAAGGAAGCATGGCTTTAGTTTTCACTGTTATGCTGATGATACTCAGCTCTTTATTACACCCCAACGAAACTTACCAATTCACAAAATGAATGGAATGCATAGCTGATATAAAAAAATTGGGTGACCAGTAATTTCCTACTACTTAATTCTGAGGAAAAAAAAAACTGATTTTCTAATTATTGGACAAAAAACCTTTGCATGTAGTGTAATCTAGAATACTGTCTAACACTTGATGAATGTTCTGTCAAGTCTTCGTCGTCGGTTAGGAACCTGGCTGTGCTCTTTGATACCAATCTTTCATTTGAAAGCCACATTTCTAGCATCTGTAAAACCACATTCTTCCATCTAAAAATATCTAAACTACAGCATGCTCTCATTGCCAACAGTCAGATCATGCGTTCATGACGTCAAGGCTAGATTATTATAATGCTCTACTGGGTGGTTGCCCTGCACGCTTAATAAACAAACTACAGCTAGTTCAAAACGCAGCAGCTCGAGTTCTTACCAGAACCAGGAAGTATGACCATATTAGCCCGGTTCTGTCAACACTGCACTGGCTCCCTATTAAACATCGTATAAATGTTAAAATATTGCTGATTACTTACAAAGCACTAAATGGTTTAGCTCCGCAGTAATTGAGTGAGCTCTTAACACATTATAGTCCTTCAAATCTATTGCGATCTCAAAATTCCGGCCAGTTGATTATACCTAGCATATCAAAATCGACTGCTGGTGGTAGATCCTTCTCCTGTTTAGCACCAAAACTTTGAAATAATCTTCCTAACATTGTCCGGGAAGCAGACACACTCTGTCAGTTTAAATCTAGATTAAAAAAACACATCTCTTTGACCTGGCATACACATATAACATTATTATAAATTTCTATTATTCAAATCAGTTAAATTATTGCGTCTAGACATTACCACAACGCATGATGTAGTCATCCGGATCCAGATTATATATATAATAAACTGAATTAATAACTTTCTTACAACAGAAAAGAAGCATCACTGAACTTACTTAAGATGGACTATAACGCTATTTTATTCTAGATCTGCTACAATCTGTATTGTAAAAAGCGCTGTATAAATAAAGGTGACTTGATTTTAAAGAGGAATGTCTGAAGAACAAATAATGTTGAAACTAAGATATGTATCTCGTTTCCTTCTAAATCATATAGCACACCTGTCTGAGCAACACAAATATTATATTTCCAAAGTCTGCATCCTGTAACTCAAGTATTAAAAATACCTCAATATCTCTGGTTGTTAACAAACCTTTTTTTTTCGGTAAGTTCATTTTTAAGGCCCTATATGGTTTATTCCCAGAGATATGTGGCTCCCCATTGTAATTTTGCATACACATTAGCGTTACACATTAGCTACACACGCACTAATTTCACATACTCAGTGATTGGATTCTTAATTCTTAATTGTCCAAGTTGTAGCTAAAGTACAGGCAAATGTTTAACATCTCACGGTAAAATTCTAGCTCTGTTTGACACATTTTGTATCGCAGGTCCCTGCTCCATGTCGGGGAAAACTTAAAGGGGTCATATAATGGTACATGCACTTTTACAAGTTGATTGTACTGAAATGTGTGTTGGCAGTGCCTGTACACAACCATCGTAAAATGATAAAAATCCATCCAGTGTTTTTTTTAAAATCTTATATGTTTTCCCCCCATCTCAAATCAAGCCGTTCGACCGTGTGACGTCACACGGTCGGACGCCCCTCCCACGATTGTTAATTGACAGCAGCGTTTCAACACAGACCCGCCCTCGCTCGTGAGCGAGCTGTCATCATAGTCCGCGCGGTCATTGTTGATACGCTGGAGCACTGTCTATGAGCAGAATGGCGTCTAAGCGATTGTGGTGTTCTGTTCTTGGGTGCAATAAGGAACACAGCATCATTTTGATGTTCCTAAATCCGAACCGCTGAAGACGCAGTGGCTGAGTTTGTTTTTGAAGGGAATATTCCCCACGATCAACGTCAATGCTTTCATGTTTGCGCGAATCATTTCACACACCAGACTGCTTTATAAACGAGGTCAGTAAAGCTCCTGAAAAAAGGATCGGTACCAACTATTGGTGTTCCTGCTGCACCTCCAGAAGAAGAAGTGAGTGTAACGTTTTATTAACCTTTATATTAATATTTATATTAATCTTTGCAAATCGCTTGCTGCACGCTTCACGATGAATGCAGCTGTTTACACTCAGGGTACATTATGGCATGTTTTCTATGTACGACGTTCTCAATATAATTCATAATCCCACGTTTATAATGAACAACGCGTTATGGTTATTGTGTTATTATTTCAAACGGTGTCCGCACAGAACAGAGGGGCGGGGTGAGCAAAGCTCATTATCATTTAAAGACACATGCATTTAAACGGCGTGCTGAAAACAGAGCTGTTTTTGACCAAGTAAAATTAGTGTTTTCTTACAATACTAATGAGAATTTTTAATTAAAGTATATTACAAACTTTTAATTTAGACCCTAAAGAATCATATTAGCTTGTACAAAAATGGCATTATATGACCCCTTTAAACTTTTGCCCTGAAAGTTGAAAAGCTAAAGTTGAATAAGTGTTGAAGCGTTGAAGATCCCTGCCCGACTGCATTATCAGGCTGGTGGAAACAGGATCATATTTCACCTGAGAAATCTTCCCCGGTACCCAATCAGGTCTGCCATCAATGTTAACATAAGAATGTTTGTAATGACAAACAGGAGTAAAAACTTCCTTATCAGTCAATAGGTTCCTCATGATATTCTTTATACTATTCTAATGCAAGTCAGGCTATCAAGCAATTCAAAAACTCAGCCAAATTAATAACACAAGGGCTTTTCACAGTTGATATTGTTCATTCTAACAGAATTATGGGCTATCTTGCCTCACGCTTCACATATTTTACTGCCAGCTGTACCATCAAGTTTATCCTGAATGGACTTTTCAGATTTTAAAGGTAAGAAGGAAACGTCTGTCCACCAATCGACATTTCCTCATAAATGTTGAAATGCAGGCTATTGATTGTATAAAGCGTGCCATTTCTGACGGTCCAAAGCACATTAATATGAGGAGTGTGATTGGCCGACGGTTGCTAAGCATCTAGCCATAACATTCAAACACACAGGTCAAGTCAACTTGATTGAAGTATTGTGTATATGAGGGTAATTTTAATCGCCAAATCTCCTTATATCACACTATGAGGGGGGCATGAAAACATGTAGCATGCAAATCATTTCAGAAATGCTTTTAGAAGTAAATACTAGTGGTCGACCGATCTTGTTTTTTTGATGGCCGATGCCGATATCTTTAGAAAAATAAATTAGAAAACAAATTCTTACAATAAACACGCTTATACTTTAGATGGCAACTTCTTGAATCTGCAAACCTATTACAGTATGTTTTCACAAATAAAGTAATTGTTAAAAAATATATGAATATGTGAATAAAAAGGAAGTAAACACTGTATTGGCACTCAGTATCTGGTATTTCGTGCGCACTGGTAATCATATTTTTTTTTTCAAATAAAGACAAGGTAACGCTAATATTATACAGCACACAGTGAAAACTATATGAATATGACAGTGGGCAACTGGATATAGCACAGCATATTTTAAAATGAAGGATTTAAGGTTTTTCGTGAAGCTGATCTTCTGTTCGCATTCACTCACTGCAGGACCGTCACGTTTGTCAGGCTACAGATGCACACTTCACAAGATATCACAGCTGGATTCCATTAAATCTGCAAGGTTTGTGATAAATGTTTATTAGATATTCTGAGATTTGTTTAAATGATGTAGATGCGCATTTGCTGAATGTTGACGGTAAATGTAGTATTTTAAGCCTGTAAGTATTTTAGCCTGATTGTTTGCCTTTTCTGTTACAAATAATATAAAAGCAACGCTTTACTTTTTCGCGTACCATTTACTTTCTTTGTTTGTTTACCAGCTCTGTCTAACAGAGTATTAGATCGTAAACTAATGAAGACGGAGAACGTGAGTGAGCGCTGTGTGATCAGACGTTCTCTTCTCAGGCGCTGGTGTTCTCAGCGCCGCCCGTCAAAATAAAAGTCCCACTTCCAAAACATCGGCCAATCAGATAAACGTATCGGCCGATGCCCATATCTTCAATGGTAACTAAACCTCGATCAGAGCCTGACTCCACCCACTGGCAATAAATGCTGGAAAAGTGGGCAGACCCCAGCGGAGTTAGAGGGGAGGAACCGAGGGCGGGGCTGAGCGCGGGGGGGGGGGGGGGGGGGGGGTACACCTGAGACCCGCAGTGACGGATTGATTGACAGCTGCTGTCAGACTCTAAAATGGAGAGTGACTCACAGGGTCACAAGACGACGTAAAGTACATGCATCTGATGAGTTTTATCGAGTTGATGTCAATAGCGCGCGCTCTCTGTAGGCATATTCATATTTTGCTGCACCTAATTTCCAAGTCCGCTGGAAAGCCATGCGGTCCAGCACTGCTGTTGCAACCAGCAACAACTATGCGTGGTGAGCTCGTACCAAGGGAGGGCGTGGTGAGCTGGAACCTGCTTACGTAGTCACGTAGTACCGCTTACGTCACGCAGTACCGCAAACATCCAATAGGAAAATTCAACTGCAGTAGCCACCGTTCAACCTGAAGAGGGCAGCACAGACGTTTTTACACCATATATTGTAGAATTAAAACACTTTATACCCAAATGTCAAAAAAGTTACTCGACTCAATGAACAGCACTAATAAAGCCCCATTCTTACAGATCATTAACTAAAAAAAGTTGGTTTTGGTTTTAGTTACCCTTTAAAAATGGCAAACATCAGCCTTGGCGATATATATCGGTCGACCACAATGAAATACATTGTATTTTCTATCCTATCAGTGACTTCCATCAGTCTATCAGTGGCCTTCATTCATCAGAGATCATTCAGCCAGTCTCACGCCATGATAAGCTGCATTTTTAAGCCAGAAAACACACCCTTGAACGTCTGCAAACTCCCACTGAATTTATGCAGTACTTCAAGCTTGAATTTCCACAATCATGCAATGGTTAATAATTAATTGTACTAAAAAAAAAATATATTTATTAAGCAAATAAATCTCATTAGTCAGTGTTGCCCTTTTTCAACATGTTGATACTGGAACTTTATGTGGAGAGGATTGAGGGACAAGATGAACTATGAAGCGACTTACAAACATCTCAAGCAAGAGAGCCAACATTATTCATAAGCTGGAGCACAGATCAAGTGCAGAAAGATAAAGAGGACAGGTAACTTAAAGTGGTGGTGAACTAGATTGGGTTTAATACACTGAATGCTACGCTGCCGATAATGCTTTGGTTAAAAGAGTGATTATACATGAGAATCACCTAAAGACTTACAGCAAGGAGTGCAACTACAATTACAAATAAATGTAAATGATAGGGATGCTCGACATATCGGCCACCATATCGGTATCGGCCGATATCTGTCAATTTTTAATGTTATCGTTATCGGCTCAATTAGAAAATTTGGCTGATATTTAACAGCCAATAAATAATGTATTATTTCCTTCAGCTGAGACTCTTCAGATGCGCACTGTTCAACATGATGAGTTTGAACTGCTTGAAATATGATTGAAATCACTTCAAAAAAGGAAAATACAGTAAAGTAGTGCAACATGTCCTGTCATATAGGCTACATAAAATTATAATGAGACATAGTATATAATTGTGTGCTTAGGGCACGGGTTTTAATGGTGAGACTTTTCAGGCTCTCAAAAATTATATAAAAATTTGGATTTATATTTATCGGCTAATATACAGATTATCGGCTTTCAAATATAAAGAATTATCGGTATCGGCCAAAATTGTTCATATCGGTGCATCCCTAGTGAATGATTCTAACTATGGGAAAGGTGCCATTGAGAACTATTATTAAGTTAATTGTCTACACAGAACGGAGTATAACCCGCCGATGAGCGACTAGTCTAATAGTTACAACACTGCTTCAGCTTTAAAGCAAAATCAAATATAAGAGCGTCTCCAGTCTGACCTTTACTGAGACAAAAACACAAATCAAAAAGAAGAGAAATCAAGAAAACGACACTGGACTGACTGACAACTTTCTTTCTTGAATTATTTATTTGCAACGTTATGGCATCTCTATTTGTGGGAGTTTTTGTTTAATTTGGTGCTGATCCCGTGACCATGATGTGTATCCAGTTCGTAGAAATGTGCCTCACACAGAAATGTGCCTCACACTCAGTGCAATGTTGCAAGACATCTGTATGATTCGTCTGGCAACATTCCACTGAAACTTTTTAAGCAAGAAGGAAATAGATTATCTAAAGATCACAAGATGGTGATTGCCAAATACATGGGGCTCAACAGAAATGTCTGTCAGAATGTTTTAGTTTGCGTGATAAAACACAGAGCTACGTTTAAAAGTAAAAGCAAAAATCCGGACGTAAATATTTCATGCCAACAAGAATTTAAAAGCTGTAAAACTTCAGGAGTTTGACATTTCGCTCAAAGGATGAATCCTGTCTTCATTTGAGGGTAATCTCAACTGTCTTTATTGAGATTATTGATCGTGGATAGCAACGCAAAGTTGATTCTGCGCTAATCTGATCTAATATTTTTATGATGGGTTTTTTAAAATGTTGTAGATGTAAGTAGCAAATGAGAATTGCTATATATAGGATAGATTGATTATAGATTGATAATAAATAGTTTAAATATATTTTTAGACAAGAGTTTTGTTAATGATTTTCAATTTTGTTCAAGCTAATTACAGCAATAATAATAATAATAATAACAGAAGAATATGTAAAAGTATGGTATGTGGGGTAAAAGACACAACATGATGATAAATATCTGGCTGATTTTCGATTTGTTGACATGGTTAGATTCAAATATTAAGATGGGCCTCCACCTTGTCCTAACTACACGCGACGCGACTGTGAGACACCACAACGTCAATCAAAAATCACAGCCAATCAGAACAGCGTGTGGGCGGAGTCTCGCGGCGAGTGCACAGCACTAGAGAGTAATCTTGACGGCACTCGCAAGAAAATGGATGAGTAGCTACATAATCAAATTCACAAATATTACACCATTTAAAAAACTCAAAGGCTACTGAGTTACTAAAACAATGTTTGTCAAATAATACACTTGTTTGTTCACAGTTTGAACGTTCTTGATTCCATTTGTTTAATTTGAGGATCTGAGGTGAATTATCCATTGTTGCTTTTACAGCCACAAAGCTGGAGCACTAAACGATATTCAAAGTCACATTTCACGCTTTTAACATTAAAGGAGCTGTATGTAAGAAATGTATTTCAATTAATCATAAAATGGCCCTGATATGTCACTAGACATTAAGAAATCATGTTCATTTCAAATACTTATATCACTGACAACAGTGAAGTTGCAGCCCTCAACTGATGTTGATGTTGTCATGTTGTGTTTTGGCCTGAAGCGCCACCCTCCACCTATCTACCAATCACAAAGTCAGTAGTGTTTCGGCATCCGGGTTGCCAGCTCAGCTCTAGTTATCACAGCTGCAGCTACAAAACGTTCCTGCTGGATCCTGCAGCCTATCTGGCAACCTCGAGTCAGGGGGGAGGGGGAGGAGATACACCGCTCTACAGTAATTTGAAAGTGATTGCAGTACCAGTTTTGGCCACAATCTTACATACGGCTCCTTTAAATAAAGCACATAAACAGCACCTGAGATTATCATCGCCACACTTTGTGTTTGTTGTTCCAGCGCGACGTCGCAGAAAAATAGAAACCGTTTCTACAACAGAATCGTCGCGTGTCGCCGTCGCGGCCGGTTAGGACACACACTCTGGTTAACATGGAGAAGAAGCTTTTATCGCGCGGCGCGTGTAGTTCGGACAATCTTAAATCTAGGCTATATTGCTTTGTTATGGGATCTCCATCAATGCTTTCAGAATCTGTACTTTTTTAAATAATTTTGTTTCTATATTTGTAAAATATATTTCTACATAGGCTATATTTTAGGGCATCCTATATATTATTAAGAGTTTTTTTATTTTATTTATTGTTCTTGCTGTCACACCATAGGACACATTTGGAGTACAGTTCAGAATAGCTAAAGTTAGTGACAAGTCATAAGTCATAAATATATGCATTTTCTTCAAAAATTGTGTTTTACAAAAAAGCATTTTTTTTACTGCCTATTTGTCAAAAGTGATTGTTTTAAACAAGTATTGACTTAGACATTATTAAAAACACATTATTTTAGCTGAAGTATTTGTATAAATACTGTGTCTTTTGCCCTGTGTTTCGCCACCTCATACATTAATACGAGTTTTAAACAAACACATTACTTTTGTTTGATTTGTTCATTGCAAACAGCTGAAAGTCGGTAAATGTTGCCAATAAACCTGATTTGCAACACTGTCAAAAAAATTACATCCCCAAGTCAAGAATTTCAAGTGACCAATAACATAAAAATTTTTCAATTTGTCTGACGTATTATTTCTCACTGAGCCAATGTTAACAGACTATTGCAACAAGAATTTCACTTGGGCCAGTTGAAAAATGTAGAAAACCTGTACTGAGGTCAAATAAATCAGAAAGAAGAGACTCTAGTAAAACTACATTTCAGGAACTGAAATGAGTTGTTGTTGTTTTTTCTGGCAAAACCCTGTTTATTTAAATGTCTATTTATTGCGCTGTGGCATCTCATTGCGTGGGCTGTGTGTGTGTGTGTGTGTGTTTGTTTATATGGTTTCCAGTGACGTTTGTCTGGGAATGTTTTGAGAAATGCAATGTTGCAAGACAACGAGTATTTGTATGATTTGTCCGACCTTCAATAGAAACTTTTCTCAGAAATGATAAGGAAGAAGGAAATAAGATTATGTATTGCTCACTTAAGGCGGGCATACACTGTGTGATGTGTAGGAACCTACTCACACTGAACGAGTAGATCGCATGCGATGTAAAGCCAAAGCTCAGGATTTATGTGCTCACACTATACGGTCAGAACGTCGAGCTGCGACTTGACTGCTCACACTATACGTGTGAAATATGCGCGATAAATCCTCGTGCCGGGTTGCGCCTATGGACGATATCAGCCTATCCAGAGATATTGTCAAAACAAGCATCAGCTATCAATATCAAGAAGATTTAGCATTTCCAATTTATATATTAAATTATTAGTAGACTAGTATTATTGTATTATTATTATTATTATTAGGGAAGGCTACTTTTATTATTAAAGTGATAGGCTATTTAAATTGCCACGCAACAATTTCATACCGCATAACCAACGCGCTCGCGTGAGGTTAATAAAATATTACATACTCCTCCTCATTAAAAATTGTCTAAAACATTTAGGTCGATTACAATGAATCATATACATATAATTAATTATGAACAGTGTATTATATGTCCGAACACTGCAATAATTCATCAATGAAAATTAAAAACAGCTTTATTTCAAAAACATTTTTTAACAATAAAAGATGAGGCAAAGTGTATCGCAGGTGGCTTGGGAGACGTGGGTAATGGTTAATCCGGTGTGCAGCACGAACCGGAGGTAAGCAACAGTAATTTGTAGCGTTGAACTACAGAACTTAAAGATCTCCCTCTTTTCGTTTTTTTTTTTTTTTTGCTGCAGATGAAACAGCAAAAGGCGCAGTGAGGGGGAAGGGAAACAACACTGAGTTTAGGCCAATCGGTTCGTAGCTCTGCCTTAACTGTGCGATATAGTCATGAGGAGCGACCAACATTTCTAACATGCCAGAAATTCATCCGCCCATCCGATTGCCGGTCGGGAGAGGTTAATCGCCTCTCGTTTCCCCCTGTACACTGCACGAACACTGCATGACAAACGACGCACGACAAAGCTGAAAATCGTCCCGTCCCGAAAAAGAGTCGCACGAGTCAGAATTCGGCTCAAAATCGGACGAAAATCGCACAGTGTATGCCCGCCTTTAAGCTTGAACATAGTGCATCTGAAATAGGAACCGGTCATGTTCTACTGAAGACAAAGGCTTTATTTCCACAAATATTCATTATTTGATGTGACATTCACCCTATTAGGCCTAATAACTGAAAGGAAAGACATTGATCATCATCTGGCAAATACATATTTAATCCTGAATAAATATTTATGGATAACTGAACACTTATTAAATTAATTGAAGAAAACTGATATTCACACATAAAGCTCAACTTCAAAACGTGTGGCATATTATAACATAACGTGATGTAGACACATACTTGTAGACATGTAGCCTACTTTCTGTAAAGCTGTCAAAATAAACCAGTGGCATTAGTCATAAGTCATAATAAGTCATTGGCGAAATGGCCGCCAGGGGGCGCAAAGGGACACTGTGTGAAACAGCAGCAACTGCAGCATTCTGAAATGTAAGTGGGGTTAATGTCAATTAACAGGAAGGATGAAATACTACAACTATGGTAAACAGAATAGAACATTTGTTTTATTAAAAATTACCATGCATTTCCATTTTACACTAACAAATACTATCCAACAGAATGACTGCATTTACATCTGTATGATAATTCCAATCGTAATTTTAAAAGCAGTTCTGTTAAAAAATAATAATAATAATACTATTATATAACATTCTCTTAAGGATCATCTCTCGGTGGGTCCAAACGTAGGCCCTAAATCTTAATAAATTATACATATTGTAGTTTTATTTATTGTATTTAAAGGTTTTTCACACAAAATTTTAAATTGAAGTGTTCAATCCAGTTGTTTCACCTGGTTTAGTAGAGTTGGGAATGTTTGAGCAGTGGACTCTGTTCCCAAGAGTGGGAAAGTTAAATGTGAATGCACATCATATTTGTGTCCCAACATGAACCTTTGTTATTTCGCGTGCACTCTCATTCACGTAACATATTAGTTCAGAATGAAGACCAGCGTTTGAGCTTTCACTGCTGTTTGTCTGCCAGTTTAATTCACTTTGAACTTTTATTACTGCAAATCAACCAGTAGTTGTGTGTAGACAACTTCTCTGAAATGAGCAGCTACACAAGAACTCTCAGGTGTATTTCAGGTAGCAGTTATGCTCATTTGAGAGATATGATACATTATTTAAGATATGTAAGTATTATATAATACGAGTAGCTCTCAGCCACTTTCATTTTTAAAAAGTACCTCTCAAATGAAAGACCCTGAATCAGGGCATTTAAGAAGCTTTGTGCCTCAGAGACTAACATTACAGGTGTGCGTCTTAAAATTATGACACTGCCATATTTTAAAGGTGCTGTATGTCACTTTTTCACTCTACTTAAGTATAAAAATACCATAATTTATTTGCATATTTGGAGGAAACATGCTAATTTGTCTGAAAAACACTTCTACAGCCAGTTATTTTACTTTGAACTGTGTGTTTCCAGGCTGGAACGTGTGTTATTATTTTGGTCTGTGATGCTGCATGTTGCCGGTTTTCATTGTGAGCTGAAACTGGCGACCCGTGTGAGTCTGTGGAGGCGGGGCGGGAGAAACCACGATCTACTGCAGTGCCTATTTCCACCACTAGTTGTCATCCTTACATACTGCACCTTTAAGATATGCTTATGAACCGCTCAAACATGCACTAGACTCAAGCCTCTTCTGTGAAACCAGCGGATGAAATCTAAATGTCGAAACTGTGAATTAACAAATAGAAATTGATTTTTAAAGGAGAAATTATGACATTATAACAAAATGTTGAAATTATGGCAAAAAAAAAATCATAATTATGGAATAGAAAGTAATTATTTTGACTTTTATGTCATTAACTTTTTAAAAAATAATTATGAGTTATGTCATAATTTTGACTTTATTTTTAAATGTACATAATTAGTCATTTACAAATTATAATTCATAATTTTCTATTTAGTAATTCATGATGTTTTTTTTTTTTTTTCTTACGTGGCGGAAATTAGTTTAAAATCACGACTTTAAAGGAAACAACAGACACCTAGAAACTCATTACGCACTTTCTCTCCTCACTGAAACTTCAGCCGCAGTTTAAAACATTATTTGCGTGCATAAGATGCATTAGAAGTGTCTTACTTTAAAGTTGTTGATGATGATGATGTTGACTTTGCAGTTGTTCATTGTAATCCGGTTTTCGATGGGAGAATAAATGAGCGCGAACTGCAAAGTTTGTTGCGGAAAACGACCGATCACGTGACTTGAGCATGTGTGTCGAGCAGCGCCCTCTGCTGGTCAACTGCGCACAGCACAACGGATAAAGCTTATAAAGTCTCCCTGTAGTCACTTATTTTATCCCTTAAATCTCATCTTTGATCACCAAGATTACATATTTAAGCGGTTTTTCCTAGAAAAATAATAAGTATGCCTTAAAATAGCTTGAATGTAACTACACCCTTGCCTCGTTTAGTATACGCGGTTCTATGAATATGCAAATTAGCCCCGCCTTTAACATTAGTAACTTTGTTTAATTGTATGTCCATACAATTGCACACATTAAATAAATAATAATAATAACAACAACAATAACCTCAATAATATATATCAAATGTATAGGCCTATAATAATAATAATAATAAAAAAAAAACGAACTAAATAAAAAGCTTCAAATGATCGAGGTCAGTCCAACTCAAATGCGTAAACAGCCAACGCCAAATGGTAAGAAACAATCATACATGCTTTAAAAAAAAGTTATGTTGACTGACCCACAATTTTCTACCTACTTATTAAATGTAACTTTATTTAAAATACTATCCGTGCTTTAATTTGATGAATGGTTTAATATTTTAAGTTAAGATTCGCTACGTGGCCGGGGAGCAGAGTGATCAGACCAATCAGCGGCGTCGCTGAGCACCACGTGATGCAATCAGGAAGTGACCGCGTCATCCGCGAGTGCCTGTCCCCATTCTAGTGTCCGGTGAGCGGTCCGCTGCTTTCATTGTCAAAGACCGCTAAAAAAAAAACGGGATTTCTTTCGTTTTGAGAAGCTGTCAATCATAGAGCTTTCTTCTTCAGGTAAGCTCGTGGTTTTACCGCTCGTTTCCCTGACAACAGAGGAAACTCTCGCGCGAGAGCGAGCCTGCCTGAGATAATCGACAAAAGTGATCAGAAAAACATCAATACATGAACACATTCACACACAAACGTAGACTTAAACGCGTGTAATGCGTTTCCACTGAACACTATCGTCTCTTTTCGGCGTCTGAGCGACAGAACGTGATGTTTTCTTCAAGCCGGACCGGTTAGCATCACAGCTAATGCTAAACAACAACCCACTGACAGTCGGGTGTTGCTGACGAATGTGTTAGTCTGTTAAACACATCGAGTTTAGGTCAGATGCAGCATCTAATGTTCTGACACACTGGAGAAGCTCTTACAGTATTTCATTACTTCTGTGCTCAAGTCTTACATATACTGATCCCAGATCTACATTAGTACAGTATTTACTGTAATTCTGCCATAAAGAACCGGTCAGAAGTTTGGAAACATGACTATTTATAATGTTTCTGAAAGAGTCTTTTCTGCTCACCAAGGCTAATGTAATGTAAAACAGCTGTTTTCTATGTGAATATATATATATATATATATATATATATATATATATATATATATATATATATATATATATATAAAACATAAACATTTATGATTATTATTAGTGGAAACTCATACATTTTATTTTTCAGGATCCTTTGAGTAAAAAGTTAAAAAGAACAGCATGTATTCAAAATAGAAAACTTTTTTCTATCAATATAAATGTTTACCATCATTTTTATCAGTTTAACATCCTTGCTGAATAAAAGTATTGATTTCTTTAAAAAAAAGAGAAAGAATAAAAACTGACCCCAAACTTTTGCACGGCATATTGTTACAAAAGGTTTCTATTTTATTCTTCCTTTTCTTCACAGCATCTCAGATTACAACAAATATGAAGCAGCACAACTGTTTCAACACTGATAATAATCATAAATGTTTGTTGATCATCAAATCCTCGTATTAGAGTGATGTGTGAAGGATCATGTGACACTGAAGACTGGAGTAATGATGCTGAACATTCAGCTTTGATCACAGGAATAAATTACACTTTACTGTATATTCACATAGAGAACAGATGATTTACACTGGAATAATATTTCACTGTTTTTACTGTATTTCTGATCTAATGAGCGCATCAGAAGAGACTCTTTCAGACACGTTAGAAATGTTAGTGTCTCCAGACTTTCGCCCAGAACTGTGTGATGTTTACACACAGCAGAGATTGCAGATCATTCCCATCATGCTCTTGCCGCTGGCGTTTGCCTGGTCATGTGACCGGTGCGCTCAGTAGTCCACACTCAGTGCTCGGATGCAAAGCCCAGAGAGATGACATTAAACATGTCGACGGCCAGGAGGAACTCGTGCGCTCCTCGCGTGAGTAAACGCGTTTATCAGTCGTGGACAGAATAGATCAGATTTACCTTTTAATTCTGTTTTTTTATCATGTTCATTTTATTATCTGGTCATTTCTATGATCTTTGCTTCTGTTTAATACTCGTGTATGTATGTGTATATAGTAATTATAAATGGATATATATGTATAGTAATTATAAATGAGTGTGTGTATATATATATATATATATATATATATATATGAAGAGTTTAGATGCAAAAGCCTGTAAAAGTTACCTATGAATTATCATTTAAGTGAAATTACTGAACTGAAATAATACGAGCTTGATAAAAATGATCATTCTAGAAGAAAATTTCAGATGGCACTTACAGGCTTTTGCATCTGAACTCTTCATATATATAGGCCTATACACATTTATAATTAATAAACATACCCATTTATAATTACTATACATATATATACATTTAAAAATTACTATATATATAGTAATTTTTAAATATATGTATATATATATATAGTAATTTTTAAATATATATAGTAATTATAAATGGATCTCACCGTCCGATGTTGATTGTTGAGTTTGAGCGGTTGGTCTCAGGAAAGGGTCTCGGTCCAGTGAATGGTCAGTCGTTGAATCCTCCTCCCGTCGCTCAGGTTTGCAGGACGGAGTGTGTGTGTGTGTGTGTGTGCGTGCGAGGCATCATGTGATGTGGAGCCGCAGGATTCGGTGCCGTAGCGAGTGTCTCTCGTCGTCTTCTCAACAGAGATCTGATTGTTTCCAGAAGCACATGATGTTCGTGCGGCTTCATCGGATCTTGCCGCTCTACAGGCGAGACTGAGGCCAGCTCTGAGGCCGTCGAGAGGAAATAACAACAGCAATAATGGAAATGACCAACAGTGTTACTTTACTCAAGCCAACCTTTATTTGTACAGCACGTTTAATAACAACAGAAGTTGACCCAAAGTGCTTTACAGAATACAACATCATTCATTCTAGCAGCTTCAGAAACCCAGTTCATGATCTATTCAGAAGTGTTTTTAAAGAAGACTTAAACCTGGCTAGCGATGACGATGACCTCACATGGGCAGGTGTGTGTGTGTGTGTGTGTGTGTGTGTGTGCAGCTGGCCAGCGCTGTGATCAGCAAGATGAGTGCGGACGGAGGCGGCCGGCCGGTGAAGGTGGGCTCTCAGGTGGAGGTCATCGGGAAAGGTCAGCGCGGGACCGTGGCGTATATCGGCGCCACCCTGTTCGCCTCGGGGAAGTGGGTCGGAGTGATCCTGGACGAGCCCAAGGGGAAGAACGACGGGACGGTGCAGGGGAAACGCTACTTCACCTGCGAGGAGAATCATGGGATATTCGTCAGACAGTCTCAGGTGAGAGTCTCAGATCATTAGAATTTTAACGTTTCGATTCTTATTGATTCCTAATTTTGATTTCATGAGGTAAAACAACAAACGTAGATATCATTCACATTTAGTCTTGTTGCAAAACATGTAATTGTAGATGAATATCAGTAACACAAATCAACAGGCTAGAGAACACTTACACGAGGTGTGGTTTAAAAACACCATAGAAGAACAACTAGACAAACTAATATAGACTTCAAGCGTTATTAAAGAAGTAAACACTCAGTAATCAAAAAAGAACAAATAAAAACAAACAAATAGACACAAGTGAGCAAAGATACGATTGAAATAAACAGTGTTTTAAGACTTTCAGGTTCAGAAACTGTAATTAGTTGTAAAATAACACTTTATAAATAAAACATACATTACAAATATAGTTACAAAAGTTGTTCAGTGAAGAACGAGTGAATTTTCTCTGTCTTGTGTAGTTTGATTAGTGTTATATATATATATTATAGTACTATATGAAGTCATATTGATATGATCACAGAGGAATCGATTTCTTTATTTTATACCAAGTATCTGCTTCCTGACCTCAGGTGCCTGATCCCCAGCCCTAGCTAAGACCCCCAGATGTGTAAATGATGACGCATTTGACCAAACATCTGTCTCTTCTTCTGCAGATCCAGCTGATGGATGAAGGAGGGAGCTCTGCCACGTCTCCAGACACCCCCGACTCCAGCGGACCCAAACTGCCCAGGAGAGGTGAGAGATGACCTTAACCATGCGTGTGCCACCCGAGCACATGATGACGCGTGTGCTTTAACCCGAACACATGATGATTGTGTGCCTTTCTCTGCTATGTTACAGAAGTCCAGGAGACTCCCAAAGCTGCTAAGCAGGTATGATTCATCAGATATTATAGTTTTATTTATATTTTTTAATTGGCTTTTATTGTTATTCTTTCAGTTTTTTTTTCTTACATCTTTTTGTAATTTTGTTATTATGTAGGTTTATTTTAGATTAGATTAGATTAGATTAGTCATTTTAGTTCTTCAACTTAAACTAAAATAACTTTTTCATTTAACACAAAATATTTAATTTAATTTAAAATATTCATATAATCATTTATTTTAGCTTAATTAAAAATAAAAAAACAGTTTGTGTCAGAGTGTTTATTTAGCTAACGATGATAACTGGTGTGAGTGTGCGCCGGCTCTCCTCTGCTGGATTCTGCTCATCGGCCACAAACTATAGAAATGTGTGGAAATGAGAATAAGGAACTTGAAATGCTTTTCGTTCTGAGTTTGTTTGGATCATTATTTCCACATTATTCCCACGGCCCATGATGCTTTGCGTGAATTATGGGTGTAACCTCCGTTAAGCTGTAAACAATCAGTGAAACGCAATACGTCAAAAGTGTCACAACGAGATGACATTAATCTACTCACCCTTCAACCAGCGAACATTAAAAGGAAATTTAAAAGTGTCACTGTAGTAATATATATATATATATTTGTATTATGTAACTTATGTTGCCTTAATCAAAAATGTTCATTAACTTCAGCATTACGTGACACTATTTGTTTGTCTACACTATTTCTGTCATTTTGTCAGATTATAAATCGCATTTTCCTGTGAAAACAAAGAAAGAGACGTGAGGATTTGAGGAGAATAACGAGAGATTCTTCGCATTTCAGTGAATTATTAATGGACTATATTGTAAATTAAATTCGTGAGAACAGACCACAGATGTGCAGGATGTGTCGTCCTTTTTCATACTTGTACAGCGGATTGCAGCGGGAAAAAGAAAGCAGCGCCTGAAGAGCTCTTGCCGTAGATATTCTCGTTATAACGTCACGTTAAAATACCAAGTCTAACGTTATTCTCATGATGTCTGGAAATAAATCATGAAGGGAAATTGACAGCGTCAAACTGACGGATCAGCTTTATTTGTAGGGCAACTTTATGGTTTGAAATGATTAGTTTCAGTCTTTTTGAATGGAAGTTCCTCAAACCAGAAGTGCCTCCCATAATTCAGCACAGCGAGGGCAGGAATAATGAGGATAAGACGAGATAATGGTGTTTGTTCATTCGAATGCACTCTTTGTGTGTGTGTGTGTGTGTGTGTGTGTGTGTGTGTGTTTGTTTGTTTGTTTGTTTGTGTGTGTGTGTGTGTGTGTGTGTGTGTGTTTGTCTGTGTGTGTGTGTGTGTGTGTGTGTGTGTGTGTGTGTGTGTGTTTGTCTGTCTGTCTGCGTGTGTGTGTTTGTCTGTGTGTGTGTGTGTGTGTGTGTGTGTGTGTGTGTGTGTTTGTTTGTCTGTGTGTGTGTGTGTGTGTGTGTGTGTATGCTAACATGATGGAAAGACTCCAGCAGCTAAGAAGGTAGTACATCAGGACTGTGTGCTTCACAACATCTCACTCTGTTCACCATCACTCTTTATTTCAAGCCTTTTGCTTCTTCCCCATTGACTGGTCTTGGACTGGTGTTTGTTGTGGTGGTTTTCTGTTCTGCGGAGTAACCTGCAGGTTCCACACCGACGTCTCTCTGAAACACTCGCGCACCCGATGTTGGCATGATCTCACGCACATCGCATGTCATCTTACTGCATGTTTCCCATGTCACCAGTCTCACACACGCCTGCCCTTCGGATGAACTCAACATGCGGAGAACACACACACTCTGGGCCGCACCAGCACAGACTCATCTCATAGTAAAGGTGACCAAACCTGAACCTGTCAATCACGAAACTGGCATAGGTCAGTCCTGTCTGGTGCAGTGAGGCCTGGTGGTGGTGCTCTTTACAATAAGATCAGTCAACATCAGCTAACAATGAAAGATACTTCTAAGCTTTTATTAATCTCAGTTTATGTTAAATCTAACATTTACTAATACATTATTAAAATCAAGTTGTTTTTGATCATATTATGATGGGCTTGAACAGTTGTATATTAACAAACAGTTACAAAGATGAACAAATTCAGTTGTATTGCTCATTGTTAGTAATGCGACTAATATTACACACTGGGATCTTATTGTAATGGGACCTTTTTTCTTTAATTAGAGCAACGAATATCTCAATTTGAACTTATAAGAGACCTAATAGACAAATAAAACACTTATAACCATCATTGACCACACAGAATAGTCAGTGTTTTAAAGGTTCCTCATGTTGAAGTTCATTTCCGTGTGTTTTGTGGTTGTGGGATGATGTTGATTAATGTCCTGATCCGTTCATGTTAATAATCTCTTTCCTGCTCAACTTCTCTTTGCAATCCCTTCAACTTTGCCCTGTTCTTCCTGTCTCTGTATTTCCCTGTGTGTGTGTGTGTGTGTTTTCTGCTCCTCCCTCAGCCTCCTATGCGCCGTAGTACCAAGGTGAGCCTGAACACCGCAGCAAAGCATTCTGGGAAATGTCTGGTCTGATAAAGGGCTTTGTTCGGAATGGAACACTATTTTTACAGAATGAGATTCACAAATTAAACATGCAACCTGAATTAACGTACTGGCATACTATTGTTTCAGACGTTGTGATTGGCTGGTGAGTTTCTCCCTCATTACTGATGTTCTGTATTGAATCCACCCGAACTCAGCCTCGTTAATCTGCTGCTGTTTAACACTTTACACCATTTACATCAGTAATATTATCCTTATTTGGCTGTCAGATGAGAACACAACTTGAGCTTAATAATGACATGATTGTCTTGTGATGAGCTGCTTAATAGTTGAAATTGAATTAGTTTCATAATTGATGAACTTTGGCAACATGAACACTAGCGCTGGGAATAGATGCAGATACACACCCCAAAAAAGCTATAAATTGATAATATAGTTTTTGTTTTTGACCCATGTATCCTTGTATTATAATAAGGTGAAATTTCACAATTCTCGATTCTAATTTCGATACCACTGCTAAAACTACTAATATACATATTTAACAGTATTCAAGACAAGTAACCAGTTATTAATTAAAAAACAAGACAAATAATCAAACTAAAAGCAATAGCACAAATAAATAACAAAGATAAAACTAAAATAAACAGTTATTTTCAGGTTTTTCAGGTAGATCTAACAGGAGCTGATTAGGCTGCTGTAACCCTCTGGTGCTCTTCGCGTGTCGGTCAAAAATGACAGATTCTTTCTATTCAATGAAATGAATGTACTATATTTCAATAATGTTTTAATTTAATATTTTGTATTTTTAGGGGATTTTATGGTAGTACGCTGTATTTATAATCCATTTATTCACTTTTTGAGCATAGACCTGAAAATTACATTTCTATCTTAAACCGTCGTAAATCTTCAATGTTTTGGAGCACAGACTGAAGTTTGATCTCTTTTCAAGCACGACACTTGGCAGATTATTGCTGAAGTGAACAAAAGTTTTAAAAAGTGAACTTAGAAAAAGTTAAACAATTTTACATTTATTGTTATAAAAAATGCACAAAAAATACCTTTATCAATTTTTATATGAAATGTATATATTTTCAAAAACACGTTGTTCGGCTGCAGTACCATACGCTTCCACTAGAGGAAATTCTTGAATTTTTTGGCCAAAAATGACCAAAGAGCACCAGAGGGTTAAGACGAAAGCACTGATCCAATACACTGATACACATGCGTTGTCTTTCTGTCTCTACTGTTCATGTTCACTTAAGCTAGGATACTCGCCAAGACATTTTGAGATAAATTTGTGTGAATTTGCCCATTCAAGCACAAGAAGACGTGAAAGTGGAACTCATGTTATTATTTGCATATTGTCTGAGACCTAATGAACCCTGTTGATTTCTGTGAAGCTGGTTTTGAAGCGATCTGTATCTGTTGATATGAGTGTGATTAGATGATCCCAGGTGGTCCGGGTGTGTTTATTTGAACGAGTGTTTGTGTGATGAGCGTAAGGTTAATGTGAGCCGTTGTGTATTGTGCGTGACAGTGGATCACCCCGGGCCGTCTGTCCAGCTCCAGCTCTCTGCCCTCTCTCATTATGGTATGTGCCCGATCACAGAGCACTAGCACACCGCCACCGGCCCAGTTCACAGCTAGGGTTATCAATACCAGAACCCAGTCAAGAGGAGTGACTTTTGCTGAAGCGTCCAGTTAAATCAGTCAAATCAAGGCCCCAGAACAGCTTTTCCACTTGTGCAGTTGAAAAGTTTTGACTGTTTTTACACAATTTGTTTAAAGTCATCATGAAAGGGAAGTTGTGCTAGTCTTGTCTCCTCTATTGTTCTGTATATCCGAGTGAAACGCTTCTGGAACAAGAACAGATGTGGGCGGGGCTTGATTGTGTCTGTGGGGAATTGATTGGATGGTTGTGGTTTGCTATTGGCTGATCTCATGTGAGTGACAGGTTGCCCCGCCCACATCATCAGAGAAGAGGAAGTTATTGATTCAACATTATTAAACCTATAATGATGTGCACTGATAAATAATTTAGAATAAACACTGTAATATTCCATAAAAATAAAAAAATAAGATAAATTTTGATTGCATGGTGACTTAGTCATTGTGTGGATGTTTAATTGTGATTATGAACTTTGTAAATGTGAACTTATTGTAGCTTTGTATTTATAATAGCATGCAATGCCAAAGTAACCTGTCAGTATGAGTGAAGTCTGTGCTTTACATCAAGGACCGCAATGGAAACAAGTTTTTAACTCTAGTGCGTTATCATTGATGATTAGTGTATTTCACTACTTTCTTTGTCTAATAAATCAAATCAAAGGGGGAATTTACCCCTGACAAGACGGGCTTTTAATAAAACTTGGAAATAAATTCTGTCAATCCGACTGTCCATGGGCGAAAATGACCAAATGCAGAACTTCGATCTGTAGTTTGAACTAGTGATGGGGCAAAACTTTGAATTAATTGAACCAATTGATTCGTAAAATGATTTACCGTATTTTCCGCACTATAAGGCGCACCTGATTATAAGGCGCACCTTCAATGAATGGCCTATTTTAGAACTGTTTTCATATATAGGGCGCACCGGATTATAAGGCGCATATAGAATAGAAGATACTGCAGTCAAATGTTTGACTGGGTTTGCGTTATGCAGTGGTCACCAACCTTTTCAAGCCTAAGATCACACCCAAAGTCCAAATGTAAACCAAGATACCTTGTTTATACTCGACGCGTCCGCATGAGCGCGAAGTTAATAAAAAAAATAATATCCGTCTGCTCGGGCAGATTCGGCTTAACAGCGCGCGCGCCTCTGAATCCGAAGATGCATGACTTTGAGCCGAATCTGCCCGAGCAGACGGATATTAGTAGTACATCTCATCACACCGGCACCCAGTTTGCGCGTCTAAATCAGTTGTATGGTCTGGTGTTCAGTCTAAAACAAAACAGTTGCGTCAAGTATAAATGCCTCGTCTGTTTGGGGAGTTGCGCGCGCAGTCAGCGGAGGCTCGCGCTCCGGTGTCAGGCGAAAGTATAAACAAGGTTTAAGTCAGCGGTTGTTTAACAGACGTTAACATAAGGCGCCAGATCCATATAT
Source organism: Rutilus rutilus (assembly GCF_951802725.1). Taxonomy (NCBI): domain Eukaryota; kingdom Metazoa; phylum Chordata; class Actinopteri; order Cypriniformes; family Leuciscidae; genus Rutilus; species Rutilus rutilus. The sequence continues at coordinate 1,385,678 of NC_140211.1, forward strand.
AAGGCGCTCCGGATTATAAGGCGCACTGTCGTTTTTTGAAAAAAATAAAGGCTTTTAAGTGCGCCTTATAGTGCGGAAAATACGGTACAGTTTCAAAATGCTCAAAACACCAAACACTGGTCAGAACAGTGTAAAACACCTTTTACAAAGTTATTGCCAATGTTTATTGAAGGTATGCCTAAGGTTTCGAAGCTTCACGAAGCAGTGTTTCAAAAGCGCCCAGCATCATAACTAGTTTTGACAAAGATCCCGGCTCTGTAAAAATGACACATTTGAGTCCATCCGTTGGACGTTTGCACATAAACTGGGAGATCTGGATGCAGGTTACACTCAGAAAGAGTAAACCTTGTTTGTTTTTTAATATACTACTGGCATAGTAACAATCCAAAAGCGTGTAGTAAAAATCTGTGAACTTGTCCTTAGAGCAGAAGCTTTCAGATCAAAGTTCATGGGAAACAAACTCAGTCAAGCTTGCCAAAACTTGTGTGTTAGGTGTGAACTGGGCCAGTGACATCACTGCACTGGGGTCAGGTGATCACTGCGTGTGGGGTCAGAGGTCACGGGTGCGGCTGATGAAGATAACTCAGTGTGTGTGTTTATTGAAGGTATAGTCTAATAAATGCAATTCTCAGACTATCTAATAGCATTGAATATGAAGTGTCTGTATAGTGTGTTGTTCTGTGAAATTGTATTGTTTTGTTTTATGGAGAGCTTGATTAGTCAGTCCAAAAAGAGGCTTCAACTCTTCATTATTATATATATATATATGTAGTGACCATTGAATGCTTTTGAGACTGTTAGGATGTGAACTAAGCCAGTGACATCACTGCACTGGGGTCAGGTGATCACTGCGTGTGGGGTCAGAGGTCACGGGTGCGGTTTATGTAAGATAACTCAGTGTGTGTGTTCCTCCTCAGGCCGGTCGTCCCTCTGTTGGAGGTTCATCACTTTCTGAATCTGTGTTAGTGGAGAATGAGTCCTCATCCTCTTCCCAGAAGGCACTGGGAGCTCCTGTCATCCCACAGCCAAGCCCCACCCCCAGTGGCCCGCCTCCTGCGACCCCTAGCAAGGTGAGCGACTTCTGACCTTTGACCTTTGCATTCTACATCATATTGGCTTGAATGTACTCATTTTGGTTTACTTTTGGTCCACTATTGCATTATTTCAGTAATGAAAACCATGTTGTCTGTTGACTAAATGTCATAATCATTTGTTAACACAAGTATTCATTACTTCAATGAGCTCATTGTTTCTGCATCAAATTATTACATTGTTTGAATTAATACATTTTTAGCTAACTGTGATTTTGTATTTGTACAATTCTGAAATACATAACTTAGACAGTCACCTCTGATAACAGATCGCTGTATACTGTAATGTGGACTCATGCATAGCTTCTGTAAAGCTGCTTTGAAACAATATGTATTGTGAAAAGCGCTATACAAATAAATGTGAATTGAATTCAAACAGTAGAGTGTTGGCGCTTGCAACGCTGAGGTTATGGGTTCGATTCCCAGGGAAAGCAAGAACTGATAAGAATGTAAATGTGCACCTTGAAATGCAATGTAAGTCGCTTTGGATAAATGCGTCTGCCAAATGCATAAATGTGAATGTGAATTGAATCTCTGTGTGTGTGTGTGTGTGCAGGAGGAGGAGAGTCTCCGAGCTCAAGTCAGGGATCTGGAGGAGAAGCTGGAGACGCTGCGGATGAAGCGCTCGGAGGATAAAGCCAAGCTGAAGGAGATGGAGAAGCACAAGATCCAGCTGGAGCAACTGCAGGAGTGGAGGAGCAAGATGCAGGAGCAGCAGAACGAGCTGCAGAGACAGCTGAAGGAGGCCAAGAAGGTACTCACACACACACTCACTCACTCACTCACTCACACACACATTCACTCACTCACTCACTCACACATTCACACACTCACTCACTCACTCACACATTCACTCACACACTCACTCACTCACTCACTCACACATTCACTCACTCACTCGCTCACACACTCACTCACACATTCACTCGCTCACACACACACTCACTCACTCACTCACTCACTCAGTGTGTATCTGAGAGTAACTCCTCTGTAATAGAGTGGTGTGTGTGTGTATCTGAATGTAACCCTGTCCTCTGTCTGCAGGAGGCACGTGAGGCTCTGGAGGCTAAGGACCGCTACATGGAGGAGATGGCGGACACCGCGGACGCTATCGAGATGGCCACGCTGGACAAGGAGATGGCGGAGGAGCGGGCCGAGTCCCTGCAGCAAGAGCTGGAGAGCATGAAGGAGAAGCTGGAGGAGCTCACCATGGACCTGGAGATCCTCAAGCACGAGATACAGGAGAAGGGTACGCACTGGGTCTGGGAATGGGATACTTGAGGGCAGGAATCGGATACTTGAGGTCAGGAATCGAATACATGAGGTCAGGAATCGGATACTTGAGGTCAGGAATCGAATACTTGAGGTCAGGAATCGGATACTTGAGGTCGGGAATGGGATACTTGAGGGCAGGAATCGGATACTTGAGGTCGGGAATGGGATACTTGAGGGCAGGAATCGGATACTTGAGGTCAGGAATCGAATACTTGAGGTCAGGAATCGGATACTTGAGGTCAGGAATCGAATACTTGAGGTCAGGAATCGGATACTTGAGGTCAGGAATCGGATACTTGAGGTCGGGAATGGGATACTTGAGGGCAGGAATCGGATACTTGAGGTCGGGAATGGGATACTTGAGGGCAGGAATCGGATACCTGAGGGCAGGAATCGAATACTTGAGGTCAGGAATCGAATAGTTGAGGTCAGGAATCGAATACTTGAGGTCAGGAATCGGATACTTGAGGTCGGGAATGGGATACTTGAGGGCAGGAATCGGATACCTGAGGGCAGGAATCGAATACATGAGGTCAGGAATCGGATACTTGAGGTCAGGAATCGAATACTTGAGGTCAGGAATCGGATACTTGAGGTCGGGAATGGGATACTTGAGGGCAGGAATCGGATACTTGAGGTCGGGAATGGGATACTTGAGGGCAGGAATCGGATACCTGAGGGCAGGAATCGGATACTTGAGGTCAGGAATCGAATACATGAGGTCAGGAATCGGATACTTGAGGTCAGGAATCGGATACTTGAGGTCAGAAATTGAATACTTGAGGTCAGGAATTGAATACTGAATACTTGAGGTCAGGAATTGAATACTTGAGGTCAGGAATCAAATACTTGAGGGAAGGAATCGAATACTTGAGGTCAGGAATCGGATACTTGAGGGCAGGAATAGAATATTTGAGGGCAGGAATCGGATACTTGAGGGCAGAAATCGGATACTTGAGGGCAGAAATCGGATACTTGAGGGCAGGAATCGGATACTTGAGGTCAGGAATCGGATACTTGAGGTCAGGAATTGAATACTGAATACTTGAGGTCAGGAATAGAATACTTGAGGTCAGGAATAGAATACTTGAGGGCAGGAATCGGATGCTTGAGGTCAGGAATTGAATACTTGATGTCAGGAATCGGATACTTGAGATCAGGAATTGAATACTTGAGGGCAGGAATCGGATACTTGAGGTCAGGAATTGAATACTTGAGGTCAGGAATTGAATACTGAATACTTGAGGTCAGGAATTGAATACTTGAGGTCAGGAATCGAATACTTGAGGGAAGGAATCGAATACTTGAGGTCAGGAATAGAATACTTGAGGGCAGGAATCGGATGCTTGAGGTCAGGAATTGAATACTTGAGGTCAGGAATCGGATACTTGAGATCAGGAATTGAATACTTGAGGGCAGGAATCGGATACTTGAGGTCAGGAATCGGATACTTGAGGTCAGGAATTGAATACTGAATACTTGAGGTCAGGAATTGAATACTTGAGGTCAGGAATAGAATACTTGAGGGCAGGAATCGGATACTTGAGGTCAGGAATTGAATACTGAATACTTGAGGTCAGGAATTGAATACTTGAGGTCAGGAATAGAATACTTGAGGGCAGGAATCGGATACTTGAGGTCAGGAATTGAATACTGAATACTTGAGGTCAGGAATTGAATACTTGAGGTCAGGAATAGAATACTTGAGGTCAGGAATAGAATACTTGAGGACAGGAATCGGATGCTTGAGGTCAGGAATTGAATATTTGAGGTCAGGAATAGAATACTTGAGGGCAGGAATCGGATGCTTGAGTCGGAATCGGACAGTCATGTGACCTCTGCCTGTGTCTCTTCAGGTTCAGATGGAGCGGCGTCCAGTTATCAGCTCAAGCAGCTGGAGGAGCAGAACGGGCGTCTGAAGGAGGCGCTGGTCAGGATGAGGGATCTGTCCTCCTCAGAGAAGCAGGAGCACCTGAAGCTGCAGAAGCAGATGGAGAAGAAGAACTCCGAGCTGGAGACGCTGAGAGCGCAGAAGGAGAAACTGCAGGAGCAGATGAAGGAGGCTGAGGCCACAGTCGACGAGCTCAAGGAACAGGTCAGAGGAAAACAAGCAGAAGGAATCAGATCCAGTCACATTCACTCCATTGGGTGAAAGTTATCAGCATTTAGATACTAATGAAACCTGATTGTAAGTGTTACTGGTTAAAGACAGACTAATAGACTGGAAAATTATGGAAGTAAAATAATGTTAAATGTTTTTGAATAAAAAAAGCCTGTTGAATTGCACTACTAAAAAATATGCATTGCATTAACCCTGCTTGCATTCTAATGTATTGTATTTTTAGGGCTTGCATTTTTATGGCCTGAAATTCAGCATGGTTGAATATTTAAGCTGTGAATATTTCAATTCAAAACATCTCAAACACATTTTCATTATTAAAAATTCAATAATCCATATTCACCTTTCATATTTCACTTCCAAAATATTCAAACTGTTTAAAAAACAACCTATAATATTCAACAGGCAATTTTCTTTCTCTTTGCAAATTCGCTTCCACAAATTCAGTGGTTCAAATTCGACAGAAAATTCTACGTTGACATCCAGGAACTGCAGGAAAAGCAGTAGATTGCCGAGCATACTCTCCATCTGCTGTTAGTCTATCTCACCAGCAGGGGGTGCAAGCGCGTGTTGTTGACGAAGACCAGCAACAGTTAGAATAAGCCATTCATTCATAAAACTCATTTACAGCAATGTAAGTGTATTTGTGATTATTATGACGGCTGTTTTATGTTAAATTCAGTGTCTTCACGGTTACTTTTCCTGTGTAGCCTACATGCATCTTTCTCTACCGTGAACGAGATTAATGTTATTCCCCGGTGCGGATGTACAGATCTAATGTTACATTTTTGAGGTTGACATATATTTCTCTTGGTTGTTTAGTTGCCTTAACTTTATATTGTAGCGATGTGCCTCATGCAGGCTATTAGGGTTTCCCTCAGTACTTCAGGATTCCCCTGCTGGACATATAAAACGCTTAACGTAGCTTAATGGACTAATTACAGTGATATAAAAGACCAAACTCGCATTGGACGTTGGACAGTCGCACATTTAGGGACCGTCTCTAAAGTGTATACGACATTGATATACACGTTTCTAACTTAAATAGCATTTGAATAGAACGACTTACAGTCATAAAACCAACTGTAAGTGTTCATGTAATGTCAGGCATACTGCGCACCCTTTAGATTTTTTATATTTATTCAAATAAATTAAAGTTTGCTATTGAAGTTAGAAACGTGTATGCTAATGTTGTATGCAACTTTAGAGACGGTCCCTAAATGTGCGAATGTACAATGTCAAGCCAATTTTACATTTAGGCTACATTTAGTCATTTAGCAGACGCCTTTATCCAATGCGACTTACAGTTAAACTAAACTAACAATAGGACTACAATATGCAAGTGCTATGGCTCTTCCCAGTTTAAGCTAATGTAGTACATGTAGGTATATATATATAGAGAGAGAGAGAGAGTACAAAGTGTTAGTATTAATTGTTCAAGTGTTGATTTTATGCCAGTATATCACAGGGAAACGCTCAGCATTAAACTTTGCGCGTTAAGTTCATATTCTGCTTGCCTGTAGCCTACAGCCTACTTCCTAAATAAGGTGCGAGTTTGGTCTTTTATATCACTGTATAAGTCCATTAAGCTACGTTAAGCGTTTTGTCCCGACGGAAGGGGAATCCTTGAGTATGAAGTATTGAGGGAAATCGATTATAATCCCGTTCATGGTAGAGAAAGCTGATGACATGTAGGCTACACAGGGAAAGTAACAATGAAGTTACTGAATGAAACAAACACAACTTTTGTGTGTTTATCATCTTTTCCACATATACTGACCCAGATAATCATTTTCATTTTATGAATGAATGGCTTGCTCAAACTGTTGCTCTGGTCTTCGTCAACAACACGCCCTTTTGCACCCCCTGCTGGTGAGATAGACTAACAGCAGATGGAGAGTATGCTCGGCAATCTACTGCTTTTCCTGCAGTTCCTGGATGTCAACGTTGAATTTACTGTCGAATTTGAACCACTGAATTTGTGGAAGCGAATTTGCAAAGCGAAATAATATGGACCGAAAAATGCCTGTTGAATATTATAGGTTGTATTTTTAAACAGTTTGAATAATTTGGAAGTGAAATATGAAAGGTGAATAATATGGATTATTGAATTTTTAATAATGAAAACGTGTTTGAAATGTTTTTAATTGAAATATTCACAGCTTAAATATTCAACCATGTTGAATTTCAGCCCATAAAAATGCAAGCCCTAAAAATAAAATACATTAAAATGCAGGTTAATGCAATGCCTATTTTTTTCAAGTAGTGCAATTCAACAGGCTTTTTTGTTTCAAAAACATTTGACATTATTTTACTTCCATAGAAAATGAGTCAAAATAATAATAAAGCCAAAGAATAAATTATAATTCAATTAGTTAGACTTGCATTTTCATTATTAAAATGTAATCAAACCGGAAATCCAGGAATTTAGGGAAACGTGGAATACGAGGGAGGGAAAAAATAAAAATGGGCCCTAAAAATTCAATTTTTGTTACATTTGGTGGAAACTGATTTTGGGAAAGAATAAAATAGAGTTCATAGGGTTAAGGGTCGTTTTGCTACTTTATTTTTTACATTTGCAAGAAAATGTGAACAGTTATAATAAGACATTTAACAGTGATATTTTTCGAATCTAGGCTACTTATTGATTCCTAATTTCGATTCGGATAAAGTAACACAAAACTTAGATATCATTCACATTTAGTCTTATTACAAAACATTTAATTGTAGCTGAATACCATGAACACAAATCAACAGACGATTGAAATAAACAGTGTTTTAAGATTTTCAGGTATTCAGGTTCAGAAACTGAAATCAAATGTAAAATAACACTTTATAAATAAAATATACACTAGAAATATAGTTACAAAAGTTGTTCAGTGAAGAACGAGTGAATTTTCTCTCTGTCTTTTGTTGTTTGATTAGTGTTATTATAGAGACGACAGGAATATTAGGCTTTAAGAACTGCACAGATCCTATATACTGATACACGTGTGTGTGTGTGTGTGTGTGTGTGTGTGTGTGTGTTCAGGTGGACGCTGCTTTAGGAGCCGAGGAGATGGTCGAGACACTGACGGAGAGAAACTTAGACCTAGAAGAGAAAGTGCGAGAGCTGAGAGAGACCGTCAGTGACCTGGTGAGCAGCGTTACTCCACTATCATTCAGATTAAGTTTCTAGAATATTTTAAAGTACTTTTTTATTTTTATATTATCCATTAAATTATCCATTTCTAGACTCTTTTAGTCTACTAAACATTTGTAGCGCCTGCCATCACATAAACCTTTGTGATGTGTTACTTTTAATATGAAGCAAAGTCTCAACTTTAAAATTCAATCATTAAATCGTCATAATTTCTATCGTACAGCAAAAGTGTTTATCTACAGCCGTCTTCATTCTCTGTGTTTTCCCAGGAGTCGATAAACAGAATGAATGCCATACCAGTGTTTACCCGTGTGACTGGTTTTATCACATATTTTATGTACTTAATATAAATACCGTCTTGATTCTCTGTTTTCCCAGGAGTCGATAAACGAGATGAACGACGAGCTGCAGGAGAACTCGCGTGAGACGGAGCTGGAGCTGCGGGAACATCTGGATCTGGCCGGAGCTCGAGTGCGAGAGGCGCAGAAGAGAGTCGAGGCGTGCCAGGAGACCGTGGCCGACTATCAGCACACCATCAGCAAATACAGGGAGCTCACCACACACCTGCAGGTCACCTACAGTTATGCTTTCATAAACACTCAGTCAGTCGCAGCGCTTTAACAATACAGATGTTTCAAAACAGCTTTATTTACACTATTAAACTGAATGGTGTTTGCTAAACAAACTGAATGAGCTGAAGGAGAGTCGCAGCACAGATCAGCAGCAGGAGACACGACTGACAAGATGATGACGGCGGAATATTTGGTGTCAAAGCAAAATGTAAAAGCAACTATATAAGGGAATTTGTCATTGCACTGTTTTGTTGTGTTTTCCATTAAGAATAATAGGCTAATGAACTCACCATTCAAGCAATCCTGTGCGGACGTGCGCATTTTAGTTTCACTTTCAAATTAGCAACAATTCGGGGCGGATTGCTTGAATGGTGAGTTCATTAGCCTGTTATTCTTAAAAACTGTACACAACAAAACAGTGCTGCTCCGCACCATCATGAATGCCTGTGCGGACATTTTACTTTCACCTTTAAATTAGCGATTTAAAAGCCTCCGCCGGTGATACCGGTATTACTGATGTTGTCACACGTCGATTAACTGGTGGGAAAATATCCTCACCGTTAAATCCCTAGTTTACATGCGTCTACGGTCAGAAACACACTCATAATAATGACTATTTAAAAAAAAGGACAAAATAAGGTATTATATTATTGAACAACACTGTTAAAATACAGTTATTATAGTTTATATACAGTTTATATATATATATATATAAAGTTTGTGTTTACATAATATATGTGTGTACGGTGTATAATTATTTTCTATATATAATAAAATATATATGCAAATATATTTAAGAAAAATTAGCATGTATATATATTTATAAATAATTTATATATTAGATATAAATATAAATATTTTATATATAAATAACACATTTTTCTTAAATATATACATGCATGTGTGTGTATTTATACAAAATTACATAATATATGTGTGTGTACTGTGTATAGTTAACACAAACTTGTATTTTGGATGTGATTAAACGTTGCCATATATATATATATATATATATATATATATATATATATATATATATATATATATATATATATATAATATATTATATTTGCCAGTAATACATTATCATCAGCCGGTGTTTACATGAAAATATGATTACATCTGGATCAGTCCTTGTGTATGATTATTTCCCTCCATGTCATATTTCAGTGTTTTTGTTCATATTTCTCATCCAGATTTTGCTAGTGTGACTCTTCTGTAGTCAAACTTTGTCATCCCTCATTCTTGCATGACTCTACATGTGACCATCTTTACTCGTGTGTGTAAACAGGAGGTGAACCGAGAGTTGACCAATCAGCAGAGCAGCTCAGCGGAGCTCCAGCAGCCGGCGGCAGAGCTCTTCGACTTCAAGATCAAGTTTGCAGAGACCAAAGCGTACGCCAAGGTACCGCTAGAACCCTTAAACACACCGTGATCGGACACTCACCGGGGGTGTGTGTGTGTGTGTGTGTCTGTGTCTGTGTCTGTGTGTGTGTGTGTACACGTGTGTGTGTGTGTGTTCATTTTGTCAGCTATTTTTACATTTAGTCAATTCAGTTCGATTCAATTCAAATGTGCTTTACTGGCATGAAAATTATTTCAATGTATTGCCAAAGCATTTCCAATCATCATACATATACATACATGAAATAAATAAGTAAATAAATAAATAATAAAATAAAAAGGTAAGTAGAACATTTAATCAACATTTCACAATTCTATGAACAATTTAGAATTCAGTGAGTGTGTGTGTGTGTGTGTGTGTGTGTGTGTGTGTGTGTGTGTGTGTGTGTGTGTGTGTGTGTGTGAGCATGTGCATGCGAGTGTGTGTGTGTGTGTGTGTGAGTGAATGTGTGTGTGTCTGTAAGCGCATTACTGATTAGTCCTCCCTCTTCTTGTGACAGGCATCAGTATATCTAGTAGGATACAGTCTTTTTTTCACCTAATAAATGTTGAAGTTGTGTTTTATTGGTTTGTTTTGTTTTTTTATGAAGTTAGTGCAAAGTATTTCAATAAAATGACTAAATTACATTCAGTTTTAGTCCTGTCTCAAATGTCATTTTTAGTTTTTATCATATTTAGTCAGCCTTGCCCTGTTTTCATTCAGTCAAGGTTTAGTCGACTAGAAGCCCGGGCATTTTAGTCTAGTTTTAGTCAATGACAACTTATATTTTCGTATAGGTTTATTGTAAAATCATATTTTCGTCATGCTGCATAATGGTTACATTTATAATAGGCTAACGATTATTTTGCTTAAAAATATAATCACAACAATTGTTGTCATTTGAGAAATGTATATGTGCATTTCATCAGAATTATTGCACTTTCATATACAAGTACAAATCTAGAGAATGTCTCGTATAGTCTCATAATGTCTCAGAGAAGTCGAATGCATGGTTTATTTCACCTGATCTAGTTTCCTGATTTTTTCATAGGCTATTTGTCATAAATTAACCCATTCTCTACAAGAAATTTCTCTCAAATTTAAACAGTAAAATTTCTCATAATTCCAAATTACATTCATTTTTTTTTATTAAAACAACAGAAAAAAAGAAAAGAAAAAAAAGACTATTTATTGTCACATAGAACTGCGGATGTGCATTTATTAATATGTCGAGATTCATGTTTGGAATTATTACAGAAGGTTTGATCACAGCTCAGACTGGCTGAATGACTCTCTTATATGAGCAGAATATCTGTAATGGAGATCGCTGAACTCCAGCTTACATGCTCATCTGTGTTTTTGGTGTGGTTTACTTCATCAGTGTAGAGAGAGCACGCATGTTGCCAAATATTAAGTAAGACATTGGGTAGAAAATGTCTCCTTTTAACAGAAAAGCTCTGATTTGGAGGATTTAAATTCTTGAAATCTGGCAACCGCAGGCATGAAAGCTCGTAGCGTCTGTAATGCAAGACAAACAGGTGTTAGTAATGCCTTTATTTGTTAACGACATTTTAGTCTCGTCTTTTTTCGTCAGCGATGTCGCATGCTGATATAGTCAGAGTTATCGTTTAATGACGCTGGTGTCGTCTCGTCATCGTCTCGTCTTAGTCATGGAAGAAAAGGTCATCAATTAATATTTTTCGTCATGATTTCGTTAACGAAATTAATGTGTGTGTGTGTGTGTGTAGGCCATCGAGATGGAGCTGCGTAAGATGGAGGTGAGTCAGGCGAACCGTCAGGTGTCTCTGCTGACGTCGTTCATGCCGGAGTCGTTCCTGAGGCACGGAGGAGATCACGACTGCATTCTGGTGTTGCTCCTGATCCCCAGACTCATCTGCAAGGTGACGATCCACTCCTTCATGAGCCTCGGAAACAGGCTCGCCGTTTACTATCCAGCTACTTTAACAGTGACATCACTGCTGTCCGCGAGTCATGAGTGGATTAGCAGGAAGATATATGCCATCTGCAGCATTTAAACACTGGTGCTCTTCACGTGTCGCTCACAAATGACCAAATCAAGGAAATTAATGTGCTGTATTATAGTTAGATTTGTATTTTTAGGGGATTACTAAATTATATTTACGCTGTATTTATAATCCATTTATTCACTTTTTGAGCAAAGGCCTGAAAATTACATTTACAACTTAAACTGTGGTGAATCTTGAACGCTTAAGAGCGACAGACTGAAGTTTGATCTCTTTTCACAGACGACACTCGGCAGATTATTGCTGAAGTGAACAAAAGTTTTAAAAAGTGACTTTAAAAAAAAGTTAAAGAATTTTACGTGTATTGTTATGAAAAATGCACAAAAATACTATTTTCAATTTTTATACGAAATTTATATTTTCAAAATCAAGTAAATAAAAGCCATAAATCTAAATAAGTTGTGTTCCAAATATGTTCGGCTGCAGTTCCAGACGCTTCCACTAGAGGAAACTCGTCTCATTCATTTCCAATGCGCTTGTTTCTGACCGCGAGGAGCTCAAGTGTGACTGTTATATACAGGACCATTCATCCTGTTCCAATCATGTCCATGATTTTTTGTGTGTGTGTGTGTGTTCACACAGCAAGTGCCAAAACCTTTACCAAGTTTCATACCATTCCGATGAAGTAATAAAAAAATAAATTTAAAAAGAAACGTAATTTTTTCGGACAAAAGTGACTGAAGAGCACCAGAGGGTTAAGACTAATGCACTGATCTCATACACTGATACACATGCGGTGTCTTTCTCCACTGTTCATGCTCCTGAAGCAGTAACTGCTGCATTTGTTGGTTGGTGTGAGCGAACTGCCTGGCTAATGCATGTCTCTCACTGATGAGCCGTTTCAGGTTGTCGTGTTTGTTGATGTGATGAACTGTGTGTCAGGCGGAGCTGATCAGTAAGCAGGCGCAGGAGAAGTTCGATCTGACCGGGTCTGTGGAGCGCTCTGGACTCCGCGGCGCCGCTGGAGAACAGCTGAGCTTTGCCTCGGGTCTGGTTTATTCTCTGACGCTGCTTCAGGCCACGCTGCATAAATACGAGCTGTACGTGTCCGTCCGCAGCACTGCACATCATATAACCAGGGCTGATGGTTAAAGTCCCCCTGTACTCCATCATTGTATACATAAGTGACATATTTAACAACAAAAAAATATTTATGCCTTAAAATATCTTGAATGTAACTCGACACCCTTGCCTCATTTAGTATGCGCGGTTCTATGAATATGCAAATGAGCCCCGCCTCCACTCACTCACTCAGCTCAGAGATCCACTGGTTGACGATCACACGTTGATCTGATTGGTTACAAGGTAGTTTGTGACGTCAGAAACACCAGCGATTTCAAAGCGTGTGTTTGAGACTGTCTTTGGTTCACTGCAGTTTTAAGGAGGAAATACTCAGCAATGGTGTCGACTTATGAACTTACACACGCTTTGTCTTAACGCATATTAAAAACACCACATAGACACATAAACAACATTAAACGCTGGATTTCACCACAGGGGGACTTTAACTAGTTAATGTGGTCATCATTCAACATTAATTTCACACATAAACTCTTAGGCTACAACAGCAGATGCTGCACCTGAATTGGTGTTTAGATATACAGTATGTATCTACTAGGGGTGGCACGGTACATGAAAAAACATCCGAACCGTTCGGTTCGCTTGTCTCGGTTCGGTGCGCGTGTGCGTCGCGCGGTTTGCACGGTTCGACGCATGCGCAATGTAGCCTCGTGCCCGTGCTAATACAATGCTAAATCATAAATCAGACATATGTAGAATTACATTACAATGTCCAGCAAACGATTTATATAGTACACTGAGTTTACCTAGACATTTAATGAGATCTACTCCACTATATGTTGTTTTTTTCATGTGAATAAATAGGCTACATAGATCGACTGTTCCACGTAGCCTAATGGTCCAGTGGCAGAACTTGCCAAGCGTATCAAAGGTTCTGAGTTCTAATCTGCGCTCGTATATATTTTTTTCTTTATCAAAACCGATTATGTTTATCAGCGGTTGTATATCAAGCAGGGACCGATTTGTATGAATTTTGTTTTATTATTTAATCGGAACGAGTAGCCTTGAGTCTCCTCAATGGATTGAAGCGCGCGTCCGAGTGATGAATGTGCGGCCGCTGCGGTGTGTGCGCGAGCCACGAGAACACTGTATCAGCACCACTGATCGCAACTGCAACGAGCACTTTGATCACTTGATTAAAAAAACACATTTCAGCGCTAAATTGCTTCTTATTTAACAAACGAATGAAACAAATACTTTGCTAGTTAACTGGAAATGTTTTATTTATTTGTATTGGTACACCCGTGCTGCAAGATAATATCAACCCTGGCAAAAAATGGTGGGGACATGTCCCGCCTATGATGACGAGACACGAGGATAAATTGACAAATAACGGTCCAACACAGCCCACGTAGCTCTACAGATGATGGACCTCCAGGGCCACTGAAAGTTTCCTCAGGGTGACTGCTCACTCATATTACTTCAGAATGGGAAATGAGAAGCTGCGTTTTGCAAACACACCCCATTTATGAAATAAATAAATAAATAATTAGATAATTCAGCTATATATCATAGGCTGAAGTAAATTTTTGGAGTGTTAAAGATTAAAAGAAAAAACAACAACATGAACCGTACAGAACCGAAAACCGTGACCCTAAAACCGTGATACGAACCGAACCATGGGTTTTGTGAACCGTGCCACCCCTAGTATCTACAGACTGATTACTGAAGGCATGAATGCATTTACAACAGAGATTACTGGGTCTTAAATCTTATTGTGAAGTGTTCCTGATATCTTCTTTTCTGAAGAAGACCCCTGACCGTAAAGGATGTAGACTCATATGTGTGTGTGTTTGCCAGCGCTCTGAGCCAGTGCGGGGTGGAGGTGTACAAGCGCTTGGGCACGCTGTACTCGGAGATGAGCGTTCACGAGCGCTCGCTGGACTTCCTCATCGACCTGCTTCACAAAGACCAGCTCGACGAGACCGTGCTGGTGGAGCCGCTCACCAAAGCCATCAGATTCTACCAGGTGCGCGCACACACACACACATATATTACACATGTGATCAGTGTAGTGTGTGTTTCAGTGCTGAATGTTTGTTCTTGCAGCAACTGTACAGCGTTCACCTGTCCGAACAGCCTGAGGACTGCAGCACACAGCTGGCCGACCACATCAAGGTGCGTCACTGACATCATCACCTGCATCAGCCAATCACTGAGTCAGTCACCTGCATCATCACCCACATCACAGTGAACCATTGAGTCAGACCCACCTGCATCACAGCCAATCATTAAAGAGAGTCAGACTTACCTACATCATCACCTGCATCAGCCAATCACTGAGTCAGAAGTCAATCACCTGCACCAGAATTGCTCTGCTCTAGTTGTTTCTGACTGAGCATATTTTTATGTATATTATAATTTTAGGTTTTTTGTCACTTTTAAATGCCTATAAAGTTCTTGTTCATTTTTATTTCAGCTTTAGGTTTAGGAGTTTTATTACTTCGTCAAACTAAAACTAGCTTATTTTATTTCAAGAAGCAAAATATTTTTATCCTGTTTAGTTCTTTTTTCTACTTTTTCATCTCATATTCATGTTTTATTCTATTTCAGGTTTATTCTAGTAATAGTTCAGTTTTGATAACGATAACACCTCTGCTATAAGTGAAGGTTTGTGAGTGTGTGTGTGTGATCATCTGTGCCTGTAGTTCACCCAGAGCGCGCTGGACTGCGTGGGGTCAGAGGTCGGGCGTCTGCGGGCGTTCCTGCAGGCGGGACAGGAAGGGGCGGGGCTTACGGTGCTCCTGAGGGACCTGGACACTTCCTGCGGGGACATTCGGCAGTTCTGCAAGAAGATCCGGCGGCGGATGCCTGGAACCGATGCCCCTGGGATCCCTGCCGCGCTCAGCTTCCAGCCTCAGGTACGCTAGGGCACAGAAACATCGTGGAAGAAAAACAAAACGTGCATTCGAATGTTTGGTGTGTCAAGAGGCGCGCAAGACATGATGATGACGTAACTGACGCGGTTTTTTATTTTGTTTTGTAACTTCTGTTGTGTGTAATTCACAACCTCACCACTAGATGCCGCTAGAATCCACACAGTGCACTTTTAAAGGGTCATGACACCCTAAACCAAAATTTCTGAGATTTTAACAGAGGTATGTGTGTTGAACACCATTGAAGACAATGTTAGCATCTGTTAGATTTAATAGTAGGGGGAAAATGGTTCAATTTTGTTTTTATACGCTATTTTCATCTTCCGGGTTTAAAATCTTCATCGTGTGTGACGTGGCAGAGCATGATAGTACTTTGATGACTCATCGGTGTCTCATAATTATTAATGAGACTGAGTTTTTTATCCAATGAGAAGACACTTCTATTAATTATTCATGACACCACGTGGATCTTTCCAATGACAGACATGTCAAACTATGATATCGCGTAGTAGATGAGAGAGGTAATGATGGGACGCGCGTTTGTTTTCGTGGTGCAAAAGTTCCAGTGCATCTTTCCTCACGATGCTGCCCGGGCTAGACTCCGGCCATCAACCACGGACACATCTAAACTATGTGTCTATAGCAACCGTACAACTGGAGAATGGTGGACTTCGGCCTTGTACAGCAATGCAGGTTTCGTCTTGCGAGTGATGCGGTCCCGAGGACTTTTCTATCGCTTCAGAGGTGTGTGTGTGTGTGTGTGTCTAAAATGTAACCCTGACCGTTTTACTTGCCTTTTGTTAAATAATCACTCGTTATTAAAATTTAGATATTTCGATAATACCACAATTGTATGGAACGTATGCTTAATTTGTGCAAATTTCTGTCACTGCCCATCTTTATTATGTGGGTTTAGTGGGCGCGTAGATCGAGGCTGTGTGCGGAACGGTTTTTTTTTTTTTTTTGCACATTTTTATTTTATTTTCAAATATATGCATTTATAGTGTGTATATAAACAAATATATATTTTATAATGACATAATTATACATATACATGTGCATTTATATGTTTTAAATACAATTATAAGGTGTCAGTGTATTTCATTAGACTATAACTTTGCCAGCTATAAAAAAATCTAGCATTTCCTCACGTTTTACCACTGATTTCTAGTGACAGTCGTATGATATGCATGCTTGGGCCACTGGCGATGACAGTTTCCACCCTCCCCCCTGCCGTGCCATACCACACCACACCCACTCCCCGCCCTTCTTCTCACAGCCACCACGCCCAATTAAGTTGCATTTTTCAAAAAGATTGTGAGCTAGACTTGAGCTGAAAGAGGGGGGTGTCATGACCCTTTAAGAACAGTTGTTTCAAAAGTGAATGTCATTTCATTTCAATAAAAGATGCGATGCTTGATTTGGTTTATATTTGCTTATCGCTCGCTTGCGCCCTCTTGTGGGCAGAGGAGACAATACAGCACTTTTTTTCTGTAACATTACATTTTGCCAATATTTACGAAAGATATTCGGATTTAGCTTTTCAGCCGCTTTGACAGCCCTACCGCACACTAGTGTCCTCAGAGTGGCGCTTCTCAGTGTGTGTCGACCAGAGCATGTGAGCGGAGTGGAGCGGGAGCGAGCGGATCTTGGACAGAGCGCAGAGCGGCAATTTCAAAAGGACGGAGGATTTCCCGCTCCAATTTCGCTCCGCTCCGCTCACACCACGAGTCTGAAGCATGCTCAGTCAAGCCTGACCCTGAATCCATTTGTCTTGCACAGTCATCAACAGTAGACTATTTTCAGGCAAAACTCGGCTCAATAATGGAGTTCAAAAAGTAAAATGAGAATTCATACAGGTGTAGCCTATCAATATAAGTCGCTCCGGAGTAGCCTATAAGGCGCATCAGTCAAAAAATGCGCCATGAAGAAGAAAAAACATAGGCCTAGCCTCGCACTGGACTATAAGTCACATTTATTTAGAAATTTATATAAAAAAAAAAAATAAATAAAAAAAAATTATGGACGGGACAGTTCTCCGTTACGGACGTGAGCGCTCTGAAAGCGGCACTAAGACTGCTTTAAAACTTTCACTCAGACCTCAAACAGAAAGCACAAAGCCTGTCTTTAAATTTAATTTCGTTTTGTATTAATTGTATCTTAATTTTAATCAAGGTTTCATCAACCAATTGTCTGGATTTAATAAGAAGTAAATATATTAGAAAATAGATAACCACGATACGAAGGCGCCGGCGTGAACCTGGAGTTTGTCTCATGAATGAACCAGCGTATAGCCTACTTGCCTCACACACCTGAGACATATATATAAAGCTTGAAATGTCTACTTTTAAACAGAACAATTTAAAACGAAAGAAAACAGACTGCTCTCCCGTATGAAATGTGCATTTCTCTCAGGCGCGTTCACTACTGCGAAGATCACGAGTCAGCATCTTTCCAGCCGACAGACATAAAAAAAATTAAAATGTCTTCTGCTATATTTTACATATTCATAATCATTTTGCCGGTTCGTTGTGACAGCTTTTAGGTGCCCTTACATGTTACGTGAACGCATCAGCACTGAAAACATAGAGATTTTTTTCTTTTGGGGGCATTTTGTTTGTTTTCAGACTTTCTCATTTGCCTGCGCGATGTTAGAGGACGCTGTTAATAAAGTTGCGAGTAAGCCTACACATTGGATTCACGTTTATTATTATAGGCTATAAAAAAAAATACCCCAGTTTTTATGCCAGTCGTATCATTTTAATCATTTTTGTTGTATTTATCCGCCACACACCTTGAAGGCCGGTCCGTGTCTGATATTGTCTGATTTTTAAACCGGTCCGTGGCGCAAAAAAGGTTGGGGACCGCTACAAGTGATATGCATGTAGATTTTTTTCCTTTTTTGGAGCGAGCGGGGGTGATTTGAGTGGAGCGCGAAGCAAACTGCATTGAGCTCTGAGCGAAAATGAGCGGAGCGGCCTGATGTAGCTTTGAGCGGGGGAGCGGAAGGGTGAACAGTTCAGTGAACGATGAGCGGAGATTCTCACCGCTCCACTCCGCTCACATGCTCTGGTGTCGACGCTCCTCATGGTGAGTGTGTGTTGCAGGTGTGTGAGGCGCTGGCGGACTGCAGGAAGCACCTGACCCGCGTGGTGGCCGTCCTGCAGGAGGTGGCGGCGGCCGGGGCTCAGATGATCGCGCCGATGCCCGAGACCGAGGGACTGGCGGCTCTCACACTCGAGGACGTGACATTTAAAGCAGTGGAGCAGGTACAGGACCCGCACGCATCATCAGCATCATCATCGTCTCACACTCGCCGCTCTGTTACAGTAACAGTTAGGCCTGGGAATCGGATACTTGTTATACAATGTACATTTCGATTCCTCTGTGAGCATCTCGATATGACTGTAAACAGTATAAACAGTTTTCAGTGCTGCACATACACACACACACACACACACACACGTAACAGTATATTGGATTCGTGCAGCTCTTAAAGTGACAGCAGCCTAATATTCCTGCTCTATAATAACACTAATCAAACTACACAAGACAGAGAAAATTCACTCGTTCTTCACTGAATAACTTTTGTAACTATATTTCTAATGTATATTTTATTTATAAAGTGTTATTTTACATTTGATTACAGTTTCTGAACCTGAATACCTGAAAATCTTAAAACACTGTTTATTTCAATCGTATCTTTGTTCAGTTGTGTCTATTTGTTGTTTTTATTTGTTCTTTTTTGATTACTGTGTTTACTTTAATAACGCTTGACGGCAGGTGTACGGCTCTCACGGACTCGATGCGTACGAGTGTTTACGCCAGTCCTGCAGCGCCGTCATCGCCACCATGAACAAGATGGCCACCGCCATGCAGGAGGGAGAGTACGACGCCGAGAGACCACAGCGCCCGGTACACACACACACACTCACTCACTCTCACACACACTCACTCACTCTCACACACACTCACTCACACACACACACACACACACACACACACACACACTCACTCACTCTCTCACACACACACACACACACACTCACTCACTCACTCTCACACACACACTCACTCACACACACACTCACTCACTCTCACACACACACACACACTCACTCTCACACTCACACACACACTAACCCGACCCCTAAACCTGCCCATCTCATCTGTTGTGTGTGTGTGTGTGTGTGTGTGTGTGTCAGCGTCCGCCGGTGGAGCTGCGTGCGGCTGCGGTGAGAGCCGAGATGACGGACGCCGAGGGTTTGGGAAATAAACTGGAGGATCGAGAGACCGTCATCAAAGAGCTGAAGAAATCCCTCAAGATCAAGGTCAGGGGTCACTCTGTGTTCGGCTCTCCATCTTTAATACGCAAGAAATGTTAGAATTCAATATAATAATCTCAATATATTTACAGTCAAACCAAAATGTATTCAGACACCTTCAACATTTCTCACAGAGATAGTTACAGTTATACCTGACACCGGATATCATGTGTGATATAGTTCACTAGTGTGATCAGGACACTATAGTTCATTTCTGTAAGTGAGGAGAGCAAAATTAAGTAAACTGAGACATATTATACCCTAATATACTTCACACAGAGACTACCAGTGACATAACCTAACCCTAACCCTACCAGTGACATAACCTAACCCTACCAGTGACATTTGGGGCCAAAAATGATTGGGACACTTTGAGCTGATCATGTTTTGCTGAAGTGTGTTTTGTCTTTAATTGCTAATGCTCTTTTTACACACAGACTGAACACAATGAAGCATTGCTTGGTGATTGGTTGAGCTAAACTGGTATTATCTAATTGTGTAGTTAAATTTAACAGCTGACAGATATTCAACATAATTCATGTGTGAGACAGTCTAACAGAAGGACGGACAAAACCAGTCAGATATCAACTGAGTTCTGCTCATATTTTATTACCATTTTCTAAACTATAGCGAATAAACTGATAATGTGAGGAATGTTGAAGGAGTCTGAATACAAGTTGGTTTAACTCTATATAACAGTGTGTGAGTAAGTGTGTGTGTGTGTGTTTGTGTTGTCTGGCTCAGGGCGAGGAGTTGAGCGAGGCCAGTGTTCGTCTGAGTCTGCTGGAGAAGAAGCTGGACACGTCAACCAAAGACGCAGACGAGCGCGTGGAGAAGATCCAGACCAAACTAGACGAGGCGCTCAGTCTCCTGAAGAAGAAGGAGAAGTGCGAGTTCGCCATCGGATATCACATGATCTCACAGCGAATGAACTGACACCGTATTAATGCATGTCTGATTCTGCAGGGAGTTTGAGGAGACCATGGACGCGCTACAGGCGGATATCGATCAGCTGGAGTCAGAGAAGGCGGAGCTAAAGCAGAGGATCAGCAGCCAATCACGAGCTGGCGAAGGCGTGCGTGGGCCGCCGGCGTCTGGCATCGCCTCCATCGTCACTGGAACCGTCGCAGGTACGGCACTTTTACAGTTTTACACTTTTTTTTACAGTTTGTACTTCTTTTTTTTTACAGTTTGTACTTTTTTACAGTTTTTTAACTTTTTAAGGCGAGACACTACAGGTGAATAGAGTAAAATTTAAAAATAATAGATATCACCATGAAACTTCCTCAGTTGATTACTTACACGAATTAAAGTATTACAAGTTTTAGAAATGTGTATGTTTACTTATGCAAATTAGGCATTATCTCATTAAATATGTGCGATTTTGCATATATTTTCGGTAGATAGATCTGAACATATGATAAAGCCAGGTACAAAATTATTCTTTCATTTTGTTTACACACAATATGAAAAACAAATTCAGGATATATGCTACCTAGGAAATCGAAATATATTGTCCATAGCCTAAAAAAAAGATTTTCGCCAAAAAAATTTGATTAAAATGTCACATAAATCAGGCCAGGAATGATTTATTAACAAATCCCTCTGAAAATATCTTCAGAATACTGCTAAGTGTATAACTGGAGAGTTTGGTGTACACAGGTGCCACATAGGCTGAGATGTTTGTACTGGAGAATGAAAAGCTCATTTTGAGAAAACGGCAGTTAAAGAGTTAAATCGCTCTAAATGAGATTTCGTCGTTAGCTTTAAATCCCCCTTTGGACATTCACGATTGGTTACTGATAGAAAGGAAATGCCCATATTTGGGTTACATAGCGTTGTGCATGTCGCGTTGGAATGCTAACTTCCTGGTAAATTCGGGAGAAACTTACTGCCGTTAGTAAACAAAATGTAATAAAATAAACATCTTAAAGGGGTCATATAATGGTACATGCACTTTTACAAGTGGATTGTACTGAAATGTGTGTTGGTAGTGCCTGTACACAACCATCATAAAATGATAAAAATCCATCCAGTGGTTTTTTTTTTAATCTCCTTATATGTTTGACCCTCTCTGAAATCAAGCCGTTCGATATTGTGACGTCACAATATCGACGCCCCTCCCACGATGGGTGATTGACAGTGCAGCGTTTCAATACAGACCCGCCCTCGCTCGTGAGCGAGCTCTCTGTCATCATAGTTCGCGCGTCACTGTTGATACCCTCACTGGAGCAGAATGGCGTCTGCGATTGTGGTGTTGAGTTCTTCGGTGTAATAAGGAACACAGCAGTCATTTGAATGTTCCTAAATCCGAACCGTTGAAGATGCAGTGGCTGAGTTTTGTTTTTGAAGCGATATGCCCAAAGGATTGACGCGGGGATTCCCTCACGATCGTCCATGCTTTCATGTTTGCGCGAATCATTTCACACCAGACAGCTTCACAAATGAGAAAAAACGGATCGGTACCAACGTGTTCCTGCTGAACCTCCAGAAGATGTGAGTGTAATGTTTTATTAACCTTTATATTAATATTTATATTAATCTTTGCAAATTTGCAAACCTTGCTGCAGGCTTCACGATGAATGCGTTAGGTTTACACTCAGGGTACATTACAGCATGTTTTCTATATGTATGACATTCTCAATATAATTCATAATCCCACGTTTATAATGAACGGTGTACGCACAGAACAGAGGGGCGGGGTGAGCAAAGCTCATTATCATTTAAAGACACATGCACTTAAACGACGTGCTGAAAACAGAGCTGTTTTTGACCAGGTAAAATTAGTGTTTTCTTACAATACTAATGAGAATTTTTAATTAAAGTATATTACAAACTTTTAATTTAGACCCTAAAGAATCATATTAGCTTGTACAAAAATGGCATTATATGACCCCTTTAATGTATATTTTCAATGCTTTCTTTATATCAGCTTGAAACAACACATATTGAAGGAGTAAACTAGCCCAAAATCTCAAAACTGACCTCTGCATGAAAATCTATGTTTTTGCCTGCCGTGTCTCGCCTTAAATTATTGTTTTTTTTTACAGTTTTTACTTTTTTTACAGTTTGTACTTTTTTTTTTTTACATTGTTTTAAGGTTTTACAGTTTTTACATTGTTTTAAGTGTGTAATTTCTTTTACAATTTTACTTTTTTTTGTTAGTTTTTACTTCTTTTTTACACCATAGACTGTATATAGTATGTTTGTAGTGTGCGTGACGTCACCCGTAGTGTTTCTGAAGAGGGTTTCTGAAGCCTAAAGTGGGCGGAGCCGGCCGTCGCCATCTTGTTAGAGCGTCACTCCCGGATAAACTGAAAATGTGTCGTGACGTGACGCTAACAGACAGCAGACAAACGGCTAGTAGTGACATCAGCGGCAATCCACCTGTCACTCAAATGGCCACGCCCTTAATTATGCAGAACTTTAAGGCTTAATATAATTTAAACGGATGAGTTATAAAAAAATTCACCCCCTCACAGTCAACATTAGCTTGTTAGGGCAACATTAGCTTTATAGACCAAAACTACTTTTTACACCAGACTGTAAACATGTTTGTCTCTGCTGTAAAGTTGGGCATTTTAACATGGGGGTTTATGGGATTGACTCTCTTTTGCAGCCGGTCTCTAGTGGCCAGTCGATGAACTGCAGTTTAAGTCTCTTCAGTGATTCAAGAGATAGACAGGAAGGTCACACAGATTCCCATCACTCTGAGCTACTGATGCCCGCTTTACAAACACTGCAGTGTCGAACCGTTGTGTGTTGTGTTGCAGGGGGCGTGTCTTCCGGTGTGGGCGGAGTCTCGGGTGCGGTTCAGGTCGTGGACTCTCCTCTCCTCAAACAGCAGATCGACGTGCAGCGACTCGCCATCAAGCAGCTGAAGAGCGAGAACTACAGACTGAAGGTCATTATAACCCTCCATTACAGCGTGAACACAGGTGCGGTGTGACCTCTGACCTCTGACCTCCGCCCTCAGGCTGAGAAGATGCGTGTGCAGCTGTCGTCGCTGCCGCCGCTGACGGTGCCGAACATGACGGGAGTGATGGGAGTGACGGGAGAGACGGGAGAGGGAGCTTCGTCAGGGTCTCTGTGCCGTCGGACAGATCTGATGCTGGTGAACCTGCTGAAGATGAGCGCTGGACTCAGAGTGGTGGACATCAGCGGCAAGAGCACAGGTCATCTGTCCCACTAGTGTTTACTGCTTTTATTTTTTGTATTTTATTAAATGTTTTGTACAATAGTATTTGTAAAAAAAAAAAAAAATTCTAATTTTTTATTTTTTTTACAGTTTTAATTTTTACAGTTTGTACATTTTTATGTTTTGTTTACACTTTTAATTTTTTTTTATTTTATATATATATATATATATATATATATATATATATATATATATTATTACAGTTTAAAATAGCTGTTTTCTATGAAAGTCCATTTCCGCTACATAAGAAAAAATAATCATGCATTGGTAAATATAATTGACAAAAAGTCCGAATTATTAGACTTAGTATACTAGTTCAACATTATGGTTAAAATATGATGATTATTATGTTGCCTCAGTTGCAGTGGACAAAAAAAATCCAGTAAATTTTTTAAATAGTAAATTAATAGGTCTGAAGGGGCTAAATTGTGACTTTTAATGTCATAATTATTACTTAGTACAGGGTTCCCGCGGGGTCTTAAAAAGTCTTAAATTCTGAACTTTAAATTCTGAGGCCTTAAAACGTCTTAAAAACAGCCAGATTTTCATCCGCGGTCTTAAATTTCATTTAGTCAGGTCTTAAAAAAGATTTTACCCTCGTTCATTTCCAGAAACGCTGGCCGCAGAAAGTTATTACAAAGTAGCAAAAAAGTATCGAAGTCGCTCGCCAAGAGGCAGTTCACATATCCCGCGTCTTTCAAGCGCTCAAGTTCATTCAAATGTAGGCGCCGGTAAGCGTGCTTATAATTGAAGCGACGCTCTCGTTTTTTCCCAGGGCAGGGACATGAAAAAGACATGAAGGATGCGGGTGCACCCAAACACTACGGGTGTTTTTCTCTTCTCCGTAAATAAATCTTGTAACAGAGCTACAGCAAGTGTTTTTCGGCGGTGGAAATCCATTAGCCACTAAAACTTGTTTGTTATTGTGGAGAGCATTTTTTATAAAAAGAATGAGTCCAAAAAGATAAATTAAAGTCTGAAATATGTGAGGTTTATCTTTTTATAAAAACCTTTTTTGTCAACTTTATTTGAACTTGTACATGTTAGTATATCACATGTTGCAAGACACTTTTAAAATCTGGCTGTCATTTTTAATCGTATTATTTTAATGTTTATGTTAGTGTGTATTGATGCTGATTTTATTTGTTATTTGCTGTTTTTTCGACATAAAACTTGGTGAATTGATTTTATTGTGTAGTATTAGCACTTTTTGAACAGGATTCTGTGATAACAGTGGTAATTTTTGGCACTATAATAATTAAATGAAATGTTCATGCCATTTCATCTCTAGTTATGATCAACTATGATCAACTAAAATCAACTAATTATGTGTTTTTTTTACAGTAGGCCTATAATATGCAAAGTACAATTTTCTATAAAAAAATGATATCTGATTCTGTTCTTTTCTCTGACACGCGTTGTTGGGTCTGGAAGGTTACTAATGTGATTGCTTTATCTGTAAATTAAGTTAATGCTTTTTCAATTACTGAATTCATTGAAATAAAATGAATTCTTTGATTTGAATTTTTTTTGGCAATGCGCCGTGTAGGTCTTAAATTTCAATCTTTATGGTCTTATAATGTCTTAAAAAGGTCTTAAATTTGACTAACTGAAACCTGCAAGGAACCCTGTTAGTATATCATAATGACTTTGTCATAGTTATTACATTTTATGTTATTTCAATTTAGTATTTCATAATTAAAATTAACCGAAGCACGATTTTTTTTTTTTTTTTTTTTTTTTTTTGCGTGGTGGAAATGAATATATAGTAAAGTGTAATTTATTCCTGTGATCAAAGCTGAATTTTCAGCATCATTGCTCCAGTCTTCAGTGTCACATGATCCTTCACAAATCACTCTAATATGATGATTTGATGCTCAAGAAACATTTATGATTATCATCAATGTATTATTAATGAAAACGGGTTCATATTTGTGTTGGAACTGTGATGCATTTAATTTTTCAGGTTCCCTTTCAGTCGTACACTCTCGACGTACGTCAATGAATGACTGAGGGAATCTCGCTAGAGAGCCAATCTACTTCTAGTGAAACTAAACGAGCCAATGCACATTGGCGTGCAATCATTTGCAACAGCTGCTCTGTCTCGCATATATATATACACACTGTATATATAACTAGCAGCAGGTGCAATTGCACTTCAGCTTTTCGCTGAGGAGCCGAGCTTTGTGTGCATCTTCTGAAGAGTGTTTTCTAAAAGAAGAGAGAAGAAGCCTGTCGTGTCGTTGGCGAGGCGGTCTGAGCAGATTTCCAACAGCTTTTATCACAGCTATTGCCAACTCAGCGCTGACAGTGATTGAGTGGAAACACAGGCTGTAATAGGCTCTGGTGTGGTGTTTTTCTCTAAGAGCTTACACGGCTGAGATCACGTCTTTTTAAAGATGTCTGATTGCGGTCGTCTTCTGGCGTCGGCTGATGGTCACGATCTCACGTGTCTGGGCATTCATCACGCTGAGGCTGCTGTCGTGGATGACACATGTTCTCACTGTGGGAACATGTCCATCTCGGTGTTGAGATCTAGACTACACCGCAGCCAGTGGAGCTTCCGATGGAGCTTGCTGGTTCGTGCATGATGAGCTTACCAGGTCGTGGACGGCACCTTTCACTGCCCGACGCCGGCTTGGTAACTCCCCCCTCGCTACCCTCGATGGCGGGCTGCTAAGGGCTACTGTAAGGACGTGCTGGTCCGTACAGACCATACTGCGACCGTTGCGTACATCAACCATCAAGTTGGTCTACGCTCCCGTCACATGTTGCAACTCGCCTGCCATCTCCTCCTCTGGAGTCAGGAGCATCTGAGGTCGCTTCATGCTGTTCATATTCCAGGGGTGCTCAACCGTGCAGCCGGCGAGCTGTCCCGACCGTCTCCACTCACGGGAGAGGAGAGAGACGATCTGGCATCGTGTTGGAGCTGCACAGGTAGACCTGTTTGCCTCTCCAGAAACCAGCCGTTGCCAAGTTGTTTTACTCTTTGAGCGAGGGAACACTCGGTTCAGATGCACTGGCGCACAGCTGGCCCTGGGGCCTACGCAAGTATGCGTTTCCCCCAGTGAGCCTACTAGCACAGGCATTGTGCAAGGTCAGGGAGGACGAGGAGCTGGTCCTGTTGGTAGTCCCTTATTGGCCCACCCGGACCTGATTCCCAGAACTGATGCTCCTCGCGACAGCCCCTCCGTGGCCCATTCCTCTGAAGAAGGACCGACTTTCTCAGAGATGGGGCACACTGTGGCACCCACGTCCAGATCTTTGAAGACTACATGTGTGGTCCCTGGACGGGACGCGGAGGTTCTAGGTGACCTACCTCAAGGGGTAGTGAACACCATCACTTCAGCGCAAGCACCGTCTACGAGAGAGGTGTACGCCTTGAAGTGGAACCTATTCGTCGAATGACTGAGAAGACCCCCGAACATGCTCGATCAGCGCCGTGCTTTCCTTCTTGCAGCAGGGGTTGTAGCGAAGGCTGTCTCCCTCCACCCTGAAAGTCTGT
Source organism: Rutilus rutilus (assembly GCF_951802725.1). Classification (NCBI taxonomy): domain Eukaryota; kingdom Metazoa; phylum Chordata; class Actinopteri; order Cypriniformes; family Leuciscidae; genus Rutilus; species Rutilus rutilus. The sequence continues at coordinate 1,413,290 of NC_140211.1, forward strand.
GCTGCCGACATCTCAGCCCACCACAACTTGGTGGAGGGTAAGTCAGTTGGGAAGCATGACCTGGTCATCAGGTTCCTTAGGGGGGCGAGAAGATTAAATCCACCCTTTCTTTACCCTCTTGGGATCTGTCTCTGGTGCTCAGAGCACTCCAGAATGTCCCATTTGAGCCTTTGCGATCAGTAGACTTGAAATTGCTCCTGGCCTCCATTAAGAGGGTAGAGGACCTGCAGGCTTTTTTGGTCGACGAATCGTGCCTAGAGCTCGGGCCGGGTGATTCTCAGGTTACACTGAGACGTGCTCAGGCTCTCTGACAGATATCTGTAGAGCTGGGCGACACCTTACACGTTCGCTAGATCCTATAGCCTACGTGTAGAGCCGGTCTCCTGTGTTCTCGCCTCAGACGTGTAGAAGACATCGAGTAGACCCGGCTTGTGTCGGCTTGCTGCGCTAAGACATGCGCTATAGCTCCAGAGAGTTCCTACGGGTAAAGCCTGTGAGTCCTCCGTCACCATCGGATATTCCGTTGAATCCTTGAGATTTAGGCCGGGTGCCATATGTGTGACCCTACGGAAGCACGTGTCTTTCCCTATACAGTGCTTCAGTATAGAACAGCCCTACGGGGTTAGTCCTATGTACGTCTCCACAGAACTCCTCCGGGAAGAGTGTGGCTTCGGCAGCGTTCTCCTTCCTAACGGAAAGGGCAAGCTTTCCCAGTGTTATCCAATAATCTCACTGTTTGGGTTACTACAGAACAAGTGACTGATGTTATGTTGTCTGTGTTCTGGTGGTGTTTTACACCATGGCTCTGAGGGAAACAGAATTTCAGTCCTCTGTATGTCCTGTACATGTAGCAGAATTGACAATAAACTTGAACTCTGTGACACAGGGCACTGGAAGAGGGCAGCCGTGGCGCTTTGGTCAGGATTCCCTCAGTCGTCGTTGACGTATGTAGAAAGTATACTACTGAAAGAGAACGCCTCAGTTACGTATGGTAACCCTCGTTCCCTGAAGGAGGGAACGGAGACGCCACATCCCGTCGCCACAGCTCCTGTACATCAATCCTCGGCTCCTCAGCGAAAAGCTGAAGTGCAATCGCACCTGTTGCTCGTTATATATACAGTGTGTGTATATATATATATATTTGCGAGACAGAGCAGCTGTTGTAAGCTGGTTTCAACACTGATAATGATCATAAATGTTTCTTGAGCATCAAATCATCATATTAGAATGATTTCTGAAGGATTATAAATGTCTTTCCTCCTGCTGATCCTCACGTTTAAATGAGTGTGTGTGTGCAGCGAGTGCGAGCGCTCAGTTGCTGGAACAGACGGCCAGGCTGAATTCTCTCAGCGACGCGCTGGATAAGCTGAAGGTCAGTGTGTTGGTGTGTGTGATGATCACTCACAGGTGTGTGTCAGCGCTTCCCTCATCGTGTGTGTGTGTGTGTGTGTGTGTTTCAGGCTGAAGTGTCGCAGCACGTGGTGTCTCAGCGGCCCGGAGCGCGTGTGCCGTCAGACTTCGCCACCTTCCCGTCACCCTCGTTCGTCAAGGTCAGAGCGCTCACACACACCACACACATCAGTGTGTGAACCTTCCCATGATCCTCTCATTAACCTTCCCATGATCCTCTCACAGGCGAAAGAGGAGCAGAAGAGTGGCTCGCTGCTGGTGGGGAAGGTGATGATCCCCTGCGCTCGCGGTCAGGAGCAAACACACTCCCTCGTGCTGTCCCAGCATCAGCTGCAGTGTGTGCACCGCCTCCTCATGACATAAACACACACACACACACAGACACACACTCCCTCGTGCTGTCCCAGCATCAGCTGCAGTGTGTGCACCGCCTCCTCATGACATACACACACACACACAGACACACACTCCCTCGTGCTGTCCCAGCATCAGCTGCAGTGTGTGCACCGCCTCCTCATGACATAAACACACACACACACACACCGCCTCCTCATGACATAAACACACACACACACACACACCGCCTCCTCATGACATAAACACACACACACACACACACACCACCTCCTCATGACATAAACACACACACACTGCCTCCTCATGACATAAACACACACACACAACCTCCTCATGACATAAACACAGGCTCAGCCAATCACACGCTCACGCCGCCTCAGGAACCAATCAGGCTCTCAGACTGACCGAGCCAAAGATCGACTCCTCAAGAAGCCATTCAAACCAGAGTTGCGTTTCTCCTGTGTTTTTCATTAAGGAAGCCAGACGAATAAATCAAAAAAGTAATAGCGACTTTTTAAGTGTCAGAAACGCTTCCACATGAATCCCTGTCATCAAACACCTGAGCTTAAAGCTTGCAATGTTTCTGCATCCATGCTTCGTTTTCCTTTTTACTCTAATGGTTTAGAAACTGGTCTCACATTTCACGTGTGTTTGTCATGTTTAGAATGAAGGCTTGATTGGGTGAAGAGGTTAATATACTCACACTAGTGAAGCTCACTCCTAATACTGTAGGAAACCAGGAGGAGTCTCTAAGAAGGCTAGTTTAGTAACACTCATATATCAGCGCTTGGCTAGAGATCCACGACGATCACACTCAGAAGTGTGTTCACTCAGAAGCGTGTTCACTCAGAAGCGTGTTCACTCAGAAGTGTGTTCACTGAGAAGCGTGTTCACTGAGAAGTGTTCACTGAGAAGTGTGTTCACTGAGAAGTGTGTTCACTCAGAAGCGTGTTCACTCAGAAGTGTGTTCACTCAGAAGCGTGTTCACTCAGAAGTGTGTTCACTCAGAAGCGTGTTCACTCAGAAGCGTGTTCACTCAGAAGCGTGTTCACTCAGAAGCGTGTTCACTCAGAAGTTCGTTCACTCAGAAGCGTGTTCACTCGGAAGCGTGTTCACTCAGAAGCGTGTTCACTCAGAAGCGTGTTCACTCAGAAGCGTGTTCACTCGGAAGCGTGTTCACTCAGAAGCGTGTTCACTCAGAAGCGTGTTCACTCAGAAGTGTTCACTCAGAAGTGTGTTCACTCAGAAGTGTGTTCACTGAGAAGCGTGTTCACTCAGAAGTGTGTTCACTCAGAAGTGTTCACTCAGAAGTGTGTTCACTCGGAAGCGTGTTCACTCGGAAGCGTGTTCACTCAGAAGTGTGTTCTTCACTATAATATGATCTCTGGTGGATTTACATTTATTCACTTGCTTCAATGTTTTTAATAGTTTATGCATATTTCACATGTTTCTTGATGGAGACGACTGCAATAAAGATGGGAAATTGTATTTTAGTGTTTGACTCTTTCTCCACACTCTTTATCTCTTTCCCTGCCAGTGTTTTTTGTAAAACGTTTCCATCCAGCGGCAGCATTTCTGATCATTTTAAAAAGTTTCATGGTGCCCAGAATATTTTTAATATCTGACCATTCAATATGTCTGAGAGAGCTCATGGCATCATTAAAGACACCTAACCCAGGTCACTTTCTGTTAGTGTTAGTTCGGTCATTTTACTGGCTGTCTTGTTCATCAAAATGACCAAATCTTGAAAAAAAAAAAAAAGTGTCTTTAAATGTAAGGCAAATTCCCGAACACATGCACCTACGCAATCTTGATCATATTCTGAATTGAGAAATGATTATAATGCAGTCAAAAATATTTGACAGGTGTAAAAACTGTTTTTGAAACGATTTGTCCGTGATCTGATGGTTCTGTTCGGTTCAGGTTGTAGGCTAGTGATGGGTCATTCGTGAACCATGATGGGTGATATCGTTCATTGCGTCTGTCACGTGACAACTGAACGAAAGTCTCGGAAGGTAAAGTAAGTGTTCCCCATATCTGTACAAGCTCTAAATGCCACATAACATCAATGCTTATTATTATTATTAATTAATTTTTTGCACTGTTTACATTTACATTCTGTTCAATTTGTTAACATTAGTTTATGTGTGTGTGTGTGTGTGTGTGTGTGTGTGCACTTTTCGGATGAGAGATTAAAGCCTGGTTCACACGGGCAGGATAATTAGGCCGATTTTAGCCCCGATTCACCCCTTCCAACAATCTTAAGGATGCTTCGATTATCGTAAAATAATCTGATCAGATATTCCTGCCGTGTGTGGTGTGTTAAGACTGCTCTCGTCTGCCCGGAAGGACGTCGGGACCGCTCCGATCTCAAATCGGGGATATCCAACATGTTGGATTTATTTGGCCCGATTTGTGTCCCCCGGAGACAAACGAGCACGCAGCCTGTGGACTGTGGCGTGTAGCCAATCAGAAAGCGAGGTGACAAGGCGGCAAGGAAGCACTGGGAAACAAAATCAAAATAGCTGGCGGCATGGCACACCAGAAAGTCCAGTGGACGTCGGAGATCATCGCCTTTTCTTTTGATAACGTTTTTTTTTTCGGTTAAAAACAAACTACAAACTATCGCCACTGCATCCTCTTCGTCCGCCATGATTGTTTACTCTGAAGTCACGTTTGATCTCGAGGGATTTTGCGAGATTTCCCGTCTGACCTGGGAATGCTCGGGAGTCAAATCGGTTCGTGTGTGATGTGTTGGTTTTGCCGTGTGGCTGCGCACCACATACTGTCCGACCAAAACCGTTAGACCCGTAATTTTTTTATCCCCGTGTGTGGGGTCTCTCAGGTTTGGAAAATCGGCCGACAATTTTAAAATCGTCCCGTGTGAACCAGGCATAAGGGTCTGTTCACACAACACCGTTTTCAATTAAAAACGTAAAACCTTTTATGCGTTTTGGCCGTTTTTTTTTTTTTTTTTACACGACAACAGAGTTTTAAGTTCCTGAAAACGCAAACTTGGGTTTCAAAGTGCAAGTTATTGAAAACGGTCTCCGTGTAAACAACAAAATCTCAAATCTCTGACTTTGATTGACGTCCTGCACATGCATATTACGTGTTCAGTCTGTTGTGTTTCATCGCCATCTACTGGCCTGGCAGCAGAACACAGCGATTCTAGTCATTTTCGTGGATCCGGATCGTTTTGACGCGGGAAACTCACAGGAAAAACTTCTCAAGCATATCGTTATAGTGGACTATTATTAGAATATTAGAAATCTAGCGTAATATTCAAGCTGTTTTCTCATTTTTCTACTCATTATTATTATTATTATTATTATTAAATAAATAAATAAAAACGACTGAACGATTTTTTTAAACTGTATATTTGCAGGTTTAATTCAGGACAAAAAAAAACTGCTGTTTGAAAATACATGTCTATAAAATTCAGCCATAAAAACATGCTTGACATTGTACATTCGCACATTTAGGGACCGTCTCTAAAGTTGCATACAACATTAGCATACACGTTTCTAACTTCAATAGCAAACTTTAATTTATTTGAATAAATATCAAAAATCTAAAGGGTGTGCAGTATGCCTGACACTACATGAACACTTACAGTTGGTTTTATGACTGTAAGTCGTTCTATTCTAATGCTATCGAAGATAGAAACGTGTAAACCAATGTCGTGTACACTTTAGAGACGGTCCCTAAATGTGCGAATGTCCAACGTCAAGCCAACTTTATGCCAGTCTATCACTGGGAAACGCTCAGCATTAAGCTTTGCGCGTTATTCTGAGTCCATCTGCTGGCCTGCGAGTTTGGTCTTTTATATCACTGTAATTAGTCCATTAAGCTGCGTTAAGCGTTTTATATGTCCAGCAGGGGAATCCTGAAGTACTGAGGGAAACCCTAATAGCCTGCATGAGGCACATCACTACAATATAAAGTTAAGGCAACTAAACAACCAAGAGAAATATATGTCAACCTCAAATGTAACATTAGATCTGTACATCCGCATCGGGGAATAACATTAATCTCGTTCACGGTAGAGAAAGATGCATGTAGGCTACACAGGAAAAGTAACCGTGAAGACACTGAATTTAACATAAAACAGCCGTCATAATAAGCACAAATACACTTACATTGCTGTAAATGAGTTTTATGAATGAATGGCTTATTCTAACTGTTGCTGGTCTTCGTCAACAACACGCGCTTGCACCCCCTGCTGGTGAGATAGACTAACAGCAGATGGAGAGTATGCTCGGCAATCTACTGCTTTCCCTGCAGTTCCTGGATGTCAACGTAGAATTTACTGTCGAATTTGAACCACTGAATTTGTGGAAGTGAATTTGCAAAGAGAAAGAAAATTGCCTGTTGAATATTATAGGTTGTTTTTTAAACAGTTTGAATATTTTGGAAGTGAAATATGAAAGGTGAATATGGATTATTGAATTTTTAATAATGAAAATGTGTTTGAAATGTTTTTAATTGAAATATTCACAGCTTAAATATTCAACCATGTTAAATTTCAACCCATAAAAATGCAAGCCCTAAAAATACAATACATTAGAATGCAAGCAGGGTTAATGCAATGCCTATTTTCACAAGTAGTGCAATTCAACAGGCTTTTTTGTTTCAAGAACATTTGACATTATTTTACTTCCATACATTCAGTTTTGTTAGATTACACTTTTCAATAATTCAAATGTACACAATTCAATTCAAATCATTTTGTCATATTATAAGCTCCAGGTGTACAGAATACAGCGCGTCACTATTATTCAGATCTATCATATGTCTGATCTTCTCTTTCTCACAGATATTTACATTATTTTTTTTTTTTATATTTTTTTTTTCACGTTTTATGATCAAGCGCAAGCCAACTCGTGTCCGCCGGGTTGATTTTCAGTGCGTGTCTCTTTAAATGCTAATGAGCAACTGCTACGCAAACACCATATAGAAGTGAACTCTGCATCCGATCACCCCTTTAAGGAGGAAATACTCAGCAATGGTGTCGACTTATGAACTTACACATGGTTTGTCTTAAAGCATATTAAAAACACCACATAGACACATAAACAGCATTAAAAGCGGGATTTACACCACAGGGACTTTAGGATAACCTAGATCACACTGCTGTAAAGCTACAGCGGACAGTCAGAAAGACGATGCAAGAAAATACTGAAAGATAAAACCTTTATTTTCCCTTTTTTTTAAACGATTAAAGTGCTTTTGATTGACATGAACCGTAGATGAATTAAGTGAGCAAATCATAAAGAGCAGCATCAGCATTTAAAAAGAAACGTGCAAACAAGGTGTTTACGTTAAAAAAGCATGTAAAAATCCTTCAAATGCGATTAAAGCCTGTTAAAGACTGAAGAATCCGCTGAAGAAGTCGAGGTTCTCCTCTTCGGTCTCGACGCCATCGCAGAACGGAGGAGGGATGAACTGCTCCGGGTCCTCGATCCCTGTCACGGCGTTAAAGTAGCTGGAAAACACACGTTTATTACTGTTTATTACTGTTAATGTGCTGTTACTACCGTGTGTGTGTGTGTGTGTGTGTGTGTGTGTGTGTGTGTGCTCTGCCAGAAGCGAGCGAGGTAAAACCTCTTATTCCACAACCTCGGAGTGGAATCTTCTCCAGACTGAGTCTTGTAGTCAATTTAAAATGTTGCATGTTTTTTTATGTTTATATATATATATATACACATACATAGTAACTAGGGCTGGGTTTCGATTCAGATGTTCCAATTCGATTCGCAAGCTCTCATTCGATTCTCGATTTCGATTCTTCGATTATTATTGCGATTCTCGATTCGATTCAGTAAATATAGATTTAATACAAATTCTATGTTTATAAAAAAGAACAGTGAACATAAGTTTACAAGTGGTTAATTAATAAAAAGAAATGAAGAACTCTTTTTTATTTTAGGTACACTTGGGGACATTAACACAGAACCCAACTCTATATTTCAAATGCATTCAATGAATCGACAGGATTTTGATGGAAAGATAAAAAATTGATGCAGAGTCAGAACAGCCTCCGCCTTGATCATGATCGGGTTATTCATGTCTAAGATTAAACACACATAAGATCTCCCAGCATGAGCTGTAACATGTAAGCCTATGAACAGCGGAGGAACACTAACACTGGCTTTTGGGTGATAGATCAATAAATATGGGGAAAAAAATAGATTTGTGGCATTTTGAGAATCGATTCTGAATCGACCACATTTAAAAAAAAGAAGATGAATTGAAAAATCTTATTTTTTTGCCCAGCCCTACTTGTATGCTCAGGACCGTCCTGTGAAAGAGATGTTAATCTCAGTGAGTTGTTCTCTCCTGGTTGAACTATGACGAGGGCTGGAAGAAACAAATTGCACCGGGACATCGACTGATTTGTTGTGTTTGTGTGTGTGATCTTACGAGGTGACGACCCAGCCGGACTTTGGCGTGTAGTAAAGCGTGGACACCGGGATGCAGCCGAACTCCGTCACCGTGGCCACGTATTTACCTGGAGACGACAAGCACTGTTAAAGGTGAAGAAAGAACTCTTCTGCTGTGAGAAACACTCTTTACTGCAGCTTTACTCTGAGGAACTGCAGGACGAGACGGGGTTTCATGAAAATAGATATTAAGATGTTGTTTCACTTCACCTGACAATACATTTGTTTCAGTTTTTATGGTCACATGAACTAATAATGAAAAATACTTTATTGCTGTGTACTAATCTCAGCTAATGTTAATTTCAACATTCACTAATCCATAATTCATGTCAAAAGCTGCATCTGGTAATATTATTTAATGGACCTGAAATCAAGTTGTATTTTATTAACTAACACATTTAAAAAAATGTATACCTAACTTTTTATTTCTCATTTAACTTCACGTTTATTATTTTTAGTTTTTTTTAGTTTTTAAATGCATTTAAAAAAAAAAAAAAATCCTTATTTTTTTATTTCTTATTTAACTTCATTATTATTATTTTTATTTATCATTTCCTTTTTTCTTCTCATTTTTTAAGTACATTTAAGTTAATTTTTTTTACATTTTTAAGTACATAAGTTTTCATCCCTAACTTTTTATTTCTTATTTAACTGAATAATAATAATAATAACAATGATTTTTTTTTTTTTAAATACATTTAAAATAATTTTTCTTATTTAATCTGATTATTATTTTTAATCACTTTTAAGTAAAGCACTTCTGTGTTTCACTCTTCAAAATAAAGCTTCTTTACTGGCATCGATGTTTGGTTGTTGTCTTAGAGTGAAGAGTGTTTTAATAATCTTGTTCTATACAGTGCAAAAGATTCTTTAGATTATTAAAACACTCTTCACACTGAGAAAACAAAGTTTTTCTTAGATCTGATGACTGAACGCTTCTTTGTGGAGCTGAAAATGGTTCTTCTACATGTGGCCCTGGATCACGTCACCAGTCTCGAGTCGCACGGGTTTATCTGGGGCAATAACAATACATTATATGGGTCAAACTTATCCATATTTCTTTTCTGCCAAAAATCATGAGGATATTAAGTAAAGATCATGTTCCATGAAGATATTTAGTAAACTTCCTACCGTAAATATATGAAACATGTGTTTGTGTGAGTGAGTGCAGCACAATCGCCTACAGAAATGCACAACTTTAAAGGAGATTCTCAATGTTTAGATTGTTTTGCCTCAGATTCCAGAGTTTCAATAGTTGTATCTCGGCCAAATATTGTCCTATCCTAACAAACATACATCAATGGAAAGATTATTTATTCAGCTTTCATATTATCCATAAACCTGTAAATGTACCCATGTGACTGGTTCTGTGGTCCAGGGTCACATATTTATGTACTTCATATAAACGCCCTGCGATTGCACTTTTAGTAAACTAAATTTGCATATTTAAAGTCTGCTAAACGGGAAGTCATTTTGTACTGAATACACTTTAGTTATCCGGAAACAGTGTCAGCTTTCACGTGTGTGTGTGTGTGTGTGTGACAGGGTCACATGTGGATGTGAAGCGTTCTCCTGAGCTCTGAGTCACCTGCGGTCTCCGGCACGTCTCCGGCCCAGGTGTTGACCAGCAGCCCTTCTCCCGGCGCCGACGAGCCTCCCAGAACCACCTGGGCCAGCCATGAGGCGTTGCGAGGGATCTGGGACGGGTGGAAGGCGGAGTGGAGAGGATTCTTCTGACAGGTTCTGTTCCTGTAGTCCATGGAGTACACCACATGCTGAGCACACACACACACACACACACGTCAGCACGGTCCATCTCAACACACCATCAGATGCTTTCCCACACAGCAACACAGTGTCGGCCCACATCTGGAACACGCGGATTCCACACGGCCGGATCTGGGCCGGATCCGGGCCGACACTGTGTCTGGGTTTATAGCTGAATTGGACTCATAGAGTAATGACACTGTCTTTATAATAATAATAATAAAGTTAAATAAGATATAAAAAGTTAGGTATGAAAAATGAATATGTATTTAAAAAATAAAAATGAAATGATAAAAAATAATAATAATCATGAAGTTAAATAAATAAAAGTAAGGAACAAATATTTATTACTGTATTTAATCTATTAAAAATGTTTAAAAATAAAATCAGAAACGACACTGTCTTCTGTGTCTCATGTCAGATCTCTGAAATCAAGACTTGACACACACACACACACACACACACACACACACTGACTCAACCATAACTGTGTGTGTCGGTTCAGTTAACATCTGCTGAGTTTAGCCACTTTGGCTTTGACTGAGTAGAAGATTGACAGAGAACTCATACTTTAATCTTAGAGCAGGTTTAGGATTCTCCAGATCAGCATTCCCTCCTAAACCTGATCAGCTGACCAGACCGGTGTAGTCCTCCTTTCTAGTTCTTATTTCATGATCATTATTGTTATCTATCATTGTATTTTTTACACTTTTAATGAAAATAAAAAATACTTTTTATTTTTTATTAAACTTCATGATTATTATTGTTTTTATTTATCATTTTATATTTTATTTTATCATTTATGTTTTTATCATTTTATTTTTATTCCTTAATTTTTATTTCTTATTTAACTTCATGATTATTATTATTTATAATTACATTTTTTATGAATTTTTCATACCTAACTTTTTATTTCTTATTTACCTTAATTATTATTATTATTATTATTATTATTTATCATTTTATTTAAACTTTTTTTAAATACATTTTAAATCATTTTTATTCCATAATTTTTTATTACTTATCTTATAATGATTATTATTTATCATTTTATTAATTTGATCAGCATTCTCCCCTAAAAGTGTTCGGCCAGACCAAACCGTGAGTTGTAGACACGTGACCCAGACAGCAACAGTGTCGGCCCAGATCCGGCCCACATCCGGTACACATGGGATTCCACACGGCCCGGATCTGGGCCGACACTTTGAGGGCTGGTGGTCTTCAGTCGGCCTGACGGGGGCGCTACAGCGGGGAGAACTACAAACCCGCTCATAACTCCTAAACCGTGTGTCTTTTGATTTGATGAAAAACCTACTTTTGCGAACTAGATGTAGGTTTTTCAACCGATTGGAACCAAACCAGTGCAGAGAATTTCTCTGGACTCTGAATATCAATAATTATGTTTTTATGTATGTGACGGGACGCAAAAAAGTTCGAAATGGGCGTGGCCACTCTTACTAAAACGGCTGTAACTCTTGAACGGAATAAGATCATTTCACCAAACTTGGTACACGTGTGTACGGGCTCGCTCTGTGGTCGCGTGAAAAAGGACGCGGTGACTGGCCACTTGGTGGCGCTATAACAGGAAAAAAAAACACAAAACTGACTGTCACTTGAAAACTGGCATGCGGAGTCTCGATCCCAATTTCCTATGGTAAATTGCCTATATTGGCTGTACATGGTCTGGTCTTGGTCCATCTATGATGTAAGTGGTTACAAGCTTGCATAATAAAACATAATGCCATTTTCCGCATGTGCTTAAAGGCCTTAAAGCGATATATATTCTCTATAGATTTGACGCTGTCCAAGTTAAAATGCGTGAAACACACAGACTCTGTCTTTGAATGTGCTCTTCTGACAGTATATTAAAGCTGTATTCAGTGAGGATGTGGAGTAAATCATTTCTGGCCAGTTTCAGTTCCTGTAGGGCTGATATTTCTCAGGTTTGTGTTTCAGTACGTGGGCAGGAGAAATGATGCTAGTTCCTCAGTGATTGTGGTTCACCTCTCGAAACAGGAACAACATGTTCAGATGGAACGATTCGCTATCAACGTGTCCAAATTCCCACACACGGATGCGCTGACCAAAAGCATCGTAGCGATATTTAGCAACCGCCCAATCCTGACCTTCCCGAGCGCTCTGAAACACACACAGAATACAGTAAAAACAGTGGAATATTATTCCAGTGTAGATCATCTGTTCTCTATGTGAATATACAGTAAAGTGTAATTTATTCCTGTGATCAAAGTTCAGCATCATTACTCCAGTCTTCAGTGTCACATGATCCTTCACACATCACTCTAATATGATGATTTGATGCTCAAGAAACATTTATGATTATTATCAGTGTTGAAAACAGCTCAGATTTGAAAGCTGATGCATTTTATTTCTCAGGATTCTTTGATGAATAGAAAGTTTAAAAAAACTGAATTTATTGGAAATAGATTTTTATAGAAATACTAGAAATATATGTGAATCTATGAGTAACTTAGAGAAAAGCTTCAGTGAGCTCTATACAGAACAGAACGATTCTATATAAGCAATGTCTTGCATGATTGTGCAATAATTTCATGTTTAATAGTTTTTTTTTTTTTTTTTTTTGGATGAAGTATGCAGTTTAATTCATAAAAAAAAAAAAAATTAAAACCAAATTAATTAGTTAACACTAAATCCATTAAATGATCCCATGATGGAAGCAATAAAAGCTTCTGTATTTGAAGCGTCAGGGCTTTTTTAGTCAATAATATAATCATCATAATCAGTGAATGTGTAATAACTCACCACGCTCATACTGCCGGACAGCAGCGGCGGAGTGTCTGTGAAAGCAACATTACAGCATTAATAACTCATGTGAATCTGCTTTATGGTTCATATCATTCATCAGTCCAGCTGTCATGAGGGAATGCGATCAGATTACAGACGCGTTTGTAAGCGGCGCGGCGGCGCTTTCTGCGCGTTACTGTCTTTCTTTACGCAACACAACAAGATTAAATGAAATACATTTTCTCATATGTATTACCTCGTTATTTCATCTGATCTGACTCCATAAATGAATAAGGTTTTAATGATATCTGAGCATCATTAAAAGTGAGCGAATGCTTGATTATTCTTTTTAATCTCATTAAGTATGTTTCCTCGCTCAGATTAGGAAGTTATGTCTCTCAGAGGTGTGAATGTGATCGTGACCGAGTTCTCTGTTTAACGCGGGTCTCACGATCACATTCACACGTAATTGTTATATATCTGAGATTGGTCGCATTCACGCTTACACAATCAAAGATACTCTGGTAAAGCCCCCGTGGTTTCGCATACACTTAAATTTAACGTAACGTTTACTTCAGTAGAGTTATGGCCACTAGGCTACTACAGAAGCTGACCAACATTACTTCTCTCATTATAGCTTTGGATTGGCCAAGCCGTGGTTTACGGACACTTATCAAAAGTAACCAAATATTAGTCGTTACTAATCTGACGCAGAACTTGCGGGAACATGCGAATCCGTTTAATCTACTGGGGGAAACAATTTCAGAGTCAGTCGGAATAAATTAAATGGGTAACACTTTAGAATACTGTATCTTACTTACTGCATAACTAATAAGGAATTATTGAGGAACTAATAGATAATTATTTATTAACACTTAAGTCACTACTGTTAACTACTAAGGAAGATGTGTTAACTAATTAGTATGTAATAGAATTGTATGATTGTGTTAAATTTCAGTTAGTTAATCAATAACTAATGAATTATGTCATAACACTTGAAGAACTATTATTAATTATCTATTAATTAATGTGCAAGAAAAATAACTAAGAAGTAACTACTAATGAACAGTCTACAATAAACCGTTTTATTTTAGCAGTGGAGTGGTGGATGAAGTACACAAATCAAGTACTTGAGTAAAAGTACAGATAACCCAATAAAATATTACTCCAGTAAAATGATAAACTATTGGCCTATTCATTTTCAAAATTACCTTAGTAAATGTACAAAGGTAATTACTTGAAAAGTAAAAAGCACTGATCAATGTTTTTTAGTTTATTTTCTAGCCAGTTTTAGTCATTCTTCAGCACTAATAAGAAAGATAAGTGCAGACATTTACTAGGCTATATATTGATCTGCAAATAAGCAAACTTTTTATTTAATTAGCAAAATGTATCATAATGTATGATAACTTATCTATTTTACAAAGGTTTAGATAATACCGTTAATAATGTGTTTTTTACAGTAAGTTTGATTTGAGTCAGAAGTATGTGGTAATTCTGTATTAATTACTAATGAGTTCCCTATATTCTCACTTTAGAATACTGTTCAAGGTTCCAAGTAATTCCTGAAAAATTATCTAATAATTATTTGTTAATTACCAATTAATTTCCTTATATGTTCACTTTAGAATACTGTTTCAGGTTATAAGTAGCCTAATTCCTGGATAATTATTTGATAATTATTTATTAATTACTAATGAGTTCCCTATATTCTCACTTTAGAATACTGTTCCAGGTTCCAAGTAATTCCTGAAGAATTATCTAATAATTATTTGTTAATTACCAATTAATTTCCTTATATGTTCACTTTAGAATACTGTTTCAGGTTATAAGTAGCCTAATTCCTGGATAATTATTTGATAATTATTTATTAATTACTAATGAGTTCCCTATATTCTCACTTTAGAATACTGTTCCAGGTTCTAAGTAATTCCTGCAGAATTATTTGATAATTATTTATGAATTACAAATAAGTTCCCTATATTTTCAGTTTCCCTCAGTCATTGCCTCAAACATGAATTTACTCAATGGCATTCTATGCTGAGGAAAACAGACACACACAGTACTGTATATAAAATATAAAAACTAATCTGAGGTTAGTTTTGTATGACTGTTCATTAGTAGTTACTTGTTAGTTATTTTTCTTGAACCTTAATTAGTAGATAATTAGTAGTAGTTCTTTAAGAGTTATGACAGAATTCATTATTTATTGATTAACTAACTGTTACTTAACACAATCATAAAAATATATTACATACTGATTAGTTAACACATCTTCCTTAGTAGTTAACAGTAGTGAAGAAGTAGTTAATGAATAATTACCTATTAGTTCTTCAATAATTACTTATTAGTTATGCAGTAAGTAAGATACAGTATTCTAAAGTGTTACCATTAAATGTAACAATTTAGTATGTCAGATAAATGTATGATGTCAATTTCATAATCAGTTGAAATATAATAAATAAACAACATCAAATGCTCTATAAGATAAGATGTGAAGCTGACAGCCTCTTCATCATCTCCCTAAACACTCAGAGCAAGGCAGAAACCTCTTTTCTAATGTAAACACGAGGTCACAGCGGGAATTTGCATTAAAGCTACAATAAGATTTTTGTAATAAAATATCCAGAAATCACGTGCACAGTGTGATATATTTCCTGCAGTTGTGTACTTACAATATCCCAAAAGTTCCCAAAGATTTTTAATTTCAGAGAAATTCCAGTTGTAAATAATGGCTCATCCCGGTTCACTTGTCGCCTGTCAGTGATGTAATATCCGCATTATCCGCTCGTACTGGCGTAGTAACCATGGCGACAGATGTGGACAACTGCGTTACGTCTAGCGGCGCGCTCACACTGTTGTTGTTTTGGTCAAACATTATGGACCATGGGAAGCAGACTTTGGGACAAAAGGAGAACTGAAACGATGATCAATATCAGCGTGGCGTTTTCGAGATGCCGAGCGCTAGCGTCCGCGGCTAACTTAGACTCACTCAACAGAGACGCGCAAATGTAGAGGTGAGCAAATGTACATAAAACTAATCAATGTTATATAGCTCAACATGATGAAATGTTAGAATATGATCAGTATGTTATTCTAATGTTGATCTAGCTCACTGCTAGTCTCATACACACAAACTAACACACAGAACTTTCAACACACTCAGTTTAGTGTGATAGTGTAGAGCAAGTGAAACAGCGCTGCGTTACCTCACACGTTTAATTCCTCTAATAAACTGCCCTATGTGAGTAAGTTAGTAATTCAGCACTTGTGGGTAAGTTAGTTCGGTAGAATGAAATGTCCTTATTCCTTTATATCCGCGGGACTCGCGTGTGGCGCTGATATCTATCTCTCATTAGCAATCGTGACCTTCATACCACGGTCATGTTAAAAACATCAATGTATTCACTCATCCATAAACATTATTAGATCCTTCGGCATGATGACAAATTCCTTAATTACGCTTATGCGTCATCAACCGACGCCTTTGTTATTGTAAGAGGTTAGCGACCCCTAGCGGCGAAGAAAAATGACACATTGTAGCTTTAATCACTGTCAGACTTACTGGGGCAGAGGTTGATTTACATGGAAACATTCGCGAACGATGGGAATCTGCGTTGAGTTTACACCTTTGAGAACAGGATGCCATTCGCCTGGACGACACACCTTCCTCTGTGCGCGAGTTATCTCTAAACTCTTAAACACCATATTACCTTCTAGTTTACTTCTGTGGGAATGAGACCTTTGTACCAGTCGCACTGAGACATTTCAAATGATACCAGACATGTGTAATACTGTATGATAATTATTCACATTTAACCATATAGATTCTTGGGTGAATGTTGGTGATCTCAGCATGAGGGAGAGGGAGTGTCGATTAGGATGATTCTGAGGTGAGACTTGCGTCTCGATAGCGCACGAGAGAGAGTTCAAATGTTTATTTCCTCTGTTCTCTCAGAGTTTCCCTCTCTTCCAGTTCTTCCAGTCTGACAGTTTAAATGCTCAATCATTCTCACGTGGGATTTTGATTAATAAACTACATTTAAATATTCATGTCACACTGCATGACCATTTAAATTACCTAAATTAAATGAATTGCAAATAAATAAAATAGTTTTAAGCAATAACCCTCACTGAATTTAGTTTAACTTATGATATAGACACAAAAGAAATTTGAAACAGTGACCTGCGTTCAGAAACACACTTTTGACAAATAGAAATAATTGAATATCTTAATTATAGTCATTTTAACACTGTCTTAACAAACATCAACATTTCCACAACAGGGTTATTATTGTTAACTTACACTAAAACTGTACAGGTTTTAAACATTAAATGCATTATAAAAGAATTCATATTATTATTAAACTTTTTTCAGGAACGTTTCTCATTTTTGAGCTTTTAAGTACTAAAATGACTCAAACTAAATAAACTACAAATAATAACTAAAACTTAATCAAAACTATAGACATTTCAAAACAGTAACACTTTACAATAAGGTTCCATTGCTTGATGTTAATTAAAGCATTAATAACATACTAATAATGAGCAACACATTTCTGTTACAGCATTTGTTCATCTTTATTAAAGTAATACAAAAAAAATGTTCATTGTTAGTTTATATCAGTTCAGGTCCATTATATAATATTAACAGATAGACTACTTTTGATTTTAATAATGCATTAGTAAATGTTGAGATTAATTAACTGAGATCAATAAATGCTTTAGAGATATTAATAAATGAATAATTGTTATTTCAACTAATGTTAAGAAATGAAACCTTATTGCAAAGTGTTTTTTCTTCAGACATGTACCATGGTATACTCTTCAGAGCACCTGTGATCCGCGTAAATAAGATGATACATGAATATAACAATCACGCAGTATAGCATGTTATTATGATTATGCAGATGATTATTACAGTACAGATCTGAGAAACCCGCTTACGGCATCGCCTCGGTCTCTGAGCGGAACAGCTTCCGGTCCAGATGAGCAGCAGAACCAGAGAGAGAAGAATTGGAGACTTCATGACGATGATGAACCAGAACCTTCAGTGTGTGTGACCTTCAGGCGCGAGGCTCTCGCTATAAACACACTCCTCAACTTCCTCATTCACTGCCACTCTCACTCAGAGTTCAGTCCGGAATCCAGTCGCCGGGTGACAGTATAAACACACTCCTGATCCTGAACTTCCTCATTCTCTCTCAGTCCACAGTCCGGAATCCAGTCGCCGGGTTTTCCCTGTCAGCGTGTTTACAGTACAAACTCAATCGTAAAAGTTTACGAGTTTTAAAATGTGATTACTGGATCAGGATTATTTAATTTTATTTATATTAGATATGCTTATATAACTAATAACAGAGATATTAGCATAACTAGAATAATGTTTATATCTAGATTTAAAAAAATATATACTTTTCAGAATACCTGTGTGTGTGTGTGTGTGTGTGTGTGAGAGAGAGAGAGAGAGAGAGAGAGTCTATATCATAAATTAAACTAAATTCAGTGAGGGTTATGCTTAAAACAAATGTATTTATTGAAAAACAATTTCTTTAAAATAAAATATCTCCCTTTGCTTTGAACTTTGAGCGTTGGAACTTTGCAGATGTTGTTTCTGCTCAAACAGCAACATTACACACTAACTAAAGCTAGAAAAGTCAAATCATACTCAACCACCCCTTTAAGAAAATATTGTGTGTGTGTGTGTGTGTGTGCTTATTCTTAATAAAATTGTGAGTGTGTGTGTATGTGAGTGTGTGTTTGTCTGAGTGAGTGTGTGTGTTTTTAAAAAAATTGTGAGAGTGTGTGTGTGTATGTGAATGAGTGTGTGTGTTCTTAAAAAAAATTAGAGAGAAATATAGAGAGAAATCTGCACAGCTCCAGTTGAGGGGGGGGGGTATTTTCATGTTACATTTTTTTTTCATTATTATTATTTTATTATTAATATATATATATTTATTTTATTGTATAGTGTTATTAATGCTTTGGCAATGAACAGATTAATTTCACCATGCCAATAAAGCTATTTGAATCTTGAATCTTGAGAGAGAGAGAGGAGTATCTTGTGTTCGCGCGCGCGTGTGTGTGTGTGTGTGTGTGTGTGTGTGTGTGTGTGTGTGTTCTGAATCTCTGGAATGGAGTTCTTCTGGTTTCAGTCACATGATGCATTAATGATGTCACTGTCATATGACTCTGTTATTGAGAGTGACCCACATATTTCACAATGTGGAACTGGATTAATTGAGTCTAAAGGTTGTTGTGGTCTGACTGATAATAGTCAGTTCCTCATTTCTCATACAGAATCAACATTGTAATTCCCTATTGCAATAAATAAAACACATTTTTCTTGTATATTTGGGTGAATTCAGCTATTCAGAATTTGAGTTAGTCTCATATTTGATGAAGTTTGCATCATTGATCATGACTTTTCCTGTTTATCACTGCTTTGATTATTATCGTGTATGTCGTGAAATGTGTGTGAGGCGGGCGGCTCGGCAGATCTCGTTGCAGTCGTCTCCGTGCTGATGTTTGATGAAGTCGTTGATTCCCCTCTGCTGGAAGTTGCTGGATCTGGGCTTTCTGAGCGAGTGAATCTGAGGGTCGGTCAAGTACGTCAAACCTTTCCCGCTGGCCGTGATCCATCCTGAGGAGAAAACGGGAACATTTTTCAAACACACTCTTAAAGATGATGTTTCAGGCTCTAGAACAGGTTTTCCTGCTTGAATGTTGATTATTCTCCTCATATTCTCCATTGTTGCGGCTCCTCTCTTCCCAGTCTGTCAGTAACGCTCTGTTTACTTCCTGTCTCTATGAAGCCCCTCCTTCTGAAAAGCACACTGTGCTCTGATTGGCCGGCTGGAGCAGTGTGTTGTGATTGGTCGAGCGCTTCGAGTGTGTTTGGGAAATGTCCCGCCCCTTACCATAACCGCCAGTTTAACACACTACTAACTAACTCAACCAGGCCCCGCCCCTTTATTCTGCGTATTAATTATTTAAATGAGGAATATTGTGACGTGTTCGTTCCCGGAAGAAACTCAAGATACAATGGAGGTTTTTTAGGGTTAACATAAAATAAGGTATTTTAGGGTTGACAAATAAGGTTTTTAGGGTTAACATAAATAAGTTTTTTTTAGGGTTAACATAAATAAGGTTTTTCAGGGTTAACATAAATAAGGGTTTTTCAGGGTTAACATAAATAGGTTTTTTAGGGTTAACATAAATAAGGGTTTTTCAGGGTTAACATAAATAGGTTTTTTAGGGTTAACATAAATAAGGTTTTTCAGGGTTAACATAAATAGGTTTTTTAAGGTTAACATAAATAAGGGTTTTTCAGGGTTAACGTAAATAGGTTTTTTTAGGGTTAACATAAATAAGGTTTTTCAGGGTTAACATAAATAGTTTTTTTAGGGTTAACATAAAATAAGGTTTTTCAGGGTTAACATAAATAAGGGTTTTTTAGGGTTAACAAATAGTTTTTTTAGGGTTAACATAAATAAGGGTTTTTCAGGGTTAACATAAATAGTTTTTTTTAGGGTTAACATAAATAAGGTTTTTCAGGGTTAACATAAATAGTTTTTTTAGGGTTAACATAAATAAGTTTTTTCAGGGTTAACATAAATAGTTTTTTTTAGGGCTAACATAAATAAGGATTTTTTAGGGTTAACATAAATAGGTTTTTTTAGGGCTAACATAAATAAGGGTTTTTAGGGTTAACATAAATAAGGGTTTTTTAGGGTTAACATAAATAAGGGTTTTTTAGGGTTAACATAAATAGTTTTTTTTTAGGGTTAACATAAATAAGGTTTTTCAGGGTTAACAAATAGTTTTTTTTAGGGTTAACATAAATAGGTTTTTTTTAGGGTTAACATAAATAAGGGTTTTTAGGGTTAACATAAATAAGGGTTTTTAGGGTTAACATAAATAAGGGTTTTTTAGGGTTAACATAAATATGGTTTTTCAGGGTTAACATAAATATATTTTTTTAGGGTTAACATAAATAAGGTTTTTTAGGGTTAACATAAATAGTTTTTTTTAGGGTTAACATAATTTAGTTTTTCAGGGTTCTGTACCTTGCAGATCCACCACCACCTCCTGACGCCCAGAGAACTCGTAGGTGAAATGACCGAAGGCGATGCCGTACTGGGTCGCGGCGGTCTCCGCTTTACCTCTTGCGTTGTTGGTGAGTTTTACAAACGTCCCAGACATGAACGGCTCTGCAGATAAACAGGTCAAGATACGGTGCGACTCCAGAACCTGAAATTGCATTTTACAAGTTAAAAGTCAATAAACAAATATATTACTATTCCAATAATACTATTAAACTATAAACAATAAGTATTTAATAATAATAATAATAATAATTATTATTATTAATATTATTTTTATTTATTTAATTTTATTATTATAATTTGCATTTTACAATTAAAATTCCTTAAACAAATATATTAGTATTCCAATAATGCTATTGCGTGGTAAAATAAAAACTGGTATTTAATATTAATAATATTTATTATTATTATTATTATTAAGATTATTATTATTCAAAATATTTTATTAAAAATTAAAAATCAATAAACTTAAATATTACTACTCGAATAAAACTATTGCACTGCAAAATTCTAATAAAAATAATTTAATAATAATAATAATAGTAGTAATAACTAATAATAATAATACCTACTGATTTACCACCATAATTAATTATTACACATTCAGTCTAATGCATCAATCATGTTGCGTTCTGTTAAAAAATACAACCTCTCTAAATGTGCGAGACATATTTGGCCATTGTGATAAAATATTAATAACGTGTTGATCTCACCAGCAGCACTTCAGAGGGGATGAAGAAGATCTGGGTTGTGATGTTATTATCATACAGGCGTTTATTAAACTCGGTGACGTAGTATTGTGCCGTCATCTGTCTCTCCACGTCGTCCAGGTGCGCGTGAAGACCTTTATTCTTCAGGTACTCCTTCCCTACATAACTGAGCAGAGAATATGATTATTAGCATTACATTTACATTACAGTCAGGCATGAGATCGACTGAGGGCATTCTTTCTTTCTTACAACAACAATGCTACTACTACTACTAATAATAATGATAATCATAAAAATGAAATTATTATTGTTATTATTAAAATGTTAATTGATTGAATATAATTAAAAGTTAAAAAAAAATGTAACAAATCAAAGACATTTCTTATAATACAAGAATATATAATATATTAACAGCAATATATTTATATATTTCTTTTGCAATAATACCATTGTAGTTGAAAAAAAAATATATATATATATATTATTATTAATCAAAATAATATTAATAAAATAATAATAAAAAATATTACTATTGAAATAATATTGTACTGTAAAAAACAAATATATAATAATTAATAATAACCGCACTCGTAAACACAACTCCACATGTATTTCCATTAAACCCTTTACTTTACTCTGGACTCTTTTCACAGACTGTCAAGATGTGTTTCCAGAGTTAACATTGTAAATCGTAAAAACACTATACTTTGAGTTTTATTACCTTAAAGTCCCCCTGTAGTCAATAATTGTATATCTTAAAACTCATCTTTGATCACCAGAATGACATATTTAAATGCTTTTCTCAAAAAAATGTCTTCATGCATTGAAATATCTTGAATGTAACTCGACACCCTTGCCTCATTTAGTATGCGCGGTTCTATGAATATGCAATTGAGCCCCGCCTCCACTCACTCACTCAGCTCAGAGATCCACTGGTTGACGATCACACGTTGATCTGATTGGTTACAAGGTAGTTTGTGACGTCAGAAACACCAGCGATTTCAAAGCGTGTTTTTGAGACTGTCTTTGGTTCACTGCAGTTTTAAGGAGGAAATACTCAGCAATGGTGTCGACTTATGAACTTACACATGCTTTGTCTTAAAGCACATTAAAAACACCACATAGACATATAAACAACATTAAAACCTTTGTTTTCACTACAGGGGGACTTCTAACATTTTATTTCCTCTCTCTCTTCCGATGATAACGTATCCGTGTGTGTGTGTGTGTGACCTGCTGAGAAGCTGCTCCTGGTGCAGGTACTGAAGCTTAATGGCTTGTCTCTGTTGGCCTTTGACTTCCATCGATTTCCCAATATAAACGCTGGTTTCGCAGCCCATCCAGACGCCAGAGGCCTTCGAGTACTTCAGGACGATGGCATCTGCAGAACACAAGAAGACAGGAGACATAAAGTGACATTTCTGTCTTGTTTTCCAGTATAAATATCTAAAAATTCTTCACACACACACACACACACACACACACACACATTTGTTTTGCTATACTTGTGAGGACATTCCATAGGCGTAATGGTTTTTATACTGTACATTCTCTCCCCCTATACTAACCCTACCCCTAAACCTACCCACACACTCACTCACACACTCACTCACACACACACTCACACACACACAATTAAGATACACGTAGATTCATGCGTCCCCTACCGTAGGGCTTCTCCAGCTGCGTGGGGTCCAGGGGTTTCAGCGGGGTGTTAGGGAGCCGCTTGACGAGGCAGCGTTCACAAACTCCAGCCAGGAGCGCTCGATAGTCACGCCCCGTCAGAACGCCACTTCCCATGATGCAGTTCCTGAAGCATCTGTTGCACGACAGCTCGTCGTCTCCCGTAGAGTCCGACAGATGCTCAAACCCCAGCTCCTCGAACGAGTCGCTCTCGGTGGTCGTTCCTGGGCCTTCCTGAATCTTCTGCGGGAACACTTTCTTCTTGTGCGTCAGTTCAAGGCGCTCTGCATTAGCGACGGGGCTCAAGGACAGTCTTTGACAAGATGAGTGCGATCCGAAGCTATCGCACAGGGAAAATGAGGAAGTGCTCCCTCCAAACTTGGCACCTTTATTTATTTCATTGCCGTCATGGGAAGGATCTTCAAGGTCCTCCACGGTTTCTACGCCGCTCTGGGATTGTCCCGATACGTGTTCCCATGAGGAACTGCTGCTGAAGGAACTCGAAGACGTTCTTGCTTCCAGGTTCTTCCGAACGTCTCTCCGTTGGGTTCCTGATGTATTCGTTAGGTTGTCCTCAACGTCTTCAGTTGTGACGGGCTCTAGCTTTGGTTGGGATTGAGTTTGGGATCCTTTGTTGTGTCTAAAGGTGTTGGGAACGCTTGGAGAGACGACGTTTGCTTCTCGACTTCCATTGCTATGGTCATCAAGACCCTTATAAGATCCAAATCTGCTTTGCTCCACATCATCATCTGTGGTTTCTATGCCGCTCTGAGATTGTCCTGATCCGTGTTCCCATGAGGAACCGCTGCTGAAGGAACTCGAAGACGTTCTTGCTTCCAGGTTCTTCCGAAGGTCTCTCCTTTGGGTACCTGATGTATTCGGTGCGTTGTCTTCGACATCTTCAGTTGTGACGGGTTCTTTCTTTGGTTGGGATTGAGTTTGGGATCCTTCGTTGTGTCTAAAGGTGTTGGGAACGCTTGGAGAGACGACGTTTGCTTCTCGACTTCCATTGCTATGATCATCAAGACCCTTATAAGATCCGAATCTGCTTTGCTCTATATCATCATCTGTGGTTTCTACGCCGCTCTGAGACGATCCCGATACGTGTTCCCACGAGGAACTCGAAGACGTTCTTGCTTCCAGGTTCTTCCGAAGGTCGCTCTGTTGGGTTCCTGATGTATTTGCTACATTGTCCTCAACACCTTCAGATTGGGATCCTTTGTTGTGTCTAAAGTTGTCGGGAACGCTTGGAGAGACGACGTTTGCTTCTTTACCTCCCTCAAGAGCCTCAAAAGATCCGAAACTGCTTCGTTCATCACAACCCTGATCAACTATAACTAAAGATCGGCTACTAGATGGATTATGTTTGGAGGAAAGCGGCTTCGAATGATCGGCCGTTGGAAGAACTTCTGTGTCCGTCTGAAATGCTGTTATGCATTGAGAATGAGTCGAACACGGATCGCCTCGAAAGCCTTTCTCGAACGCCTCACAAACCGACTTGTGGTGCTTCCCAAAAACATCCAACGCCTTGGTAAAATCGCTGAGCGCGAACAAAACAGGGCCGAACTCCATTGAACGGTAGCTATCGGGAATAAAAGAGCGTGCATCGGAATTACGGAAGGGTTCAACTTTCAACAAGGACTTAATCTGCTGTACCCTCGCCATGATCTCAGAACACAAAGAGGAATCCGCTCTAGCACAATACTCGACAAATAACGTCAAGGCTTCCCGACAGACGCTGGTCGCCGCGAGGACCGTCTCGGATTCGCCGCTAATCCATCGGTGTGTCGTGGCTAAGCAATACGCGGCTTTGAGGAACGTGTGCAACTCCAGCTTGCTGGTGACGGCGTCTCCTGCAGTCTTTGTTAACAAGCCGATCTCAAAGGCCTCCTTGGCCAAAGCCAGGTACGTCTGCTGATCCTCCATGGGGCATTTCTTGGAGAAACTGTAGGACAGTAAACACATGCCCTGAGCAACCTGCAAAAGAGCATTGGGAGGGGGAAATGAAAACACATCTAGTGTTAATGTCGGGAATAACAGCACGCTAAACTGAGGGGCTGTTTCCACGACACCGTTTTCAACTAAAAACGTACAACTTTTTATGCGTTTTGGCTGTTCGTTTACACGACAACAGCGTTTTGAGTGCCTGAAAACGCAAAGTTTTGAAAACGGGATTCAAAGTGCAAGTTTTTGAAAACGGACAAAAACGCAAATCTCTGGAGAAGAAGATGTCATGCACATGCGTAATACATGTTCAGTCTATAGTGTTTCATCGCCATCTAGTGGCCTGGCAGCAGAACACAGGGGTTTTTATTTGTTTTCGCAGTTCCATGTGAATGGGGATCGTTTTGACAATAGTGTCGTCTGTACGCGGAAAACTGAAAGGAAAAACATCTCCGTTTTAAGCATATCGTTGTCGTGTAAATGTACCATGAGACTGCAGAACAGATTTAGCATGATAACAGAGCAAATGAGTGAATGGTGAATGAAAACAGTCATGCATATTTATGGATGCTCATTTCCACCAGGTAAGTCATAACTATGACATAAGAAGTCATAATGAGATAAGTAAAAAAATACAAAATTACTTGCTATCATTATTTAGACTTTTTGTCAATTTCATCTAATCATTTATATTTCTTTTATCATAATTTATGACCGTCATAATCTAAGCCTTTTATCTCATAATCAAAAATTTTACTATATATCTCATAATTTATGACTCAGTATGTAATAATTTCAAAATGTAATCTTAATCATGACTTAATGTCATTATTTTGACTGTTGTAATTATGACTGTCATAATTGACATACTGTCAACTTTTTATCATAATGACTGTCATAATGGCTTTTTGTCATAATATTGACCTTTTTTCAATTTTGCCTTACTATCTCATAATTATGAGACTTTTTGATTTATGACATACTTTTAGATTTTATTTAAAAAATGTTGGCATCTCATAATGTTGAGTCATAATTCCGACTTTTTGTCTCATAATTTACTTTTTATCTCAGTTATGAGTGACATAATTAAGACTACCATAATTTTGGACTTTTTGTCAATTTTGACTTCTAATAATTATGACTTTTTATAATAATTATGACTGTCATAATCAATTTTGACAATATGTCTCATGATTTATGAGTTTTGACTTTTTATCTCAAATCTTGACTTTGTCAATTTTGACTTTATATCTCATAATTATGACTTACTATGACATAAATATGACTTATCACATTATTTTGATTATTTTTTTGTAAATTTTGACCTCATAATGTTGACTTTTTATCATAAATGAATGAATGTCATAATTCTGACCTTTTATCTCATAATTTTGACTTTTTGTATGTTTGGACTTTTTTTAATCTCATATTTAAAAGAAAATGAATATATAAATGTATAAAACGTGCATCAGGATATAAAATACTTGAGGAATAACGGTGTTTATGCTGAAACAGGGTGGACTCACCACATTGGTCAGGACGTACAGAGACCCATACTGACTGAACACGACGGCCATCTTGGCGGCCCGCGCCGCACACAGCAGACGATGCCGAGTCTCTCCCAGGAAACTCTGGAGGAGAGAGAACATCTGACACTCAGCACACGCACAACCCGACTCAGGACATCTCAGACTGTCTTACCAGGTCGATGTGTGGCTTTTCCTGAAGCGCAGTGAAGTCTCCGTCGTTCATGGAGGACAGTGTGTTGGCCAGGAGCCCGAGGGACGTTCCAATGCCCTGAAAACAACGACAAAGAGCATGACTGGTGTTCACACACACACTTCTGAGCTAAAGGAGAGAGAGAGGTTAACAGTGTTTGTAGTGTAAAGTGTGTCCAGACCTTTTTATCAGGTTGTGGAAGAGCGTAGAAGCCGATCAGAGACGCCCATATGAGTTCAGCAGCCTCGAGCCACAGACCTACAATACACACAAACTTTACATTTACAGTAACACACACCCATTCAAACCTCTAATGATTCAGACAGTCCTTCATTTTCACCATAATTTGATATGACTGTTCTCTTTATACTCTACCATTCAAAGCTTTTAATGTTTCTGAAAGAGTCTCTTATGCTCACCAAGGCTGTATGTATTTAATCAAAAATACAGTAAAAAGAGTGAAATATTATTGCAATGTAAATCAGCTGTTTGTCTATGTGAATATATAGTAAAGTGTCATTTATTCCTGTGATCAAAGCTGAATTTTCAGCATCATTCTTCATCAATCTTGATTCCTCACCGAGTGTCTGAAGCACTTGTCCTCGCACCTGAAGACTGACGGCCTGAACCAGCGTCCGGTCACTGGCCTTCTGATATGTCCAACAGCCTGAATAACAGTGAAGCATTCAGAAACAGCACAGCAGAGATGGACAGATCAGGAGGAAGAGGAATGAAAGCAAACGGTACCTGTCGAAGCTTGATTACTGATCAGACTGCTGAGAATAAACTCGGCCTTCTGCAGTTTACCTGCGTCGCAACAACACCAGACAATCTGTTAAAGCTCAATCCAGCCAACAGGGAACGTTCTCTCAACGTTATGAACACGTTCTACCAGTAACATTAATAGAACCTTCGTCGTTCAATGTTAATGTTCTCAAAACGTTAGCACAAAAACATTATTCATTGAGTGTTTTCCTGAAACATTTCAGTTGGACGTTCATCTAACATTTTTTTAAATGTATCTACTTGTTTCAGAACGTTCAGAGAACATTCAAAAGTAACATTCCCATAATGTTTGAAGAATGATACATTGTAATGTTCCCTTAACGTTTACATAACCAAGGAAAAACATTTTTGGAACGTTACTACTTTTTCGGATGGTTAATGAAATGTTCAAAATAACGTTCCCATTATGATAATATAACTGCGAGCAACAATTAACGGGGTTCAAGCGCAAATGCTTAAAAAGATATTACGTTTTATTATGCAAGCATGTAACCACTTACATCATAGATGGAAAAGACGATTTACAGCCAATACTGGCAATTTACCATAGGAAATGAATGTTTTTTAAAGCTTTTTAACAGTTATAGCGCCACCTATGGTCCGATCTCCTTACATGTTTGCATGCTTGTTTAGAATCATATGTCACATGTGCTCACTTAATTCCGTGAAGTCCCGAGTTTTCGTTTACGAGTTGTAGGCTTTTGTGTGCATTTGGCCACACCCATTTTCTGAATTACCCTGTTATAGCTACTCAAAGGGTAAAGTTCAACATTTTTAGATAATTATTGATTATTGGAGTGTCCTGAGAATTGTACTGCATTGGTTTTATTCAGATTGAGCGAAAGTAGGTTTTTTATATAATTGTGAATATTTAATGGACGATTTGATTGACAGCAGTGGTTCTTGAGGCAAAGATGTTCAGTGATCTATCACATGATATACATATTGTGTGGATGTGTGAAACATCACGTGATTACAGAGGCGGAAAAATCCTGTTAGCACCAACTACTGGCCAATTTCCTTTAAAATTCTTACAGACCTCTAGGGCCATGAGCCGAACATGCCCATGTTTCCCTAGTCTAATAGGTGCTCAAACTTCATTGGCCGATGGTGGCCATGTTTTTCGAGATACACCAATGTCCACATAGACATACATGGCACCTTGGACCAAGACACTGCATGCCATTTTTCAAGTCAATCAGACTAACAGCTGGGGGGTTATAATCCTTTTCATGTTATAGCGCCACCAAGTGTCCAATCGCCGTGTTTCTTTTACTGTGACCTCAGATTAAGCTCGTACATATGTGTACCAAGTTTGGTGAAAATATCTCATTTCGTTCTCAAGTTATAGCCATTTTAGTAAAAGTGGCTCCGCCCACTTCAAACGTTTTGCCACCCTTTAGCGAAACTAAAATGCATGATTTAAACATATCAAGGGGAAAATCCTGTTATTTTTTTGCAGTGATCTAATCAGGACAAAAAAGATTATCACTAAAGAATCATATCATTAGAGAATAATAATATTAGTTTATATGATAGTCTAGATGGGATGTACCCAAAAAGTGAAAGTGAGGAGCATTTATGGGTACAAGTCGGGAACCGGCCTACTTTACATATTTCAAGGGTGCTGAATCCAAAAAAACTGGTACCCAAGCGAAATTGTGAGTTTTTGACCTTCTAATTTGCATATCAAAATGGCCGCCAAATTGCCTATCTTGCTCAGTCGTTGGACCATTTTCCCCTAGTTTTTTTGTAAGTAGACAATCAAGATGAGGAAATTAAGTTTCTAGATCGATAGTCAAGGGTCAGAGCAAAGATATAATGGAGGCTCACTGCCTTTTTTATGTATATATATATATGCAAAATACCAACTTTTAAGGTGAAATTAAGCATTATTTGTGTCATTTTTTAAGGCCGACATACATATTCAATCAATATCACTCTTAAATGTTCCCAGTGTATATATGATATGTGATGTATTCCATATTATATAATAACTAAGAAAAACACCATTGCAAGTTGTCTGAGATTTCATTTTTTTAATGTAAATTAAGCATTTGTTCTCTAAATTCTAAGATGGGAAAAACGGCGTTTTACACTGTGTTCCCCATAGCGTAAGATATTACGCAGTACGAGAGAACCTCTCGTAAGAGAACGTACTCGGTTACTAACGTAACCTCGGTTCTCTCTAGAGAGGGAACGAGTACTGCGTATCTTGCCGTGCCTGCAACACGCTCTGGTTCGCTTCGGCGATGAAAAACCAGATTATCCAGCCCGTCGAGCTATATTTATAGGCCCTGGCCACGTCCGTTTCGGCGGGACGTGACGCTGACGGCGCAAAGCGCCCTCATTGGATCTGACGTCATGAGGGCCTCTCTCGATAGGCTGGTGCAGTTGCTGCAGAGCAGCCAATAGGCACGCGAGCCGTCTCGCCTATGTCTGCATGCTGCTGCAACGCGTATTACATTAATACGAAATTAAGGATAATTTTTTGGCTTCAATATCTCGCGGAAAAGAGATTTATTTCATAAATCTGGTCGTGAGATTTACATCTCACAAATACGCTGCGTGTTTTAAATAGCGTTAAAAAATTAAAGACATTGACAAAGACGAAAACTAAGGACATTTACTCTATAATTTTATTTTATTTTAGTTCGTTTTGCCAACCACTATTATATACTATTTTCTTTTGGCGGAAGCAATACAATCGTTTTTAAATCAATAAACTCCTTTTTAAATCAATAATTTGTCAAATTAATTATTTATTTTGTAGCCATGTAATAAGCGGGATAATGTATAGATAGCCGTACATTGCGTACGGACCAAATGTACCTCCGCTTCGCGTCGGGGTCCCGTTCAGCCTGTCGGGCTTGTTATTCGCTATAACGACCACCTATCTATACATTATCTCTTACTTAGTTAGTTATAGTTTTTTTTGCATTGCCTCGTTTTTATTTTTATTTCAGTTAACGACAATGCTTTTTCCCAGCTAGTTTCTGTTTTTTCGTTAGTTTTCGTTAACGATTATAACCCTGGTGTGTGTGTGTGTGTGTGTGTGGTAAATGAAACAGGCCGTCATATGCGCCATTCAAAGACACGGAAGCAAAAATATACAGAAACAAGATGTGATCTGTAAATCTGTTCAAGGGAAGTTTCATGGTGTTTTTTTCCCTATTCACCTGGGTTTTTCCCGTATTAGAATTTAGAGAACAAATGCTTAATTTGCATAAAAAAAAGAAATCTCAGACAACTTGCTATGGTGTTTTTCTTAGTTATTATGTAATATGGAATACATCACATATCATATATACACTGGGAACATTTAAGAGTGATATTGATTGAATATGTATGTCGGCCTTAAAAAAATGACACAAATAATGCTTAATTTCACCTTAAAAGTTGGTATTTTGCATATATATATATATATATATATATATATATATATATATATATATACATAAAAAAGGCAGTGAGCCTCCATTATATCTTTGATCTGACCCTTGACTATCATTTTAGAAACTTAATTTCCTCATCTTGATTGCCTACTTACAAAAAAACTAGGGGAAAATGGTCCAACGACTGAGCAAGATAGGCAATTTGGCGGCCATTTTGATATGCAAATTAGAAGGTAAAAAACTCAAAATTTCGCTTGGGTACCATTTTTTTTGGACTCAGCACCCTTGAAATATGTAAGGTAGGCCGGTTCCCGACTAGTACCCATAAATGCTCCTCACTTCTTATAGAAGGCCATTTTTCTGAAATCCGTCTAGTCTATGACTCATGTCTTCTGAACCCAGCCGAAAAGTTGTCGATTTTCATTTATGTCCATTATATTCAAATTTGTCCAGGAGTTGTTTCCTGTTTCATCTCTATTTTCACCTGCTGTCCAGCAAAATTTCTTTCTGCACTGGTTTGGTTTTGTTCGGGGGCGAAAAACCTAGGACTAGATCGCAAAAAGTAGGTTTTGGACAAAATTCAAAATGGGCGACTTTTTATCCAGGCGTAAATGAAATCGAACGTTCGGAGAACATTATCATAGCTTAATGGGAACGTTAACAGAGCGACATATTTTAGTTCTCTGGGAATACATAAACACTCCATGAATGGAGATGAGCTCACCGGTGTTCAGATAGACCCGAGCCTGTCTAATGATGACCTGGGGGGCGATGGGAACGTCTGGGTAACGTTTGTGCAACGCTTTAGCAATCTTCAGCAGGACATGCGATCCGTCCATCCAATACAGAAGCCGGTCGAGCAGAAACACGACGGCGACGGCCAACCGCGGCTCGCCAGATGTGATGCTGTCTCTGAGGAACACCTGGAATCACAGCAGGACTCAGATCACGGCATTATTCCCCAGAAAGCAACATAAGCCGCGTTTCCACCGCAGGAACTTTACCCAGGAACTAGGGACTTTGGGCTGGGACTCGGCATGCCCGTGGGAACTAGGGGTGCTGAGTGTGCTGCAGCGCCCCCTGACGACAGCTGTTTCACTACATTGGCATTTAAGATGACATGACTCTAAATAACTTTTTGTTTTTCAACACCTTCTACCTTTACAAAATTAACCTAAAAATTATTTCGTTTTTATATGTTGTCGAATATGGTTTTATGACTCTAAAAGAAATGAATATATCAAAAGGCAAAAGCAGATCTCGCATGGAAGTGAGTGACGTGACACTGGTTGAGGACCAGCATCTAAGAACTCATTTGACACTCATTTAATGCATGTTCACTCAGACGTCGGTGAAAAGATTAAATGTAGATGTTTTGATTAAAGCATTCTTTGGCATTAGGGGCTGTTCACACAGAACGTGTTTTTCCATTCCACTCTGCTACTTTTCCATTGTTGTTCAGTGTGAACGCACTAGCCGTGTTTAACTGTTGCGCTCGCGTCTCGCGCGAGATCTTGCGTTTTCCCCCGTTCCACTCCCCGCGTTGGGCGTCTTGCGTTTTCGCTTTGAAAGATTATGCTTTCTGTGTGAACCGACTCCTGAGCGTCTATCACAAGTTAAGATGCAGATTTGTGTGCTGTGTTTTTAAAATGTATCATGAGTTCTGAGCGTTCACATAACTCTGTCCTCATTCATTTGTATGTTCATCTTTTTGTTTGGGCTGTTTAATATTAGGATGTTGTTTAAAATGCTCTACCAGCACCACCCTGCGATATCAAGCCACGCCCCATTAAGCCCCGCCCCCAGCACCCCTCTGATAAAATATGTTCCCGCGGCTATGTGACTCGGTGTGTTTCCACCGCAGGAACCAGGGTCTAAATGAAGGTTCAAAATTAAATATGCCCACCAGAAGCTTTTTTTCCCTTGGTCCAACATTATTAAAGTTAGAGCTTATTTAGAGATATCAGCCGGATGGTTTAGTGCTGGCGCTAATGGATCCAAGGCTGTATCTGGTAAATTACCCCACTAATAATGCCCAGAACGGTACCAAACTTCTACAGTAGTACAAATAGGTTCTGTACTCATAAAACGAGGCATTGGAAAGTTTGTAAGTACATCAGGAGTTTATTTAAATAACACTTGCCTGACGGCTTGTGCTACCGCTAACCCGGACGTCGAGGTCACTTCCGTGATATTAACTTGCATGGAGTAATTGATCACCACAAGACTAGTAATATGCGCTAACAAAGTAAATAGGGTCAATTTTGATTTCATGTCGACTTTAAGGACTCTTGAGGTGTTGTTGTTTATTTTCCCTCTTCCTCCATGTGTGAATCTCTCTATAAAGCAAGGTGCTCTAGAATGTTGTAATATGTAGATGTGTGTGTCAAGTCACCTCACCTTTATTTATACAGCGCTTTTCACAGTACAGATACGTATACGTGTGGGCCGGATCTGGGCCGACACTATGTTGCTGTCTGGTATATATATATCCGTTGTTACCAGTAACTGCGGCAGATCCTTCCCGACGAGGTCCGACGTGTTCATCTTGTCCTCAGACGTCACGGACTGCTTGTACTGCCATTTCTCCTCCACGAACGGCCACTTTCTGTCCGCCGCCTCCTGTAGGAGCGTGTGCAGGTCATCGGGTAACGACCCTGAGGTCAAAGGTCAAGCCTTATTCAATAGGAATATCTCTTTCCTGGCTCAGTGTTTTGTTTTGTTAAAGGATGTCAGGAGTGAGTTGGTATTTCATAACGAAGACTAGCCTTTTAAATTGATTATTTGTAATATACAATGTCACTGTAAAAATAAAAAGTAGCTTTAATGTTGCTAGCTACTTGTTCATAGTAACTAGAAGGGTAGTTTGACTGTAGTTTAACTACTTTAACTTATGAGAAGTCAAGCTACGGTTTCAGAGTAGCTTCCCCAACATTATAAATAAAAACACTATAAAATAGAGATGGCAATTTCAAAACACTGCTTCATGAAGCTTTGAAACCTTTACGAATCTTTTGTTTCGAATCAATGGTTCGGAGCGAGTATCAAACTCAGTCACGTGACTTCAGTAAACGAGGCTTCATTACGTCACAACTGTTCTGAAACGCTTTGAAA
This sequence comes from Rutilus rutilus, assembly GCF_951802725.1. NCBI lineage: Eukaryota > Metazoa > Chordata > Actinopteri > Cypriniformes > Leuciscidae > Rutilus > Rutilus rutilus. The sequence continues at coordinate 1,447,492 of NC_140211.1, forward strand.
TGTCAATGTTTCACCGCTGATCATGAGGAGTCGCTGAGGACCAATGAACCAGTGTCAGTGGGTTTACCTGATCTCTGATAAACTCTATAAATATAAAACAGATAAACTTGTATGCATAGGCCTTGCCCTGAGTGTTGTGCACCATTACCGCGGGGGTGCGGGAGCGGCACGGTGTCTCCCTGTGGTCCGGTGACTGCGCGCCTCAGACACTCCTGGAGCAACAGCGACACCTCCTGGCCACTCATGCTGTTACACCAGGACAACACGTCAGTATAATACAGTCCACAATGCTGATGTCTAGACCACTTCTGCCACTTAAAGGTGGTATCAGCGATTTCAGGCCCAAACATAAATGATCACATTCATCTAATATTTCGCTAGCTGCACGCCCCATAAGCATGCTGTCAAAAAAACGCGTCTCTCTAGGTAGCCTAGGCTCTGAGATCTGCACACAAAAACAGTTGGTATCAACATCACTCAAAACCAAAATAAATAGTGTTCCAACCACTGATCTATATAATGTCATTCTATATAGATCAGTGGTTCCAACCAATCATCGACAGGGGCGGGTGTTGTGAGGTTTTGCGCTCGTGCACGGCTGCCTATGACGGCTGCACGCGAAAATCTCACAACACCCGCCCCTGTCGGTGATTGGTTGGAACACTATCTGTTTGGGTTTTGATTGTTTGGCCAAACAGACTGAAAACAGCTGTTTTTGTGTGCAGGGGCCTGTATCATGAAGGTAGCTGAACAAACTCGGGGTTACAGGATTAGTTTTGAGTTGACAAAACCAAACCGATGCAATCAGGCTTTATTGGTACCATGATGCAGCTCATCAACTTTCTCTGTCAACTCAGGCTTTGATCCTCAAGCTATGATTACTCCACGCGCGCGTGCACATAAAAGAGTGACGTCGACACTGAACAACCAATCGCGGGTAGAGCGAGAGCGATATATTTTTCCGCGGAGGAGCAAGAGATAATCATTCAGAATTACAATTAATTTAAATATGTATTTCAAGCTCGAAACAATACGGTCTCTGCTGCCAAAGCAAGAGAAGACTGTTGGAGAAAGATTGCTGATTGTTAATGCGTAAGTTAAACAAATACGTTCTATATTTATGTAAAATTATGTATGTATGTGTAGCCTATGTGTAATATAGCCTATAGCCTATTTTTATAATATATAAAAATGTGCATGTACTAAGAAAAATTAATATTCATTGATTTTTAGATGCAACCCCAACTCTAATGTTCTTGGCAGCAGATAAAGACAAAATATACAAATATAATTCAAAGTGGTGAGTATTTACCACAACCTTTTATTACTTTTGTGAACATTTTATCACAAACACTTGTTTGCAGCAAACAGAAATAAAGAATTAAATTCAGAAAACCAGAATACACTGTGGCAGAGGAGTTGGCTCTGAGTAGGCAATAAGGGATGGACGATTATGGATGGGATTACAGGTGCTGTACAATCTGACCCTGGTGCTGGCTCCTGCAATATGCAAATACTTTTTAAGTTTTAAATATGGCTGACTGTATATGTTCTGCAGTAGAGGGAAATACAGTGTCCCTGCTGAAGCCAGCACACACACACACAGTCTCCCACACAGAGGTCAGTATGCAGCAGACAGAACACCAAATATAACCTGCTTTACAATGCTTTACATTGGCCTATTTTTATTTATTACTGTGGAGGAAATGAAGACACTCTGTCTGTGTGTTCTCAGACAGTTGCTGATGTGAATGCACTGGGCTTTTTATTATGGCAAACATTTGAATGTGTGGCATAAAGGGACTGGCCCTTACACATCTCTTTAATTGTAGGATTTTTCACAACCTGCCCCAGAAACTGAGGCCTCTACCTCAATGGCCTTCAGAAGAAATGTGTAAGGATTTAAAACCCTTGACATAAATTACAGTCAGTCCTGTGTTTGTAGGAAGTCAAGGAACTTTTTGTGATTTGATGAGCCTCCAGAAAACTTGTAATGATCATGTTTGTGGTGGAATTATGTTTCAGGTGGAAACAGACTCAGTCAGGGCCCTGTACAAAACGAGTCTTGAACTAGACTGCACACTAAAGGAGACTTGAACTAGACTGCACACTAAAGGAGACTTGAACTAGACTGCACACTAAAGGAGACTTGAACTAGACTGCACACTAAAGGAGTCTTGAACTAGACTGCACACTAAAGGAGTCTTGAACTAGACTGCACACTAAAGGAGTCTTGAACTAGACTGCACACTAAATGAGCTGACTGTGAGCTGAGGAGGCTCCAAACAAAATCAAACAGCTGGATAAAACTTATCTCAGTATAGTATATAGTTAAAAACATGTAGTGGATTATTTCTCTCTACTTTAAAAAGTATGCTGCCTATTTCATATATATATATATATATATATATATATATATATATATATATATATATATATATATATATATATCTCATTTAACCAAGTAACACTTTAGTATGAATATTTATTAATGCAACTTTCTCTTGCTCTTTCTCCCTCCCATCCCACAAAACCAATAAAACAGTTTGAGGCCTATCTGCAGTTTCAGTGTGCTTTTATTAAGTGTAATATTGTATGGTGGTTGCATCTACATCTGCACCAGCTGGGTGGTCAAGTGTGATCGGGTCAGTTTCATCGGGGAGAAGCTGGTTTTGTGGTGGTTCTCGCTCCTTTCTTCTGGTGGCTATAATGTGCAGAATGGCACATGCAGCCACTATCTGTGATGCCCGCTCTGGTGACTCTTAAGGGCCGAACACAGTTGAAATGTGCCTTTAGGATGCCAAAGGTCATCTCGATCTTCACTCTGGTTTTACTGAGGGCCACACTGAAGCAGTGCTGTGGCCCTGTCTGAGGGTCATGATAGGGTGATTGTGTAAGTTTTTCTATCTCAGTTCAAATTAACAGTGTTTTGTACTGTACCAAATTTAACTTGATATCCTCAAAGCGCTGACACACAGACTCATGGAAAATTTGTGAGTCAAGCACTGGAGCCAGGCCATTTGGCATCCAAATTTGATCATACGTTCATGACCACAAGTCGTCTGCAGATGAAATGTTTAGTAGATCATTGTTATATCTGTTAAAGTTACTATTAATTTAAAGATTCATCTCACAGAAAATAATCATCTCACATATTCACATAATCTCTACCTGAACATTATGGCTGTGATAGGACTTCCTATTAACATAATCTGCCTCATGTTCCCTGGAGATTGGAGCAATAGACTGCATACATGTTGCAATGACTTGGGAATCCTATCATAAGATTAACAGAAGAAGAATAAAAAAGATTCAAAATAATTCTTAACATGTATTATATTGTATAGTACATTTGTGAAAAAAAAGTGTTCATGTGATGTCACCCTATCAATATATCTTACTGGCAATTTTATAAAAGCCCTCTTTTATGGACATGGTCAAAAATGTCCGGGGAACAATATTAATGAAACTATTCATGTACTCCTGCAGAGCAAGGACCACCTTGCGAATGGTTTGACAAACATATTTCCCCTAGCTTCTGTGCGTCGTCACCCACCGTGCAAGAATGTACCACTTGCAAAAAAAAAAAACGCAACGCAATACAATTTGCGGTACAGTAAGTGCATAAATTCGACGTGTTAAATTCTTTGTGCGGCTCAAGAAGTTCGCAAAGATAAGACATTCCTTCCGAGGAAAATCTGTATCTTTCATACAAGTAACTATCAGTTAAGGCAAGGGGTTTTTGTCTGGCTAAAAACTCTTTCTCTACGAAGTGCTCGTCAAACAATTTGCGCTGAGATGTCCACCGGATTTGGAAGAAAAGGTGAAGTCATTGCAACAGACACTTGGAATAAGTTACGTCACCTATATGTTTCTTTGCTCTCAGCTGATTGGTCAAACTTCAGTCTGAGATCTCGAATCCAGAACATAACCTGCCCCGGAGCAGGTTAGCCGTGCAGCGTAAGATACCATGGCAACGAACACAGATTAAAGCCGAGCTACTTTCATAGTACCTAAAACCCAGGGTTGGCGGAAACTAAGCTGAAACACAGCTGGCTAGCCACCTAATCCGGCTTCATGGTACAGGCCCCAGATCTCAGAGCCTAGGCTACCTAGAGAGACGCGGTTTTTTGACAGCATGCTTATGGGGCGTGCAGCTAGCGAAATATTAGATGAATGTGATCATTTATGTTTGGGCATGAAATCGCTGATACCACCTTTAAGAAAACAATAATCATGCTTTGGCAAATCTTAATGACGACATACAATGGTCACAATTATGACATAAAAAGTCAAAATTATAACATACTAAGCTAAGCCATAACTATACGTTTAAAAAGTCGGAATTATGAGAGAAACAAAATAATAGTGTTATAATTATGACTTGTCATAAAAGTTATTGTTATTTACGTCATTTAGCCTATGTCATAATCTCGACTAATTAACTTTTAAGTCATATTTTACTTTTTGTGTCATAATTTCGACTTTTTAATATTATAATTAATACTTTTTAATTCACAGTTTCTACTATCATAATTTATATGATTTACAAAAGTATGTTTTTTTCTTATGCGGCGGAAATGGGCTTTCATTGTGTATTTTACAGTCGAATACGTTAATCAAATATAAATCACTGTTTCATGTATTACTTGTAAAACCGTTTAAACTTCAAAACACACGTTCCACGACATTACATTACAAATAACGTGGAGACGGATCATTTTTCAACAAAAAGGAACGAGTAATAAACGACTTAAAGCAACATATGAATACAAATGTGTTTTACCTTCAACAAACCCGACCGGTTCAGTCAAACACACGTCAACTAACCGGGAACTTCCATAAACCCGCCCTCGTCCAGAAGTCCTCGCCGATAGAGTTACATTACCGTGTTTAATGTACCATGTAATAATCGCTGTTTGTTTATTTGTTTATGTTAAGAAGTTAACAATGTAACATATCAATATCGGACCCGTTTCATGTTCCTGTAGTTTCCGTGTGACGTGACGGTAACCAGCGCCTCAGCCAATCACATCACGCACACGCGACACAAGACTGGACGCAAACAACACGGATCTAAAGCAACATGTAAGATATTAATATTTCTAACGTTACAGATCAATAAACATTTAAGATACAAAAACTCAGAAAACACACATCTCACGCGAAACACAGTGTCGATGAGCAGAATAATATGTGTAATATCTAGTGGATAGCGCATTGGACTACTAGGCGAATTTAGTGAAGTGATTCAAAGGTTGTGGGTTCGAGTCCCACCAGAGTCGTACTTTTTTAAATATGATTTATTTATTACAAAATAATAATACTATAATGACGCATCTACACTAGACAGATATACTTAAGATATTTAAATATAATAAAGCTTGGTTAATGTTTGTTAGACACTAGCTCAAATGGCTAGAATCAAATGGATTCTCCGTGCAAATAATTCCTTTGCTGAATCTGAATTTGAATAAACACATGAGATGAGCATCATTAGCTGAACACATTCATGTGCCTCAGCCAGGACAAAACAAATCCACTAAAGAATAATATCATTAGAGAATAATAATATAAGTTTATATGACTCATGCATTACAAGTCTTCTGAACCCAAAGAACAGACAGAAAGTAATTTGTCTTTTTGCCGAAAAGTTGTCGAATTTCATTCATGTTCATTATATTAAAATATGTCCAGGAGTTGTTTCTGTTTCATCTGTATTTTCACCTGCTGTCCAGCAGAGGTCAGTGTGTCCTGACAGACGCTTACATTTAAATAAATAAATACAATATGCTTAAAATAAAATAAGCTAAAAATAAAATAAGCTTAAAACAATAAAAAAAATATAATAAGCTACAAATGAAATAAAGAAAATATGCTTTAAGTAAAATAAGCTTGATTTTTTTTTTAAATAAGCTAAAAAACAAAAATAAAGCTTAAAATAGAATAAGCTAAACATGAAATAAATAAAATAATTAAAATAAGCATTTTTAGCTTTATATTGAGAACAATATAGGTTATATCTTTTATTAATTAAATAAATAGACAGGTCAATAAATCAATCATTTATCAATTATGTTGATGATTGTTCATAAATTATTTATTTATGCATAAGTCCCTTGCAGGTTTGTGGATCCCTGCTTAAGAATCACATTTCAAAGTCCAAAGTTATTACTACAACTCTATATTTATCAATTGTGGCCAATAAACAAATAGTAAAGTACAGTACAATAATTTACATATTAAAAAAAAGCCCAGATACACCAAGGTTACTGTACTGATAGAAGAGAAAGATTAAGGTTGAGATTCAGTTTAAGCTCTCTCTCTCAGCTGTATATTCGGCTTTGCTTTCAGTGTTTATTACAGTGTTCACACAGAATCAGAAGCTCTGAACTCTTGAAAGACGTGTCCGTTCGGCTGCTGTCTCCATTGCAGGTTTGACATCTCTGGCATTCCCTGAGAGATCAGTTTCTGCTGGATCTGAGGAAACAAACACAGACTCACGTGTGCTGGACAAACACTGCACTGAAACCTGCCGTTAGCTAGCAAACAGCAACACTATACTCTCAAATCAATCAGCTCTCAGTTAGAAATCCTGCGTTGAGTCGGGAAGTCTGATTCATTTCAGAGAGTCGTCCGGATGGTTCATGTACAGTACATAAAAGATTCACCGTTAAAATAAAAGAATCACAGATTCATTTGAGCCTCTAAACAGCTGTTTTTTGTGAATGTTGTCCTTGCTAAGTTCAAGAATAAAGAGGAATTAATGAAGACGAGTGTCTCTCACCTCCTGGAGGATGCTCGCCATCACATCCGGATCGTTCACATTCTGATCCGATTCCAGCTCCAGTCTCAGAACCTGTTTAAACACTGGGACTGTGGGCGAAATACACGTTAGCAAAACAGGTCACGACTGCAACTGTGGTTCCCTGAGAAGGGGAACGAGACACTGACGCTATGGGGTGTCTGAAGCATGTGTGAAAACACTCCAGTCTGATTGGTTGGCGAAAGGCTGTGACGTCATTAGCGGAGCGCCTGGAAGTACAAGAATGCAGCGTCTCATTCCCCTTCTCAGGGAACCACAGTTACAGTCGTAACCTGAGACGTTTCGAATAGGAACTCTACACTGCGTCTCGGATAGACGCTATGGGGAACCGATACTCACTCCGCCACGCCTGCCTCAATGGGTGGTAATTTTAGGTTTTAGAAGGGTACTCGCGAGCGCCCCCTTTGCGGTCGATATGCGCCCTCGATGTGCACGTTTGCCGAGCCTGCATGATGTGAGCTCTACAGCAGACTTCTTCCCGACAGTCAAAGTGGCGTTACGTCACGAAAGTGCGGACTCGAAGGAAGACCGCGAGTGTTTAGACACTGGTGTTTAGTGTTTAGACATTTGGGACAGGGCCATAGCACACACACTTTCCTTACCTTCATCAACCAGATCCAGCAAATCGCGTGAGAAAGAGCCAAACCTTTCTCAAAAAATACTTGGTGAGCTCGAGCTGTGATCCCCACGACTGAAGCCTCCGCTTCGCCTCGGTAACAGCGGGGCAGATTCGTGATGATAATAATGATAATAACGGCTCCTGAAGACAAAAAAGCTGATGAAAGCTTGTAAGGACGCTCCGCTAATGACGACATGGACTGTCGCCAAACCAATCAGATTGTAATGTTTTCACACATGCTTCAGACACCGGAAACGCAGTCCATCCAAGACGCAGTGTAGAGTTACCACTGGAAAGGGAAACAGCTCCCAGAACAGTATTGTTCTAGTCATCAAAAGGAGTCTTGCTAGCACACATTCAAACCTGCCTATAGCTCAAGTTCGACATAAAATTGTATTAGTTTGCGCATGCAGTGTTGGGGAATGTTACTTTGAAAAGTAGTGCATTACAATATTGCGTTACTCCCTTAAAAGTAACTAACTGCGTTACATTCTGTAGTTACTTTTTTATAAAATAAATGCGTTACGTTACTTTTGCATTACTTTTTTTTCACATGGGCTGGGCTTGTTTTTTTATAACAAAAAAAAACAACCTTTCAGCTGTTATTCTGGATAACAGAAGAATAGATGCAGGAGAAGAAACTTTAACACTTACTTTACCAATAAAAAAAAGAAAAAATCTATAGTCATTTTTTCTTATGGTTTAACTGAATCATCAAAGGTTAGAAGAAAGTACATTGGTCAATAAAGTGAGATTAAATGCATAAAAATGTATGTTTTATTTAACTTATTTAGTTATTGGAGGTTTGCATAGTATTCTGATTCTGCATTTCACTGATTTTATTCATTTTGAGGATTGTTGAATCTTTTTCTGTGCGAGTGAGATGAGTAAATGCTCACATTTAGTCTAGAACTACAATAAGCATCATGTTCACTCACACACACACACACACACACACACACTCACAACGCCTCTGCACTTCGATTTGTCTCAACATGAGGACAGGAGAGCTGTCAGTCAATAAATGGGAAAACAAAGTAACTTGCGTAACTTATTTGAAAAAGTAACTTAGATATTTTGTTGTCAATTTTAAAAGTAATGCGTTACTTTCCTAGTTTCTTGAAAAAGTAAATCTGATTACATAACTCAAGTTCCCTTACGAGAACGTTCTCTCGTACTGCGTTGCAAACGCTGTGGGAAAACTCCTTTTCTCGAGAATATTGAAGCCTTTATTTTAAAACGCATTGCTGCAGCATAAGCGAGAGCATCAAGCTCGCGCGAGCTAGCTGATAGGCTGTGCTGCAGGCAACTGCACGAACCAATGGCGAGAGAGCAGAGGCGCGCGAACCAATCAGAGAGCTTGGCGCCCTGCCATACTCGAGCGCGCCAAATAGGGCGTGGCAGGAGAGTATAAATACAGAGAAATCTCGCCATAAAACAGATCTAATCTCCTTCAGCTTCGAGACTCACCTCTTCGCTGAAATCTCCAGAGAGAAGCCGCTCGTCGTGGAAAAGCCCTTCAGCGGAACAGCTTCGCGTCTTGGCAGATCTTCATTGCATCGCCGGCTGAGCGTTTCCCTGTGGCATCCGACGAGTATCCTTTTTTGCTATCTCACAAAAGAGCAAATCGCTGTTTTCACAGCGCGCAAACGGCGTTGATTCAAATGCCCGTTTGTGATTCCTGCGGGGTTTCCCTGCACGTGTCTGATAGACACACACTGTGTGCTGTCTGCCTCGGTCCTGAGCACACCGAGTCAGCGCTCACTAAAGGCGGCTGTCCACACTGTGACAGCATGACCATGGCGGTTCTCCGGTCACGTTTCACCCTCGCTACTTCAGAGGGTGAACCCGCTTCACTTCCGTCTTCGGCGCCCCACGAGCCCCGTAGGAAGAAGCGACGAGATCAGAGGATCCCTGAAAGCGGTGAGGTTGAAGAGCTCACGCCGGGTCTCTCCCCGCGTGCTTCGCCCTCCCCCCCATCTCCGGTTCTGTTCGCGAGGAGCGATCAACGCCCCTCTCTCGAAGCGGTGGGACTCGTTTCCTTTGGCGGATCCGCGGAGGATGATGACGCAGTTTCTGTGGCGGCATCTGAGAGCGAGGAATGGTCGGGCTCTGCGGACCCCACCCCCTCCTCTCTGTGTGATCGTCCTGACGCACGTGCGAGCATTGACGCCGAACTTTTCCGTGTCATGTCTCGCGCTGTCGACGAACTAGGACTCAACTGGCTTTCCCCAGCTGAACCTACGAGAGGCCGCCTCGACGAGTGGTACCTGCCGGGCCGCCAACAGGCCCCCCGTCAGCGCGCCGCCCCCTTTCTCACTAAAAGCTCACTAAAAGCTCACTAAAAGCTGGCGCGCGCCCTTTTTAGCGCGAACGCGCTCTTCAGCTTCTCATACTCTCTCCTCTGTCGACGGCGCTGAAGAGAAGGGCTACGTGTCTCTTCCCCCCATCGAGGAAGCGGTCGCCGTTCATTTGTGCCCTCCCACTGCAGGCAGTTGGAGGTCCAAAATGGCGCTGCCTTCTAAGCCTTGCAGGGCTACCTCAGCTTTGGCCGCCCGCGCCTATACCGCCGCTGGCCAAGCTGCTTCGGGGATTCACGCCATGGCTACACTTCAGGCGTTCCAAGCAAAGCTCCTCCGCTCCTTGGATGAGTCAGGCCCTTTCCCGGACACCCTGAAAGACCTCCGTAGTGCTTCAGATTTGGCGCTTCGGGCCACGAAGACCACCGCACAAGCCCTCGGCCGCAGTATGGCCAGTTTGATTGTGCTTGAGCGCCACCTGTGGCTCAACTTGACGGAGATCAAGGACGCAGATAGAACCGCCTTCTTGGATTCTCCGATCTCCACATCTGGTCTCTTCGGCCCATCTGTTAACGGCTTCGCGGAGCGTTTCACTGAAGCACAGAAGGCTTCAAGTGCTATGAAGCACTTTCTCCCCAAACGCTCCAGCTCGGCTTCACGGCGCCCCAAGAGCGCGCCGCGGCCAGAAAAGTCAGTGCCTCAGGTTCACCAGCCCCGCCCAGCGGCTGAAACCGGTCAGCACCTAAAGCCGGCGAAACGGTACCCGTTCCCCAAGCGCCAGGGGCCCAGGCCGAAGCTCACGCTCGACCACGAGCCTAAGAAGCCGTCCTAACCGACAGGAAGAGGGGTTCATGTCCCGCCGCGGCCGGACCAGCCCCGAAGATCGCTCGAACGCTTCTCACAGCCCCCTCTTCAGCTCAGGTGGCTGGAGTGGTTTTAAATGCAGAAATAGGGCCTGTTATTCTTCATGCACCTCTGCACACATACGCTGTTTTAACAGCGACCCACAAAAAGCACAAATCGAGCAAAATTTCACTTTCATGTCTAGTCGAGCCCCCGTCTCCAGGCGCTCAGTCTTCAGACATGATTATACCTCTGGTTCATCGGGCTATGGCGTGGCAGGCCATACCCGGAGTCTCAGAGTGGGTAATGAACATTATAAAGCGCGGTTACTCGCTTCAGTTCTCCCGCAGACCACCACGCTTTCGAGCTGTTATTCAAACTTCGGTAAGGAGCACATTGTCCCACGTCCTCCGCACCGAAGTACAGGGTCTGCTGGCAAAGGGGGCTATCGAGAGAGTTCCCGCCGCACTAAGCGAGTCAGGGTTTTACAGCCGTTACTTCCTCGTTCCGAAGAAGGACGGCGGCTTAAGACCCATTTTAGATCTCAGACATCTGAACAAAGCCCTCATGACACGGCCGTTCAGAATGCTTACAACCAAACACATCCTGGCGCAAATTCGCCCAGGCGATTGGTTCTTCTCAGTGGATCTAAAAGACGCGTACTTTCACATACAAGTGAACCCCCACCACAGGCCATTCTTGAGATTCGCCTTCGAGGGGCAGACATACCAGTACACAGTTCTACCTTTTGGACTGGCACTGGCACCTCGTACGTTCACGAAATGCATGGATGCGGCTCTCTCCCCCCTAAGACAGCGGGGAATGCGCATCCTGAACTACCTCGACGACTGGCTCATTTTGACTCAGTCAGAGGCGGAGTCCAATACTCACAAAGCCTGGCTTCTCAGTCATCTGGAATGCCTGGGGCTCAGAGTGAACTTCTCCAAGAGTATTCTGTCGCCCAGTCAACGTATCACGTTCCTGGGAACAGTTCTAGACTCCGTACTTATGAGAGCATGGCCCACATCAACCCGTGCTCTCTCGATCCAGCGGCTCGCCGCGTCGTTCACGAAGGGCGCTTATGTACCCCTTCGAACGTATCAGAGGATTTTGGGCCTTATGTCTTCGGCAGCTTCAGTACTCCAACTAGGCCTACTGCGCATGCGTCCTCTTCAGCTGTGGCTAGCACCTCGGGTGCCCCCTCATGCTTGGCGTTCAGGTATCTTGAATATCAGGGTAGACCAGCATTGCATCCTAGCACTGGCCCCCTGGATGAACGCCAGCTGGTATCAGCAGGGCGTAAGCATGGGAGTGGTCTCAGAAAGGAGGGTCATTTCGACAGACGCCCCCAACTCAGGTTGGGGAGCCCTGTACGAGGGCAGGCCTGCCTCCGGCCTCTGGTCGAGCTCGGAGAAACGCCTACACATAAACTGCCTCGAGATGAGAGCAGTTTTTCTAGCCCTAAAAACCTTCCTTCCACACCTGGCAGGACACCATGTCTTGGTCCGGACGGACAACATGTCGGTGGTGTCCTACATAAATCGCCAGGGCGGCCTCAGATCCCGCAATCTGTTCGCCATAGCGACTCAGCTGCTACTATGGGCTCAGACCAATCTGCGCTCGCTCAGAGCAGCTCACGTGCCGGGCACGTTGAATATAGGAGCAGACATGCTCTCTCGGGGCAACGTTCCCCCAGAGGAATGGTCACTCCACCCCCAGACAGTTCTCCTATTATGGGAAGTCTTCGGGCAGGCAGAGGTAGACCTCTTCGCCTCAGAAGACAACTGTCACTGCCCAATCTTCTTTTCGAAGAAAAGGGACGCGCTGGCCCACGACTGGCCCAATCGTCCCCTTTACGCGTTTCCTCCGGTCTCGATGTTACCTCAGGTCATCGAACGGATCAGGAACACGGGGTGTGCGACCCTCCTGATAGCTCCTCTCTGGCGGTCCCGATCTTGGTTCCCAGAGTTGATGCAGCTGTCTGTTTCAGACCCTTGGCCAATTCCTCTGAGGAGCGACTTATTGGCTCAAGCGAACAGAAGGATCTGGCACCCCCGTCCCGACTTGTGGGCCCTTCATGCTTGGCCACTCAACGGCTACCCCAGGACCTCCCAGAGGGCGTCCTGAATACTATTCTGGAGGCTAGAGCTCCGTCTACTAGACGTCTCTACCACCTTAAATGGTCAGTGTTTTCCAGCTGGTGTCAGGCTCGAAACCTCGACCCGTACACTTGTGAAGTGCCAATGGTTCTTTCCTTTCTCCAAGAGATGCTGGACGCGGGACGTTCCCCGTCAACACTCAAAGTATACGTGGCAGCCATCGCGGCTTTTCACGTTCTGGTGGCTGGCTCTTCTTTGGGAAAATGCGACCTTATTGTTCGCTTCCTTAAAGGAGCTAGGAGGCTCAACCCGCCTCAGCCGCCCTCAGTGCCGGCCTGGGATCTTTCACTGGTTCTACGGGCCCTGAAGGGACCTCCCTTTGAACCTTTAAGGTCAACGGACCTAAAATCCCTTTCCCTGAAAACCGCTCTTTTACTGGCACTGGCGTCAGTCAAAAGAGTAGGGGACTTACACGCGCTTTCCATAAGCGCTTCCTGTCTTGAGTTTGGCCCTAACGACTCTAAAGTCCTTTTAAAGCCAAGACACGGTTATGTGCCTAAAGTGCTCTCTACTCCGTTCAGAGCACAGGTAATTTCGCTGTCAGCTCTCCCAGCTTCGGGGGAAGACAGTGATGCTCACACGCTCTGCCCTGTTAGAGCGTTGAGAATTTACTTGGAGCGTTCAGCCTCATTTAGACAGTCTGAACAGCTCTTTGTCTGTTTCGGGGGCCGAACCAAGGGGTTGCCGGTCACGAAACTCACGCTATCCAGATGGATAGTTGATGCTATTGCTCTTGCATACACCTCACTGGGCCTCTCCTGCCCCATAGGTGTCAGGGCTCACTCTACGAGAGGCATCGCCTCCTCGTGGGCTTGGACTAGTGGTGTCCCTATTGAAGACATTTGTGCGGCGGCAGGCTGGTCAGCTCCGTCCACATTTGCAAGATTTTATAACTTAGAGATCCCGGCTTTACAAGCACGAGTTCTCTCCATCTAACCCTGGCTCTCTGGATCCAGGTTAGTTCTCTAAGTTGTAAGGGAACTTTACATAGGCTGGCCTTTTTGCCCTAGTCTATGTACACGCTATATATCTTTAGGCCCGATGTTCTGGTCTGTGGTATTCTGGCTACTCTTTCTATCCCGGGATCCCTGGATTAGAGTAGTCACGAGACTTAGCACGGCGTTTTAAAAAGTGTTCCCACAGCGTTTGCAACGCAGTACGAGAGAACGTTCTCGTAAGGGAACGTACTTGGTTACTTACGTAACCTCGGTTCCCTTAGAGATAAGGGAACGAGTACTGCGTTGCCCTGCCGTGCTATTCTCGAACATCAGGTATTTTCGTTCAGTCGATTAGACCTGTTTTATGGCGAGATTTCTCTGTATTTATACTCTCCTGCCACGCCCTATTTGGCGCGCTCGAGTATGGCAGGGCGCCAAGCTCTCTGATTGGTTCGCGCGCCTCTGCTCTCTCGCCATTGGTTCGTGCAGTTGCCTGCAGCACAGCCTATCAGCTAGCTCGCGCGAGCTTGATGCTCTCGCTTATGCTGCAGCAATGCGTTTTAAAATAAAGGCTTCAATATTCTCGAGAAAAGGAGTTTTCCCACAGCGTTTGCAACGCAGTACTCGTTCCCTTATCTCTAAGGGAACCGAGGTTACGTAAGTAACCAAGTACGTTACTTGTAATGAGTTTCCCCCACACTGCGCACATGTCTCATGACCACAGCGTGCCTGGTTTAAATATGAATACGCACACTTGGATTTTTTATAATTTCAAACAAACATGCATTTCAATTGTATGCAAATATGTATCTTCATACATTTGTTTCAGATTTCAAAATTAAGACACCGATTTCGGACCGTGTCACCTGACTGACATGCGGATTTATATAGCCAAAAGAAATCAGAATTTTAAACCACTAAACTATCTTTATCTTTATCTCTATCTCTATCTTTATGGCTTTGCGTAGATGGAAAGCACACTCACTCGCATAGCAGAAGAAAGGTCTGGGACTGCTGCACGTCTGATCCTCCCACAGTCTGCGATCCTGTAGTTGTAGAGCCACACATTCTCCCGATCCATCCGGCTGATCCGAGTCCCAGTTCCTGAAGGAAGACGTGCTGTTGTCGGACCAGGCGAAAGCGTCTCGGAAGAGGCCGATATATGTGACTCCTGAGGGAATGAGCCGCTGGATCTGAAGGTTCTCGTCCGGGTTCCTGACGCTGACCAGATCTGTGTGAAACTGTCGGCAGTAACTCTGAGCGTCTCTCCATAACTTCAGCTCATTAATCAAGATGTATTTCTGGCTATTATTCTGACCTAAGAGATAAAAAAGAGAAGAGTTGAATTTGCAGCAATCAACTGGTCGGGCATAGGGCTAACGACACCAGTTCTGCGAGCGAGGCATTGCGACATTATTCCCCGTCCCATCTCTTTTATTACTCTCCACCATGATGGCTCTTTAGTGGCTGCGTAAAATAACCATCGGCAAAAATGCATAAATGTAAATGCAATACCAGTAATTAATTACCATTGTAGCATATGAAGGTCCTCTTATCCATCCCACACGTCGTATCACGTAAGTTCCCCTTATCATCCATCACTGAACAATATTCGCCAACTCTGTTAGTTGGTTCGTTTGGTCCCCAGTTTCTGTATTCGGTTTCTCCGTCCTTGTAAAACTCTTGATCGGCCAGAGCCCATTGCCACAGCTGGCGACTCGAATTCCTCAGTCCAATCCAGGCGGATCCAGTGAACGTGAAGTTTTGGAGAGCGAAGAGCTCCTCCATTTCTGCCTGGCTCCAGAAAGTCACCAGGTCGGTGTAGGTGTCTCGGCAGTGTTGCTGAGCCTCGTCGAACGCTTTGGTTTGATTCACGAAGTAGAAGGTTTTAGAGGGATTTAAAGTGCCTTGAAAAATACATACTTCTTTGTTATAATTGCCATTTAAACTGCAGGTGCAAATACACTATATCATTCATGAGGATGCATACTGAGCTACTAACGTAAAGTATAATAGTGTATATCTCACCTATAACACGGTATATACCGCAGCTCATGAGGACGAGAAGAAGCATCTGACCCATGGCTCCTGTCAAAGCAAATATGACAAACTAAGAACTCAAATAATACTACAAATAAGTAAGCAGATTAAAAATCTAGCAATGAGGTCAGAAAAATAAACTTGTTTCCCTTTGAATTAAGTTTATTTGATTGATGTATTTTCTTGGTTTAAGCATAAACTTACTTCATTTTTATTTTAATTTCACTTCATTTCATTTTGCTTCTCCGGTCGTTGTATCTTGATTTAACCCTCAGGTGATGTTCGGTGTTTTTGACCAAAAATTGTATTTTACTTTTTAGAATTTTTTACTTCATCGGAATGGTACGAAACTTGGTAAAGGTTTTGGCACTTGCTATGTGAAAACTATTCCAAAAAAAATAGTCACACTTTTGCTCCTCGCGGTCAGAAATGAATGGGAGACAAATTTAATCTAGTGAACTTTTGGTACTGCCGCTGACATCTCACTCAAAGCTAATTTTTTTGAGATATCAACCTCAAATTTGGAACAATATGTTTAGATTTTGGCTTTGATTTTCTTTAGAGTAAAACGTGTTTTTGAAAATATATATTTCATATAAAAGTAAATATATTAAATAAAAAAATGTTTTACTTCAGCAATAATCTGCCAAGTGTTAAGAGATCAAACTTCAATTTTTACGACAGTTTAAGTTGGACATTACATTTTCAGGTCTACGCTCAAAAAGTGAATAAATATATTCTAAATTCAGCATAAATATAATTTAATACCATAAAATCCCCTAAAAAATACAAAATATTAAAAAACATTATCGATCTAAAATATGGTACATTAATTTCATCAATTTCTGACTGACATGCGAAGAGCACCAGAGGGTAAAGAATGCTTAGATAAGTTATCTTAAGTTGTTTTCTAATAATAATAATAATAAAGAAAAAAAAAGTTTTCTGAGTTCATGCTTAAAACAAGTACAAATATCTGCCAATACCAGTAGGGTCCAAAAGATCAATTTTAATGCAAAGTGAAAACAAGTTTGTTGGCAGATTTTTCGTTCTCATTAATCTACTTAATTTATGACCTTTCTCAACGACTCCCGTGTCATTGTGCATTTCCAGTAAATTCATCTTGGTTTAAAAATGTTTAGACATTTGCATTCATCATTTGCAAGTCTCTTTGGATAAAAGCGTCTGCTAAATGAATGAACGTAATCATCAGAAGATTTATGATTTATTGAAAAACAAGCCTTAATAATAGTATTTCTTCTGCGTTAACGTGTCTCGTTTGAAGCACGTTTAGATATCGTGAACTGCTGATCAAGCTTCAGAAAGACTCTTACCTGTGGTGCTGGACTCGGAGATCTGCCAAAGCTCTCCTGATCACAGCGTTCTGGTTTTCTGGACCCGTCTTAATCACACACGCTGATTTTCATCTGAATTTGCTTGAAACATGAAGCCTTTTATTCAAACCACATTAAAGGAGGCACGCGACGGAATCGTGACAGGCAGAAAGACGGTTTGGCACTTCAATAAAGTGACTCAAATCAAGAAACATTTACCGAAGAAGCAAAATTAGTTCTTGCTTTCTAAAAAAGTATCAAAATGAAGCGAGTTTGTGCTTAAGACAAGAACAGATATCTAACAAAATGAATGTATTTTTCTGACTCCATTAGCAGATATTTGCTCTTGTTTGAAGCACAAACTTCATTTTGATACATGACTTAAACAAGACTTAATATTTTAAGTCATTTCGCTTCTCCAGTAAATGTGTCTCGGTTTAAGAATGTTTGGATATTTGAGCAGGAAAACCAGACAGAATCTCATTTCTTTGCAGTGTAGCGAGTTCTCGAGTGAATGTGATGGCAGCCTGATCTGGGAACAGTTTTATGCAGTTCTTAAGCAAAGAAACTTGTCTTCAAATGCTCTCTGTTTAGAAACGTTAAGAAATGTCCCATCTAAAGTCCCAAGTCCCTGAATTCTTCAGCTTCTCTCGACTCAGAGCTTTGTTTCTGGATAGGCCATTTTCATGATATTTGCCTAAAGACCTGATGATCCCGACTGGATCATCTTTCCTATAAAAGAGAGATTGATGCTAGCTATCTCATTCCTAAATCCTTAATCACTTCTGCTTGTATTATTCTTAAAGTATTTTTGTTGTTGTTATTCTAAGTTTTTAAATGTCAGATGAAATGACATATTTTCAGCATCTTTATTGACATTACTAGTCAACTTGAAACGTGAAGTTGTATTAAGTTGGAAATTTGAGTTATCTCAAGAAGTTAATTCCGGGAAAGTTATTTTTAGGCAAAGTTTTAAGCTGTGATAGCTAGCTGCATAGATAATTGTAATAGGTAAAATAATAACATTCATAAAGTCGAAAGTGTCTTTGAGGCTGCGAATGCAAATATTTCATGCAAAGAAACTGAATTGAAAACAATCTGATGCAAACACATGCTGACAATCATTATTATTTACTTTTTTTCTTGCAGTGATTCCATAAAAGAACCATTTTTAGTTCCACAAAGAACCTCGCAGTGATCATCTTCTCTTAGTGTGAAGAACATTTGAACGATCTTAGGAACCTTTAGTAATTCCATGGATGTTAAAGGTTCCTCACTGATGCCAGTAAAGAACCTTCATGTGTAAGAGTGCACTGTAAATATAATATAGGCAGATTTCGGAAAAATGATCACAACATGATGATATAAATTGCGTATTTAATTCTTTTTACGTTAGCCGACTACATTAATGAACTAACTAATCTTAATTCTAAACACACTACTAACTAGAAGTACTCTATTAAAGTTTGTTAATGGTAATATCTAATAGTCAAGTCAAGTCACCTTCATTTATACAGTGCTTTTAACAAGCGGCTTTACAGTGATAATAGGAGATTACAGTAACAGATTGTTTTGGCTTTACAGCAGCTCTAGAATAAAGTAATGAAGTTATAATAATGAATTAAGTTATAATAATCTTCTGCCCTTAAAGCTCTTCGTTCATGCCTGTTGATCCGTTCTTCATTTTTTGGAAAATCCTTCCATCGGGATGTTCCCGCCAGGTTAGCTTCACATCGGCTGCGATTCCCTGCGCTCGCAGACTCTGCTGGACCTGAGGAGAGGAGTTCAGAAGCGGCACAGGAAGTTAGGATTTATGGAAGACCATTTCTGCCTCATTAGACAAAAATAAAAGCTTTTGTGGATCATAAAAACTCGAAATTATGGCATACTGAGTCATTATGATAAAAAGTCAAATCATTATTATTGTAATTATGACATTACAGTTTAAATTATGTTGAAAAGTAAACATTATGACGTACTAATTTAAAATTAAGACAAACTAATTAGAAATTGACATTATTTATGACAAAAAGTAAACATTATACGACATACTAATTTAAAATGAAGACAAACTAATTTGAAATTAACATCAATTATGACAAAAAGTCAATTATGACAGTCATAATTTCCATTGTGTCATTTCTATTGTGAAACATAATATCTTTCTTTTAATCTCATAATTATGATTATTTCATTCATTTGAATTTTCATATCATATAAAGTCAACATTTTGAAACATTTTGACAAAGGCAACGTTTTGTTATACAAAATTGAGATTATGACAAAGTCATAAAGTCACAAAATTATGACATAAAATGTGAAATTATGTAAATTATGACAAAAAGTAAATAATGACAGTCATAAGTACAACTTTTCATCTCATAATTATGAATGAGTCATAATTATTAATAAATATGTAATCATTTTGAATTCATTTACCATAGTTCAAAGTTTTGGTCATATATTCACTTTTTGTCATAATTGTGGATACTACACCTGAACTGAGCTGGATGATGACATCACGGTTTTCTCCAGAGCGGCTATATGCTATATATATATAAACTAAATTCATAACTTTTTTACAACAGAAATGAAACATCACTGAACTTAAGCTGGACTGTGACTCTATTTTCTTCTAGGAAACAAACTTTGTTGCATTATTTTCCTGTTATCTCTGTAAAGCTGCTGTGAAACACTCTGTACTGTAAAAAGCGCTGTATAAATAAAGGTGACTTGACTTGACTCACCTTATTCAGCACATCAGCTGTAATCGCTTGATCATTGACATTATCTCCTGCTTTCACCTCCAGTCTTAATATCTGTTGCTTCACTCGTGCTGTGGAAAGAAATGAAAGTGAAAAATACAAAAACACACGATTACTATCACTATGAATACAAGATGAGAAAAGGTTTGGTTGCACAGCGAGTGTTTGCCATATGAACAGGACTCAGTGATATGCCGAATATTTACAATATGTGTTGTGAAAAACATGATCATTGTGAATATTGCATTGATTTAGGGTTTAAAAATTATGAGAATTAAGTCAGATGTTTTAATAGCATTTTCGATTTAAACCTCAGTAGCTCGATTTATTTCCGTGCATAAGTTCCAATTGTCCATTTAAATGAACAGATCACCATCACTCCAAAACATCTGTATGTCTCTGCATGGATTTTTTCCCCCAGATTTTTTTTGTTTTTTTATATATATGTTGATAAATATCACATATATTATTATTGCTTGTGTTCATTTAGTGAAACAATTCATTATAATTTTCAACTTGCTTTTGACAATGCATGAAATGTAAAATGTCTTCTAGAAATTTTGGGGGAAAAACAACACTTTTAATTCATTTCAGAGCTAATATTTAAATTCTGAGATATATTGAATACGGCATAAAGTATTATCTTCTTTTGTTTTAGATTTTTATTAAAGCTAGACAATGAAACAACAACAAAAATATCATGTTTAAAATAACTGTACTTGTCTGGCATAAGAAGAAGTTGGATGTTGAGCAGCTCTGATCATCAATCTGACCGTAATGTAAAGCGCCACACATGTCTGCTCCAAACGAATTATCTGGTTGTCCTTCCGCCCATGGCAGAGGGGAACCGAGGCTTGTGCGGCGGGTCTGATTCAACCACTTCCACGAGGCCCTGAACAGACCGATCCAGGCACAAGGGTATTTTTTGATCATGTTTTTTAGCTGTAGATTCACATCACTGTTCTTCACGGTGAACAGGTCGGAGTAGTTTTTCCTGCAGTATCTCTGAGATTCGTTCCAGGACAACAGTGGATCAGTAACTAGTACCGGCTTTCCTTCTGTAAAACATCAGAATAACTACGATTAACTCAACAGGCCAATCTAATTGCATATGCATATTTATCCACGTGATCCCATGTTTAACAGTACAAGACATTAGGAAAATATGAGATACGGATGTGCCGTCACATTACATTGCTAAAAAAAAAAAGAAAAAAAAAAGAAAGTTGTTCTCAATCTTTTCCACTGGCCACATAGTATTTTAACTGCTTTATATTTTTAATGGAAACAGATAGGCCTTATTGTGCATTATTGATCATTATTTGCATGTACATTTTCTGCTATTATCATGTGCTAAGCAAACATTAAAACACAGCATGCCTCAGGAAAAGTGTTTGAACACAGCGCATCCACTACAAATATTTCTATTTATTAGAATATCAAAAAATGTTGCAGCTTCTCGGTAATGATTTCACGTAATTTAAATGCTTAACTCCATTAATGAGGCTGGGATGTTTAATCTAAATGTGTATATCAGATGTAAAACCTAGTTTAAATCATTCCTTTATTTCTTTAAACTGTCTGTTATTGTGAACATGCACTGTAATACTTCATTATGAGTCCTAATCATAAATTGATCGAGCTACTTCATAAAACCATTATTTTTCATGCAGTGGTCAATTTTGAGAATTTGCTTCCTTAACATGTCTTCTTATGACTAGTGGAAAGAAAACATCTAAAGTACAGAGTTTATTTTGTACACGTTATCTTTTTGCATCTGTAGATATCAATTACTGTATGTATCTTTTAAAGGCCGATTTCTCAAAATGAGTTTTTTTCTCAACTTGTGTAACACTGATATACACCAAAACTTACAGTTTTATTCACATCTATATTCTGAAGGTTTTTACTGAAGGGTTTGTTCATATATCATTCATCCTGATTTATATAACATTTTATTCCTAAAACATGGTGAAAATGTTTTTTTTTTTCCATCTGTTGAAAGTATTTTCTGATTTATGGAGTGATAAGAAGAGAAATCCAAAATCCCTTCTATAAAAAACTTTAACTCTAACATGTCATCAAAATCAAACAAGAATTTTGAACCTGGCTTTATCCAATATTCACATTTTTGTTCTGGAACTGTATGCAATATTTAAAATATGAATGCATAATTTGCATATTTACAGATGTCAGAAAACTTGCAATACGCAATATTTAAGCTCATGTACAGTGGCATGCAGTGAAATCTGTGAGCTCTTTGATACTAATAGCTGAACTAATATTGACTGAATTGATACTGAAAATTTTGTATCTTTATATTCTTACCACCATTTTGGCAAAAAAAGGGCATTGTCAAATTACAGGCTTCATCCCACCAGTATCCAGTTGACCGTAGATTTACACAATATTGTCTTCCATGCAAATTGTTTGGCTGATCATAATCCCAGTTTATGTAAGTCACATTTTCATCTTGAAAAGACCAACGCCAGCTGCCCGCATCATCATACAGTCCGATCCACGAGGAAAACTGTAGGTCAGCTCTTAACTTGTTAAATTCGCTCCACTCTTCATCAGTCTGTACAGTGGCCAAGTCAATGTAGTTCTGTCGACAGTAATCTTGAGCCTCGTGCCACGTTTTATACTCTCGGATCAGAATATACTCGCGCGTGCCGCACAGAATCAGTGAGAGAAACCCTGAGTGGAGTTAACACAGAGTTAGTACAAAAATCCCGTAATTCAGTGTTCAGATGGTCAATAAAAGGTGACTTAATGGAGATCACATCCAAACACAAAACACACTCACCTGAGAGCAGAAAGAGATGGATCAGTCTTTGCTTCATCGCTGCTGAGATTAGATTAGAGAGGTCTTCTCCATAGGCTAGCTAAAACTCAATGCAATATTAAATATTGTTCAGTCCAGGGGTAAATACACACACCCATGTTCATTTGTGTATTGAAATCAGTTTTGTCTTTATTCTTTGACAACAGCAGCATTAGGGATTCGTGGTGTAAAGATTTGCTCAGCTAATGATGCACATCAAATGTGTTTACACAAATATAGGGAGAATCAATGCAGAAAAAAGGGATTTGTTTGCACAGGAAATCATCGTTCATGAAAAGCTTTTGTGTTCCTGACATCTGTATGAATCGGTTAAAGATGACATACACAATTTAATATCTTGTAGAATAAGGATGCCACTTAATGAATTTCATTAAGATAGTGTTTTAGCAACAAAATGCACATGTAATATTTAAAAAATAGAAGTAACATGTTTCACAAAAGCAATAAGGCCTATTTTCACAATGCAGTCATACTTTTCTTCTGAACTATCTTAACTTCTGAATTACTATTTGAAAACGGCATTTTTGAACAATTCACAAGTTTTATTAACTAGGGCTGAGGCCGTTTCTGTGCTGTTTCGAAGAAAGGAGGTTGTTTGAAGCACGTGTGACGGAAAGAGAGTGTGTGTGTGTGTGTGTGTGTGTGTTTACCTGCATCTGATGGGGAAAAGTGGTGAAGCCTCAGAACACTAAATTAACTGCGTTATAGGGTTCATTTTACAGTAGCACCCATTCATTTCCAAAATATCCACAAACGATTAGTCGTAAAACCCTTCAAGTGATTCGATGACATCAGGGCCATTACATCATCACACCTTCTCCAATGGCACTCCTCCTAAACAAATATCGCAAAGCCATTCGTTTTACTTCAAAACTAACAATGTAATTTATAGTTTTAGTAGCATGCAAAACTATTTTATTAAGCAGTAGTTTTTGACAACACTTTTTTATATTTTTTTAATACACTCACCAATTCTTATGTTGTCGAGCAGGCGTGAACAGACACATAGCCATTATTTCAGTTTTGAATTGTTTTGCATTTTGAGTGTAAAAGCATCATTAGCGTCATTAGGCGTTCGCGGTGCAGTCATCGTTTGCTCAACTAATGATGCTCAGCAATGCATTTACATAAGTACAGAATAATCACTGCATAGGTGAAGGGAATTGTTTGCATGGGAAATCATGTTGTGATCTGCATTTGTTCAGGGAACGCTTTTGAGTGTACGACTCGTATTGGTCTAGCCGGTGGACTAACCATTCTGTTCAAAACTTACCTGGTAAAGTTGGTGAAAGAGTGAAGCTGTCAAAAAGTCTGGCCAGTTACAATAAAATACCAATTTCTTTGGCAGTAATACACAAAATACCATGGGCCCTATCTTGCACCCAGCGCGATTGACTTTGTACACCGACGCATGTTTCATTCCTATTTTGCACCCGCGCAAAGCGCGCTTTTCCCTCCACAGAAGCACGTCGCTAAACTAGGGAATGAACTTGCGCTCTCTGGGCGGTTCAGCGCAAAAAAGGAGGCGTGTTCCGGCGCAAACGTTCCCTGGTGCTATTTTACTGCTCCATAAAACAATTGCGCCACTGGCCAGAAAAAACCTAGTCTAAAGTCAGTGGCGTGTTGCGCGTTGTTCATTATGCTATTTTAAGGGCGCATGCTTGACCATAATGTATAGAGTGCACAAACGCTCATACACTGTGATTCTCTAATCTACACAGAAGCAGCAGTTTTCATTTTTGCAAATCATATTATTACAAACGATAGATAGATAGATAGATAGATAGATAGATAGATAGATAGATAGATAGATAGATAATTTATTATAAATATAATAATTTATTATAAAAGCATACATCTAGCTTACACATTTACCCACATTATTATATGCCTGTTTAGCCGAAGCTAATTTGGGTGTGTTTCTCCCATCCCCAATGTCACTTCTCTCTCTTTTACGGCCGTGACGAGAGCGTTGGTCTCCTCGGCTGTGAACCGCTCTTGACGCGCGCCTGGCAAATCCGCCGTTATAATAGCAATACGCCAAGGAAAAAGTGCGTCTGCTCTTAAAGGGAATGTGAGATGATGCTCTGATTGGTTTATTTCACGTTACGCCCAAACCACACCTATGAATAATGAAGCTACTTCAGACCAACCCCTTTTAGATTTGCGCCCGGCGCAAGAGTCATTTATCCCGCCGGGAAAATAGCAACAGCGCCGAGACCCGCCCACAAAGTTACTTGCGCTTTGACACTTGCGTTTCAGATCGTTAAAATAGGGCCCCATGTGTTAGTGACCAGCTAGTTGGTCTTGTCAAGCAATGCATTTTAAAAATCTTTCAGACACTGATTTTTACACTTTTCTGGATGATTTCACTCAAAGCACTTGACAGATAGTACGACCACCAGTGTGCAAAATCCATCTGAGAGATGTGATGTTTTTCCCTTTTTTATTGAAATATGTACTCATGACTGGACTCAAAAGAAAGCGTTTCAAAACAGAAATTTCTTTATCACAAAATAATCATACAATT
Source organism: Rutilus rutilus (assembly GCF_951802725.1). Taxonomy (NCBI): domain Eukaryota; kingdom Metazoa; phylum Chordata; class Actinopteri; order Cypriniformes; family Leuciscidae; genus Rutilus; species Rutilus rutilus. The sequence continues at coordinate 1,472,691 of NC_140211.1, forward strand.
TTACATAAAACACAATTTGCATGCATAATCATTTTCTATTGTTCATCCACACAAATTGTATTCTTCGCTGTCCTTTTATTTTTCTTAGTGGATAATAAAATTACACATCATATCAAATGTCATATACATTGTCTGCACAAATTCAATGAATAAATTGACAGCATAAAGCAAAAAGACAGAGGATCAGTATGACCGAGCTTCATGGTCCACATAACTGTAGCTTCTCCAATGCTTTATGCTAACTTGACAGTGTCAGCTTCAGTAGTTGTACAGTGTCGCGCTGAGCTCAGTGTAAAACCCAATGGAGAACAACAGTCTTTAATAAAACTTTAGGACAATAACCAAATTACGTTGTGTGCAGATTCAACTTCCTATATGTGTAGATTCAGTTAATAAAAGTCTATTTAATTTATTAAAGGAAATTACTTTAGCTCTGTTGTATTTTTCTTAAATTTGTACTTCAACTCTAACTAACAATAATAACCATAATGATCTATAATGAACTAATAAATCCAACACAATCTCCATTGCAGATCATAATTATTTTAGATTTTGTTGAATTGGTGATTAATTTGAATGAATTTGTATGATCTCATTTGTACATTTCTGTATGATCTGCTTAAGCCCCAATGATGGTTACATATTTATTCCTAAAAATCATATATTTTCATAGATAATCATTGTATAAAATCATATATGATTTTATATATGATTTTATAATAGAAAACTATTTTAATAAATATTTTACAAGGTGGCGATTTCATATATGAAATCGCCACCTTGTAAAATATTTATTAAAATAGTTTTCTGGTGAGATTGGGTTGAATAAATTCAAAACATGCAAATATGTGATACAATATATTGTTTATATCAGATATAATGTATAATTGAGAAGTGAATATAAAGGAGCTCAAAATAATCATTCTAATGGTAATATAATCTTATATAATATATTTTTTTTTTATCAGCAATGATCCTTGATTTTTTTGAAAACCATTCCGTCCGGCTGCTTCCGCCACGTCAACTTCACATCCGCTGCCATTCCCTGCTTTCTCAGCTTCTGATGGACCTGAGGACAGACTAATGTCAGACTGAACCAACATAAAAGTACAGGGTAATAAGGCTTCCCTTTCAGTCGGTCACGTTTGACACCACGTTGAAGTGATCCGACTGTATAGGAATCTCGCTAGAGAGCCAATCTACTTCGAGTGAAACTAAACGGGCCAATGCACATTGGCGTGCAATCATTTGCATCAGCTGCTCTGCCTTGCATATACGTATATATGTAATGAGCAGCAGGTGCGACTGCACTTCAGCTTTTCGCTGAGGAGCCGAGCGTTTCGAATACTGATGAAAACTAAGAGTGTTGAACTTTCAACGAGCAGCTCTTCAGGAGAACCTCTCGTGTGCAGTGTTGGAGATACAGCGTGGCAGCAGGGTCGATCTCTCTTTCTCTTTGTGTTGTTTGTCTAAAAAACTGAGCAAACAAAGGCTGTTCTTACAGCTGGTAGCGCTGAGAAGCCATTATTACGGCTGGTAAGAGACGTCTTCAAGATAGAGAGTCAGCACACGGCAGGCTGCACACTTCCCTGTCTGTGTTCACTGCAACCGTTCCCCTGCGTGTTTCAGCGCCGAGGAGAGCAGTCCCTAAAAGAGCTTACACAAGTAGAGCTGCGTCTTTTTAAAGATGTCACTCTACCTGTGTGTTTCCGGATGCGGTCGTTACCTGCGGGATGGTCACGAACGCTGCATCGCGTGTCTGGGCGTTCGTAGAAGAGTCATGTACCCATTGTGGGATCATGACATTCTCGGAATTGCGGTCGAGACTCATGGAGGCGGAGTCCCTGCGTCTCTGCCGAGATCTAACCCTCCTCCGAGGGTTACTTCAGGCGGTAGTGCGGGTGACCTGAGGATCACGGTGAGCACGCTTCCTTCGGGGAACCAACCCCCTAGGAACCCTCATCCCATCCACAAGCTGTGTACCAGTCGTTTATTTCGGCGCTCCCCCTGATGGCCGGATGTCGATCGCTGCATCGGAGGGTGGGTCAGACTTCTGCAGGGATGATGATTCAGCTGCGTTGCCTCCTTCGGGAACTGCAGAGTTGCTCGAGTCAGACCCGGAGATGATGGCTATGCTTTCCCGGGCCACCAACAGGATCGGGCTCGTGTGGAACCCTCCACCGTGTCCCGAGCCCTCGAGGCTGTATGATTGGTTTCTCTGGGTGAAACCATCCAGGGTACTGGTTCCCAGCCACCCATCCCGGTTCCTTTCTTCCCGGAGGTGCATGAGGAGCTCACTGGTTCCTGGACGGCACCTTTCACTGCCAGAAACCATCCCAGTGGTTCTCACCACCCTTGATGGCGGGCTGGCTAAGGGGCACACGCGCATTCCTCCAGTGGAACGGGCCGTTGCTATACGACTGTGCCTTAACTCCACCTGGCGGGGGGAGCCGTGTCTCCTTTAAGCACTCGTCGGACTTAACCGGCAAGGCTTACAGGGCCTGTGGGCAAGCTGCCTCTGCCATACACCCCATGGCGTTGTTGCAGGTCCATCAGGCCAAGGCACTGAAGGACCTGCATGAGGATGGTCATGATTCCCAAGTTCTCCAAGAACTTTGTGCCGCGACTGACCTCGCACTTCGTGCAACGAAGGTGACCGGGCGGTCGGTGGGTTGTGTAATGTCCACTATGGTGGTCCAGGAACGCCATCTCTGGCTGTGTCTCGCGGACATGAGGGAGACCGACAAAGTCAGGTTCCTTAACTCCCCCGTGTCCCAGACCGGCCTCTTCAGCGAAGCGGTCAAGAACTTCGCCCAGCAGTTCTCGGCTGTACAGAAGCAGGCTGAGACATGCCCTCTTGGGACCTTGCCCTGGTGCTTCGAGCACTCCAGGATGCTCCCTTTGAGCCTCTGCAATCAGCAGACTTAAAGCTTCTGTCCATGAAGACTTTGCTGCTGGTTGCACAGGCCTCCATCAAGAGGGTAGGGGTCCTGTAGGCATTTCTGTCGGTTGACGAATCGCGCCTAGAGTTCGGGCTGGGTGACGGCCATGTGGTACTGAGACCCCGGCCTGGCTATGTGCCCAAGGTTCCTACCTGCAAGCGCTGCCCCTGGAGGAGGCAGACTCAGCCCTGGCTTTGCTCTTTCCTGTCCAGACTCTGCGACTGTACGTGGACAGAACTCAAAGTCTCAGGACCTCAGACCAACTCTTTGTCTGTTACGGAGGCCAGCAGAAGGGAAAGGCTGGCTCCAAGCAGAGGATGGCCCACTGGATAGTGGATGCCATCGCCTTGGCTTACCAAGCACAAGGCGTGCCTTGCCCATTCAGGTTGCATGCTCACTCTACGAGAAGTGTTGCATCCTCCTGGGCGTTGGCACGTGGCTCCTCGCTAACAGATATCTGTAGAGCTTGGCGACACCTAACATGTTCGCTAGATTCTATAGCCTACGTGAACACGTCTCCTTCTGTGTTCTCACCCTAAGTGCCAGGCCTTTATCTGTTGAATCCTTGAGAACCGGGTCTAGGCTGGGTGCCATATGTGCGACCCTGAGGGGATCCCATTTGTGTATTCTTCCACGGCTGCTCCTAAACGGAAGCCTGTGTCTTTCCATTGGCCCAAGTCACCCCAGTGTTCCATATGCAGTACAACCTTCAGGTTAGTCCATATGTATATCTCCACATAACTCGCTTTCCCAGTGTTATCCAATATAACTATACAGTCGGATCACTCCGACATGGTGTCGAACGTGGCCGACTGAAAGGGAACGTCTCGGTTACATACGGTAAACCTCGTTCCCTGAAGGAGGGAACGGAGACGTACATCCCGTCGCCACAGCTCCTGTACCCCGCTGCGCGGCCGGGCCAACTGCGCGGCTCCTCAGCGAAAAGCTGAAGTGCAGTCGCACCTTCTGCTCATTATATACCCGTGCTGCGAGACAGAGCAGCTGTTGCAAATGATTGCACGCCAATGTGCATTGGGCCGTTTAGTTTCACTCAAAGTCTTCGCTCTCTAGCGAGATTCCTATGCAGTCGGATCACTCCGACGTGGCGTCTCCGTTCCCTCCTTCAGGGAACGAGGGTTACCATACGTAACCGAGACATTCCGTCTGTCTGTGTTTTAAACATGGCAAAGAAGCGAAAACAATATATAGGTTAATTTTAATCTCTGAAAAAACCTGGAAGCCAATCTCAACAGGACATGAGGGTTAATGAGATGACAAAAACACAGGTGTGGTGATAAGCGTATGGCTCACCTCCTTCAACACAGCAGCTGTAATCGCTTGATCATTGACATCATCACCAGCTTTCACCGCCAGTCTCAATACCTGTTGCTTCGGCCGTACTGAGAGAAGCAATGAAACACATGAAAACACAGAAAATTAGACGAAGTCGTCTTCAGGAGAACCTGAAACAAAGATTTTGCCACACTGTGATTACTGTGATATTTTAACGTTACAGTAACATGATTTTGTAAAGGCAAAGCACAACATGCAAAACTGTTGTTTTTTTATGCACTGTTTAATTTCTGAAGATTTTGCTTCTGTTCCATTAAACTAGTGGAAAGAAAAACATCAAAATAAACATTTAAGTATTTTATTGCAGTTTATCTATTTGAGTCTGTTGATTACAATACATATTTTTAAAGGCTGTTTAAAAAAAAAAAAAGTTTTTTTCTCCACTTCAGTGAAAGGTATATACACCAAAACTTTATAAACTATCTATATTCTGAAGGTTTTTACTGAAGAGTTTGCTCATATATCATTCAACCTGATTTTTATAACATTTTATTTCTAAAAACATGTAGGAGATGCATTTTTTCTGTCCATTAAGAGTCTTTTTTATGATTTATGGAGTGATAAGAAGAGAAATCCCAAATCCCCTCTGTAGAAACCTTTAACTCATATATCTCAACAAAATCAAATAAATATAACATTTCAGAAAATCTGTAATACAAAGCAAATGTCTTAATGTACATTGTGATTAATCAAGTGGGGAAAGTATTTGTTAAAAGTTTACCCTAAATCACCTGCAGTGCACCTTAAAAAAAGTTACCGTTTTCTGAAGAAATTGTCCATGTAAAACTCACCGCCAGCTTAACAAGAGGAATTATCCGTGCCCACACTAAACTTTAATGCCTAGTGTTATTCAAATCCTGAACTGTTAGTGAGAGTAAAAATAAAACAGACCTACTAGATTAATTACGTACAGGTCCGACCATTTTCATACAGCTGGTTTGAATTTTATGGCTAAAAAAAGATATAATCAGAACCCAGAAACAACCACAAAATGCTCTAAAATGAAAACATTTAACCTTACCAGTGCAAAAGAAGAAAAGCTTTCGTGAGCACCGCTTGTCAGTAACCTGGGCACCCTCATCTACAGCACCACAGATTTCATTGTCAAACGAATTATCTGGTTGTCCTTCAGCCCATGGCAGAGGGGAATCAAGGCTTGTCTGATCCGACCACTTCCACGAGTCCCTGAACAGACCGATCCAGGCACAAGACTGTTGTTGGACCATGTTGATTAGCTGTAGATTCTCATCATTGTTCTTCACGGTGAACAGGTCATCGTAGTTCTTTCGACAGTAACTCTGAGCTTCGTTCCAGGACGTTTTTCGATCACTAACTAGTACCGGCTGTCCTTCTGCAAAACATCAGAATAACTGACTAAGTTAGTCGGAAAAGGCTTTTTTACTAACTCCAACCCCATCCTAAGGGTTTTTATAATGGGGTTTTCTTGAACATTTTGCTCTACAATGTAAAACACACTCACCCATATCAAAACCGCGAATTTTGAAGCTGTTATTTTTATTTTAAACAAACAAAACTTTATTCACAGCAGCTCCGACTTTGACTATCAGCGGGAATGAAATGGAGGCTGTGAGGGATAGACATACATCTCATTTAATGTGTTTTTGGATTGACGAAACACTGCAAAAAGATCTTTCCAAGCAATCTCAGTAGACATAAGACTCCGGACAACATGAGCTGTGTAAAATTATAAGCTTCATAAAGCTTTTTTTAAAGCGGATGCCATTGAAAACACTGTAAGTCTAAAATTTCTCATAGCCTAGCTTTCATTCCTGTCATGGCGCTGCTCTGAATAAGGTCTATTGTCAAGTTGTGTAGGCTATACCACAGGATTTATTTTACTCATAAATTAAAAAAATAAAAATAACCCCATCGGAAAATCCAACAGCATATTGCTTCAATTCACTATTTGCACTTAGTGCAGACAAGATTCTACTGTATTTGTTGCTATTTATAGACGCAAACACTATTTGCACTATTACACTGAAAAATAAAAATAAAACCGGTGTAGGATTTACAAATAGCTAGTAAATAATTACTAGGAAACAGCAAGTAAACCATTGAATTCAAAGTGAAATGTAGTGTGAAATAGTATTTTCTAGTAAAAGTATATGAGTCTTACTGCTTTGACAAATAATGAGACATTTGTAATCACAGTCTCTGTCTCGCCAATATCCGCTTGAATGAAGAATTACACAATATTGTTTCCCTCCATAATTATCTGGCTGACCAGAATCCCATTTCGTGAACGTGACGCTTTCATCTCGAAAAGACCAACGCCAGCTGTTCACATCATCATACAGTCCGACCCACGAGGAAACCTGCAGTTCAGCTCTTAACTTGTTAAATTGGCTCCACTCTTCATCAGTCTGTACAGTGGCCAAGTCAATGTAGTTCTGTCGACAGTAATCTTGAGCCTTGTACCACGTTTTATACTCTCGGATCAGAATATACTCGCGCGTGCCGCACAGAATCAGTGAGAGAAACCCTGAGGAAGAAACAGAGCAAATTTCATTCAGGTGTGACTTAAATAGACAGAAAATACATCATGCATGTGAAAAATGAAGACAAAAATGTATTATTGTTGTTTTATGTCATGCATATGATAAAATATCATTATATTAATATCATAAAAATTCTTCTTATTAAAATGTAAAACACATTCATGCAAGGCAAGTTTATTTATGCAGCACATCTCATGCACAGTGGTAATTCAAAGTGCTTTGCAATTAAAAATAACCATAAAATAAGCATAACAAATGATTAAGTAACAAAATTAACAATAAAACAAACACAATTGTTTAAAATATAAAAAAAAGAAAAATAATCTTGTGCATCAAACAAAAAAGTCATTCATAAAAACTCACCCGAACACAAAAAGAGCTGAATCAGTGTGTGCTCCATCACGGAGACATCAGCCATCACGCTCATGGACGGTTCTGAAATATAGCCGTGACTGAGGGGGGAAACACACCCTTTTTCATTTGCGTATTTAAATCAGCTTCATCTTTAGTCTTAAAAACTTCAAAAGTAAAAAATTTCCTCAGCTAATGACGCGCATCAAAGTTGTTTGTACAATCAGAGAACGAAGGGAGTGATTTGCATGGGAAACCATCATCAACACTTCGGCCGTCTCAGTGTGAGCAGCAGTAGTAGTGAGTGTCGTATATAGTGCACTATGAAGTGAGTGTCGGATAGTGCACTATGAAGTGAGTGTCGTATATAGTGCACTATGAAGTGAGTGTCGTATATAGTGCACTATGAAGACCAGATTCTATGGTCAGATGAAACAAAAAAAAAGGGCTTTTTGGCAGCAAACTCACCAGATGTGTTCGGTGCAAACACGGATAAAAAGTACCCCATGCCTACGGTTAAATACACTGTTGGATGTTGTGGGCCTATTTTTTTGCTGGAGGTCCTGGACATCTTGTTCAGATACATGGTATTATGGATTCTAGCAAATACCAACAGATAAAAAATCAAAACCTGACGCCTTCTGCTAGAAATCTTATAATGGGCCGTGGTTGAATCTTCCATCAAAATCAACATCAAGCATAGCGTTAGTTCTGGCAGGTCACTTTAGTCAAGCTCGCATCAGCTGATCCACATCTACCTATAGGAATACGACACCTATCACCGTATACATATATAAGCTCCTTCAGTATTATCAGTAGCTATCGCGTTTCTCAGGAGCAAATTACCCTCCTCCATCCCCAGCTCCTCCTCTCGCCCAGTCAGGATTTGACATTCTGATTCCCCTTGAATCAGAATAATTATTGAATAATGTTGTACTTTAAATCTTGAATTAAATATATTTGCAAATTTTCATGTTGGTTCTGTTCTGTTTACCCCAAGGGGGATTATTGCTGCTCTCCCTGCTCTTATCCATGCTAGGCTGCATGGATGCGCAGGGAGTTCTCGCCCAGAACGGAACCATTCCGCCAATCCAAACTGTATGCTAATTGTCAATCATATTTGACGGTAGTGGTCCTGACAGAAACACAAATGTGTCACTGAGCACAAAATGAAGCTTCTGCCATGGCCGTCCCAGTCCCCTAAACTGAACCCTATAGAAGATGAGTGGGCTGAACTGAAGAGAAGAAGCACCAACATGAACTTGTGAATCTGAAGGATCTGGAGAGATTCTGCATGGAGGAATGGTCTCCAAACTCATCGGGCATTATAGGAGAAGACTCAGATCTGTTATCTTGGCAAAAGGAGATTGCAAAAAGTATTTAATAACAGGGAGCCAATAACTGTGGCCAGTGTGTTTTGGAGAAAAATATTTATTTAATAATGTGATTTACCCCCGTCTTTCAATTCTTTTACTTCAATGAAAGGTGAGATTTTTATGCATTTTTTTTTATGAAAGATCAAAAGGATAAAAAATGCAGTTTATTTTTTACAGCCATTTTTGATCATATTTACCAGGGGTGTCGTTAATTCTGACCACCACTGTAATTGTACAAGCGTCCTCCTTCAGCTCGAGCTTCACGAGTCTTTCTGTGTCAGATCTGCTCTGATTTTATCAAGGAAACGCAAGAATAACGTTGATATTGTTAGTATTATTTCAGCTGGACTGAAGCAGCTTTACTTGATTATCCAGACAACATTTATTATAACAATCACCAGTATCAAATATGATCATCAGGCTTTTGAGGAAGCTTTATTTGTTCATCTCTCAATCATCATTGTTTTGCATTATATGATTTAAAACTACAGATCATACAACTAAGCATTAAATATCATCTTACTAAGACATATTATTGGCAGATATTGATATTTATATGCGTTTTATGCAAGTATTTTTCTGTCTATTATTGTCCGGCTTTACAGGGTTAAAACTCCTGACCAGGGTTAAGTCTTGTCCCAGACTAAAACACACGTTTGAGCTGTTGTACACACTTTTTGAAACTATGGCTCCATTTCTCTAAACTCTACACATAAAACATGTAAAAACATCACACATCTCTTGCAGAAGCAGCACTTAATTCAAGAGAATGTACCAAGAGGCCTCTTCGTAAATCACCAGCACTATATTACTGTAATAAGTCAATACAAAATGTTATTCAGTAAATCATAATGGCTCCAGTCTTCCTGCAGAATAGTTCAAATTGGTACACGGCTACTAGGGTGTTCTGCAACCCACCAACCCTAACCCTAGCAACCAGTAAGAGCTCCCTAGCAACCACCCTAAACCAATAAATACATTTTAAATGAGAAATATCACACTGGCCTTGCGATATCGCTGTATATTAGTGATTAAAGCCATGCTGATCCAGCCATGCTTGTGCCTATTCGGCCGCATCATTATTAATGATTTTAAGAACTCTATAAAAACTCCATAGTAACCATCTTTGACAACTACCAACCACCTCTTAACACCATAGCAACCAGCCTGAACACCCTAGAATCGCTGTAGTAACCACCCAAAATACCCTAGCAACCACCCAGAATACCCTAGCAACGCCCTAGCAACCACCCAGAACACCCTAGCAACTACCTAGCAACCACCCAGAATACCCTAGCAACCGCCTAGCAGCACCATATCAACCACCCAGAATACCCTAGTAACCACCTAGCAACACCATAGCAACCACCCAGAACACCCTAGTAACCGCCTAGCATGGTCGTTACATATCATTATTATTAAATGTTAACTAGCTAAAGCTAAACACAAAGGGTTTATTTCTGGTTGGGCGAGTAGATCACATGTTTACTTGCCCTGCCAAAACATTCTCTGCATGAAAGTTCTTGCTTTCCATGTTTTTGACCTATATAACCATTTTAGATACCAGTGAAATTTCACAATGCTCGATACCAATTTACCAATCACAGCAAAAACTAATACTAGCCTAACTAATATAAAGTTTACACATTAAAGACAAGTCAATAATAAAATAAGAACAAATAAACAAATTAAAGCTACATCATTTATTTAGTTAAGATTCTCTCTTTTTCTTTTGCTGTTTGATTAACATTATAAGCATAGAAAACAGCAGGTGTGTGTGAGGCTGCTGTCACTTTAAGACCTAACTACTGATATTTTCTTAATTTTTTCATTCAGTTTTTACATTCACCAACTGTGTTTACTTTGTCAAGACGTCATTTTGACATAATTCAGTGTATTTGCTCAAGAAGTCGTGAAAGAGGGTTCACGTTACGGCTGTCACGATGTTCGATTTTTCACACCACGTTTATTGTGGCCAAAAGAATTCACGATATCGATATATCGCGATATCTATAGAATAGATACTGATAAACACAAGGCACATGCATTTTTACTTGTTGCGTACTCAATTTATGGCGAATTCTTGTGAAGGAAGACAAGCATGTGAAGTCTGATTTCCTGAAGAACTGAAAAGCTCTTAAACCTATTGTTGCGCCGGCGCCAATAAAGTCATGCAGATAGTGGAGTTGAACAAAAAAATACAAATACAAAAATAAGATGAGTAAAGAAAACGGGGTTCTTAATAATCACCCTTTATTAAATATATGAACACAGAAACTAAATGTATATCGCAGCACAGGGTGAAGTCATTTATGATTATAATGTAAATTTAATATAAAACTATGTAAATGGCGCTCTGTGTCACGGCAGGATTTTGAACAAGGTCCTTTGAGCCGTCGCTGGGCGCCGCGGACAGACGCCGAATGCACCGCCGGTGTGTGTACACTCATAGAGAATAATGTGTCCGAGTTTTAAAGACGCTGCGTCCGGTGTGCAGGTGTTCGACCCCCTTTAAGGTGCTGTTTTCTTTGAAGCCGAAGAACTCCATACTGGCGAGCTTCACTCTAGCTGCGCGGGTGCGGGCGCGGGCGAGCGCTGCGTCGTCTTCTTATTCGATAGGTGTCCGCGGGTGCAATACTGCCACCTGAGAGGTCAGCCAGGTACTGGCGCTGGAGTATAAGAGTCCTATTCATTTTAAACATTGTGGTTATCGCCAGTACCGGTATATTGTCACACTCTAAATTAACGCGATGTCGATATTTCATGCTTTGAATATCACGATTATCGTCAACACCGGTATATTGCGACACCCCTAGTCCCCGTGCGGTCTGATCGGCGGCGTTCTGTGTGCGCGAACAGAAACGATATATAAACGAGTTCTCTTTCAAAGCATCTGGTGCTTGAATGGCTTAAAATCACTTAAAAATACATGAAAATGATAAACGTTCTAGAACGGCCCTGTGTCTGAATAAACGACTCTGATCTGGATCTTCTGAGACTTCTCTGAGTGATTCACAAGCACACGTGACTCAGTTGGAGCAGTTTATGATTCACTGCAGTTCGCAGGAGGCGATTCATAGATTATTACAGTTTTTCAAATTGCTTACACACAATTTCTGAAACTATGGCTCCATTTTTCAACACTCTACACACAAAACCACACAACACACACACAACATGCAAAACGTCACACATCTCTTGCAAAAGCAAACACTTCATTCAAAACTGTTTTAACTCTTCTAAAAATGCTATTTTTGTGTATTAACTCTACACACAAACATCAAATGATTATCCACACACACACACACACACCAAACTACACACAGATGTTCAACACTACTATCTTGTGTCAGTTCAGTACAAGAGTTTAGCACATGTTTACAGTATGGCTGTACAGTTGATGAACTTCACAGTTATTGAACTGACTCAACACTGAAGTGACTTGAGCTGATAATGAGCTGTCACGGTTTATGGATTCACTGACGCGCCCTCGCTCTGTGTGTGTGTGTGCGTGTGTGTTTAGTGTGTTTGATTAGTGTGATTAGTTTGTGTGTGTGTGTGTGTGTGTGTGTGTGTGTGTGTGTGTTTTATTAGTGTGATTAGTTTGTGTGTGTGTGTGTGTTTGATTAGTGTGATTAGTTTGTGTGTGTGGGTGTGTGTGTGTGTGTGTGTGTGATTAGTGTGTGTGTGTGTGTGTATGTGTGTGTGTGTGTGTGTGTGTGTGTGTGTGTGTGTGTGTGTGTGTGTGAGAGAGAGGGCGTGGATCACTCGTGAGCTCTCTGCCTCCTGGCTCCCTGTTCCTGGCTCGTGTAGTTCCTCGTTCTCCCGGATCTCCTGAGGACCGGCTGGATCCACTGACTCTCCAGCTTTGTCCTGACGTTTCTGACCAGCATTTCTACTCTGTTTCTCTCTGTTGTCAATAAACTGTTATTTACTCGCAGTTGGATCCTATTTGCTTTCTTATTTTACAGTCACATATTGGCTTGTTACTATTGTGAAGCTGCTTTCAAACCATCTGTCTCGTATAATGTGCTACAGAAATAAAGCTAGCTTGACTTTTATGCATATTTACAAAATAAACAGAAATGCAAGGGTGAAAACACAGGAGCTGTTAGATTTGAGTGTCTAATGTAGAGAAATGTGTTCAGGGTTTTGCAAAAAGTTTAACACATGCAAACTGAGTGTAAAGCGTATGACATGCTTGCAGTTTTGCAGACTTACAATGGCACTCTGGCACTCAATCAAACAAATGTGTCGTCATCTTCCCCGTCACTGGGTTCTTATTTGTATAATGGTGATAAATGTTACACAAATACAACTTTTGTTAAGCAAAGGGGCAGGGAAATGAGCCTCAAGTGCTCATGTAAAGTTATGGGATGGTTCAAGGTAGACATGAACTCAACATCGCTGTCCACAAAAATAAAAAACAAGGATTTGTACAATGTGTGCATATATTCAGTGCTTTTCAACACTGAAGCAGGAGGACTGTATGAAAGAAGACAGACTGTGTGTGTTCTTGACATTGTGATGAAACAGAAGTAGCAATGATTTTTTTCATTTCACAATGATATTGTGACATACATCTGAGTGAAGCTTATGTCGAAAGAGATGGAAATGTAGGGCGGGGACTTGGTTCTATATACCAGCTCCTGATTGGCTGTTGAGATGTGGGTGTGGCTCAACAGAAGGGTCGGATCTTAACGCAAGGTGTATTGGACATCGGGTGCCGCCGGGAGGAGCCGCAAACGGAGACGTGAAGTCGGACACTTTCTGGTTCCCGTAGTGACCGCTCACGTGGTGTTTGCATACTTTACCACAGCTGAAGTGAAATAAATGCAATATTTGCCAAATAATACACAGATATTTCAGAGACATTTTTGCCATTGATTAGCAGACCCCCACCTGCTGTTAGCATCCCATTGACTCCCATTCATTTTGGCGTCACTTTGACAGCGAATAACTTTACATCTGAGGCGTTTAAAGACTCCATTTGTCCATTATTTATTTCTAAAGAAACACGACAATGTATAAAAGGCTCCATTACCTTGTAACTTACAGTACGTTATGGCCCCGTAGAAGCAGTTTTTGTAAAAATAGGCTAACGATTGCATCATACCGTTGTGAAAAAGAAGTGTACTTAATTGTATTGAAAGCGTACTTTTTGTGTGCTTAAAATAATAAAAGTATACTTTTTAAAAAGTGCACTTGCAGATAATATAATATAATTAAAATTAAAGACCACTTAAGTGTACTTAAATGGAATACACTTTAATGACAATATTTCTTAACACACTGAAGTGCACTTTTTACAAATGCACTTTGTAATAATATCTAATTAAGCTTAACTTAAAGTAAGTACACTTTCATGACAATATTTCTAAACACACTTAAGTGTACTTTTTAAAAATGCACGTTGTAATAATGTCTAATTAAGTTTTACTTGAAGAAAGTACACTTTCCTCACAATATTTCTAAACACACTTAAGTGTACTTTTTAAAAATGCACGTTGTAATAATGTCTAATTAAGTTTTACTTGAAGAAAGTACACTTTCCTCACAATATTTCTAAACACACTTAAGTGTACTTTTTAAAAATGCACTTTGTAATAATATCTAATTAAGTTTTACTTAAGGAAAGTACACTTTCATCACAATGTTTCTAAACACACTTAAGTGTACTTTTTAAAAATGCACATTATAATAATGTCTAATTAATTTTATTTAAAGTAAGTACACTTTCATGACAATATTTATAAACACACTTAAGTGTACTTTTTAAAAATGCACGTTGTAATACCCAGGTGAAAAAAAAGTATACTAAAATACATTTTATTTAAGTGCACTTAGTAAACTTAATTAGTACACTTCCATAATGTACTTAAAGTGCTCTATTTTCGCGCACTTATTTTGTACTTAATATACTAAAAGCTTATCTTTAGTACTTCTTAAGATAAACTTAAGATCATCTTAGTGTACTCAACTGTGCTACTTTGAGACACACTGAAGATGAACTAAAGTGTTTTTTTAATATACTATTTCAGATTTAAAAAAAATTATTTTGTTACCACTTTTAGTAAAACTGAAACCATCTTTAATGCGTTTTAAATACAATAATAAATGATTTAAAATATAATAATAATATATAATAAATATATACAAATTATACTTATAATGTATTCCTAGGTTTAAACAAGTGCACTAAAATACACTTAATTAGTACACTTCCATAATGTACTTAAAGTGCTCTATTTTCGCGCACTTATTGTGTACTTAATATACTAAAAGCTTATCTTTAGTACTTCTTAAGATAAACTTAAGATCATCTTAGTGTACTCAACTGTGCTATTTTGAGACACACTGAAGATGAACTAAAATATGCTTTTAACATACTATTTCAGCTTTAATTTCTTTTATTTTGTTACCCCTTTTAGTACAATTGAACCCATCTTTAATGCATTTTTAAATACACTTATAAATTATTTAAAATTTAAGAATATACAATATATACAAATCATATTTATGTATTGCTCACATATTTTTTATATAGTAAATAATTTCAAACATGTTTTAACTATGTTAACAGTACCATTATGAAACATATTTAAATATGTTAATGGTGTATTAAAACACAGTAAAAAATGTTTGTATAAAACACACACACTTTGAAAGCTAGTAAACTTTAATGTAGTACCCAGTGTACATCAGTACAGCAGCATATGTAAACTGTAAAAAAAAAAAAAATACATTAACATAAAATACAGTGATCTGCAGAGGTATTACAGTTTTTTACGATTGCTATGACAGTTTTTTCAATACATTTAACAAGTTTCCTAAACTCTTAACACACCAACACACCTACAACACACAATTGGCAAATCGGTTAATTTCATGCTCAAAATCACACATTGTAAACTAAACTCCAAAACTAATTTTCAAAATACAATAATACACTAACACAATACACTATGTCTAACAAAACACTGCAAACATGTTTCAAAATCAAATAATTATTCAAAACACTAACACATGTTCTCATCCAACAGGAACATTTAGTCAATCATAACACAATGACAAAAAAAACACTATCATCAGCTGAAATTACAGAAACTGCATTATTTTATGTGTCAGATGCCCTTATACAACAGACAGTATACTGTATTGATCATAGATTGTGTTTTGCACTGCAGTTTTTTTTTGAAGTCTCTCTACATTTTTGTTTTGTTTGGGTTCAGTAAATGCATGCATTTTGTTGTTGTTGTTTTGCAGCAGAAATTCAATACAAAATAAATGCCCCTTCTTAGAGTAGCTTTATAGAATGTATGGTTTATGAAAAAAAGAAGACAGAGACAGAATTGCTGCAGTAACGGCTTTATTTGCAACAGGACATTTCTGCAAGATAACAAAAATATGCAATATAGCTGCCATTTACAGTATTACTGTATGTGAAAATACAAAATATACAAACAGAAAAAGCCATCTTCTAATCTGCGCGGTCTTCTGCATTTGTCCATGTTCTCATCCACATCACACCTGATATCTTCCCTGGCAAGGCATCTTGGGAAGAATCTTTTGGCTTGCCTTATCCTGGTAGTGTTCAGCTGTGATGTCTTGGTATGCAGCATCTTTTGCATACAGGAGGGACATTAGGTCCTGTGGACGATGGTCAAAAACCTTTCATCTCCTCAAAAAACTCCTCAATGGGGTTGAGGAAAGGGAAGGAAAATGGACATCATCCTCTGATGGGCGTCAAACCAGGCTGTGACTGCGCGGGAATGGTGGAATGCCACATTGTCCCATATTTGCATAACTTCAATCAGCTGTTATATAATATTAATGTTATATATACATAGTATTTTTTTTTTCCTACTATGGAAGTTAATGGGACCAGTTAACTGGTTCGTTACAGACATTTTTTAAAATACCTTCCTTTGTGTTCAGCAGAAGAAATAAATTCATACAGGTTTGAAACAACTTGAGGGCGAGTATGATGACAGAATTTTCATTTTAAAGTGAGCTATCCCTTTAAGGTGTTGTAACTGTTTATGTATAGTGTTTCTTTGGGGGTTTTTTTTGTGCATCAACAAAGGTTTTTATGTATTTATTTTAGAGATTTTGTCAGTAAATGTACATAGAAGAATTGAATTTGTGTTGATTGTAACTAGGTTAAGATTTTTTTTTTATTCAAATTTGAAATAAATTGCAACTTTATTATTATTATTTTTTTAATTACGAATGTATTTAATTATATAATAGTGTACATGCATAATACATTAAAGTATATTTTAGTCCACATTAATTGCTTGTCAGTATATTTGGAAGTTCACTTTTATCATATTTCAAAGTTCAAATAAAAATGTATTAAAGTCCCACTTAAGTTGTTCCAAAAAAGCACTCTTAATTTCAACTAATTGCATTTAATTTGAGCTTAATCTGTCATACATTTGAAATCAATTCATCGAAAACATTACACTTAATTCACATTTAAGTGTATTGTTAACTGACATTAAAGTATATTTTAGTTCACATGAATTGCTTGTCAGTTCATTAAACTACACTTTAACTATATTTTAAATACACTGAAAGTACTTATTAAATGTATTACAGTTTTTCTCAATCGATTTGGCACATTTCTCCAAACTCAGGTAACTGCTCTCAAAACAGTTAACACAGTGATCTGTACACTTTGTAATTGTCCTAAACAGATAGTAAATGCTGCTCATTTCATACAAATTACAAATCAAAAGCATAATTTTCTCAAAACACTGTGCACAAAATTCCCTAATGTTATCACAGCAGTTCATACAGCCAACCAAATCTTTAATATATCAGGAAAAACATTTGCAACTTTTTCATTGGTCTTCACAAAGATCACAAGCATTTTTGTACCATTTTCAAAACACAACAAACAAAACTCTGTGAATTGTAAAATAGTCAGTTGCACACCTTATGTCCTCAATTAACCCAAAATTGATATCTGATGAGTTAGTAATCCACTTAACACAGAAAAAGCCAATTTCCTAATTGTTCACACAGCTGTCTTAATTACAACAACTACAAAAGGGGAAGAGAAAAACAACAAAGAAGATGAATGTGGAGAAAAGACAATAAAAAAGAAGAAAAATGAGCAGTGGAAATGGAAGAGGTGTAAGAGTGAGAGGTGGTGGACAGGGTAGAGGGAGAAGAAGAGGAAGAGGAGATGGAGAAAGAGCAAGAAGAGCTGAAGATGTAGGAGAAAGAGAAAGAAGAGCTGAAGATGGAGGAGAACGAGAAAGAAGAGCTGAAGATGGAGGAGAACGAGAAAGAAGAGCTGAAGATGTAGGAGAACGAGAAAGAAGAGCTGAAGATGTAGGAGAACGAGAAAGAAGAGCTGAAGATGTAGGAGAACGAGAAAGAAGAGCTGAAGATGTAGGAGAAAGAAGAGCTGCGGATGTAGGAGAAAGAGAAGGAAGAGCTGAGGGTGTAGGAAGAGGAGAAGATAGAGGAGTAGAGGGAGAAGAGATGGATAGATTGGAGGGCAATGGTATAGTGGAAAGAGAAAGAGTAGAAAATATAAGAAGAGATGGACCGAGAGGAAGAGGAGGGCAAGGTGTTAGAGGAGGGCAAGGTGTTAGAGGTGGGAGAAGAGGTAGAAGGATAGGGTACACACGTGTTTCAAATGAAATCAGAGCCACACTTATTGACCATGTCATAAATCATGGTCTCTCACTGAGAGAAGCTGGGCAGAGAGTTCAGCCCAATATAAACAGATCCACAGTGGCTTCAATTATCCGCACATTTCAGAGGGAAAACCGGTAAGTAACTATATCATTCAACTTCTACAATGAGAGTCCATGTAGTCTTGTTTGACACAGGTTTAGATTTCTACAGTAAATGTTCCTGCTTGTCCAAACATTTTTCAGAATTGAAGTTAGAGAACATTCAGGTGGACGAACAAGACTTTTTTTTCAATTGAACAAGAGCATGCCATTGTTGACATGGTGGTCCAGAACAACACCCTTCGCCTCAGAGAAATTCAGCAAAGAATAACAGAGGACAATCAACTGTTCCACAATATCCACCAATGCAGTCTCTCCACAATTGATCGTGTTCTAAGGAGAAATGCAATCCGAATGAAGCAAGTATACAAAGTGCCCTTTGAGAGGAACTCTGTTCGAGTGAAGGAGTTGCGATTCCAGTTTGTTCAAGTATGTGCAACCCAATTACTGCACTTTTACTGTCAACACAAAGATATATTTTTCCTGAATTTTAAGTGTCCATAAACTATTCCATGCTACTGTAAGTGAAAAGATTTGATTGCACATTGAAAAGAACATTGATTGCAGTCAATACTACTGTGAAACTGTTGCTGAAGTTTGAGTTCACACTTTGAAGCAGCAGTATACATAGATATGCCTCCATTACTGTAAAACACTAACTTACTGTATTGTACCTTGTGTTCTTTTTACTCTAGAGAATCTTGGAGTTGGATAGCAGTGCAACTCACTATGAGTACCTGTATATTGATGAAGCAGGCTTCAATCTTCACAAAAAAAGGAGAAGAGGGAGAAATGTGCTACAGTCAATGTCCCTGGACAACGAGGAGGCAACATCACTCTCTGTGCCGCGATTTCTACAACTGGTGTTGTGGCACACAATGCTGTCTTGGGACCATACAACACAGCAAGGCTCCTACATTTTTTAAACCTCCTCAATGAAATCCTATTTCCGCAGGGTGATCAGGAGCAAATGGTGCAGAATTTTGTAGTTGTTTGGGACAATGTCCAATTCCACCATTCAGCACTGGTGCGAGAGTGGTTTGAGAATCACCCACATTTCAGGATGGTGTTCCTTCCACCATATTCTCCTTTCCTGAATCCAATTGAGGAATTCTTCTCCTCTTGGAGATGGAAAGTACATGATCGCAACCCTTACAACCAAGTAAGTCTTCTTCAAGCGATGGAAGAGGCCTGTGGAGATATTGGGGCACAAGCATGTCAAGGATGGATACAGCATTCAAGGCGTTTTTTTTCCCACGATGCATGACTCGTGAAAATATTTTTTGTGATGTTGATGAAATTCTCTGGCCAGATGTAATTGAGAGGCATGATCAATAAATTAATTGATTCAATTAATGCAGTTTTTTTTAAATTTTTTTTTACCTATGTACTTATTTGCATTAAAAAAGAAATTGTGCGGTGACAACTCATTGTTATACACCTGAACTCCTCATTAAATAACTTAATGAAAAACATGTATTTTCAATTATTTCTTTGTGTATCTTTTGCTGAATTTGTTATCAAATCAACAGAGAACACACTTTTAGTTTTGAAGTTAATATTGAATTTGAATAAATGTATTACTAGAATAAAATGCTGTGTTTCATTGTGCAGTGAATACTTAACTGTTTCGTCAACATAAGAGTGCATTTAGTTTGCTGTGTTAACTGTTTTGAGAGCTGTTACCTGAGTTTGGAGAAATGTACCAAATCAATTGAGAAAAACTGTAAAGTCCCATTTATGTTTAAAAAAAGCATTCAAAAGTTCAACTAATTGCATTTACAGTTTTTCTCGATTGCTTAAACACTATAACCAGGCTTTTGAACTAAAATTTCAAAACCATAATGCCATTTATCAAAAAGCACACCCATTTCACTAAACTATAAACACTATTCCCTGTTTTGACACATGAGTCAAATTTGTTGAACTGTCACTGCAAAACTTTACACACAAATCCCTTCATTTCTCATTGCCTAGACCATGTTGTCATGTATAAAGCACTAGCACTCACTATTGTTCACTCAAGTCAGCACAGCTTCAGCTCAGTTAGCACACAATTACCCAGGTGGAAACACTAAGAGTCAAAATTTAACACACATCAATCAGATCCTTCAATAGATAGATAAAGGGGCCCAAATAAGTTTATTGAGTTTTGGAACAATGGATCCAGAAAGACATGAAGGAAGAGATCGAGGAGGGATAAGGAGGAGGACGAAGGGCAAGAAGACAAGCAGTCTCAGATGAAATTCAAGCCACTCTAGTTGCCCATGTCTTTGTCAATGGTATGACTATGAGGAAGGCTGGGCTACGAGTAAGGCCAAATTTGAGTCGCTTTACCATCACCTCGAGAACCTTCAGGGAGGTGTTGTGGCAAACAGAATTCTATCACTGAATAAAAGACAAACATTTCCAATAGTCTTTGATGAGGTTTATTTTCTTGCAAGAAAAGGCCAGTAGTCGTACAGTCACACAGAGTGGCTGCAGAGTGTAACAGTGAAGGGAGGGCATCCTTTCTCCTTTATAGTCTTGACTCCCAGAATGTTATCTTTCTAGGCCAATGATGGTATTTCAACCATACGTGGAACATAGACGTGTCCATCATATTGTCTCCTTGAGTGGATCGAGGCCCTCCTGTCACCTATACTAACACTCTTTACCATTCCAATACTATTCCACATAGAATAAGGTTTGTGTGTGCTCTTTTACTGTCATATGATGGTCACACACATCTTACTGTAAGTAAGTAAATACTGTAAAAAAAATATTAGAGGAGAGAGTAAAAAAAATATATAATTTTTTTTTGTGTGTGTGTGTTGTACTGTGTAGTACATGAATGAATAAAAATGTGCCAGTGTATCCATTGGTTGTGTCTTTTGTGTTCATCATGTGAAAAGGTTTGTGAGGCGGGGAACCACAAGTAACATAACTTACCAGTTTTGGAAATGTTGTTTTGAATTTATTGCACCAGTGTGTTAGACTATGTTGTAGTGTGTGTGATTTTGAGGGCTTGTGTGTCCAGTGTGAGGGCAAAGTTTGGTTTTTCAGCAAGAGTGAATGGTTTTGAGTGTAGAGCTTCATTTTGACCTGAAAATAGGATGTTTGGGGAATTGGGTGAGACGTTATGGATTTGTGTTTACTGTTTTGAGAATATGAGGCATAGTTTCAAGAAATGTGTTTAAGCAATCGAGAAAAACTGTAATATGAACTTAATTTTCTGATACATTTGAAATTAAATACAAATAAAATGCACTTAAGCGGTGAAAACATTACATTTAACTCATACTTAAGTGTATTGTTAACTGACATTAAAGTACATTTTAGTTCATTTTAATTGCTTGTCAGTGCATTGAGCAGTGCACTTTAAATAAATTTTAACGACACTAGAAGCAATTATGAAAGTAAATATAAAGTTGTATTTAAGTCCCACTTAAGTGGTACCAAAAAATCACTCTTAATGACAACTTATTGCATTTTATTTCAACTTAATATGTGATATATTTCAAATCAATTATACTTAATGTGCATTCAGACCGGTGAAAACATTGCATTTGAGTTACACTTAAGTGTATACATTTAAAGTATATTATTTGTATAATAAGTACACTTTATAAAAGTACACTAAAGTGCTTTTTTTTTTCACAAGGGTAACCACGCGACTCTCTGTCGCACAGTAGAGAGATTACCGTATGGACAGGAGCAGAAGCTCGCGGGCAATCGGGGGGACGTGGAGGCAAAATTACAAAATAATTAGTCAGTATACTCAGCAAAAGTTGCTCCTGCTCATAGCTCATGGACAGCTCCTACTCACGCTCTCCGTCTCTGCAAGTTTCAGAAGGGAATGATTCAGATTTCTCTCGGCACAGCTACTAGAAGACAGACGGGCTGCTCACGTCACATCTACGTCGTCAAGCTCAGTGTGAGTCTGCGCAGTACGCTGGACCATCAGGAAGTGAGAGCTTCTAATTATAATAATAATAATAATTTGTTACATTTATATAGCGCTTTTTCTAAAAGGCTTTTTCTATGAAGTCCAACAAGCCTGCAAAATAGCAGTCAATTGTGGGCGTGGTTTAAGCTGTTTTTTTTTTTTAAGAAACAGGCACAGATTAATTGTTCACAGACCAATAGATTAAATTAGATTAGATTAGATTCAACTTTATTGTCATTACACAAGTACAGGTACAAGGCAACGAAATGCAGTTTAGGTCTAACCAGAAGTGCAATAGCAGCAAGTGCAGGATATACAGTGGTTCCATAAGTGCAGAACATGGATATGTACTGAATAAATATAGAGTTGAATACTATTATAAACAAAAATTTACAGATAGATTGTCCTATGAATATAATATACAGATAACTATTACTGTGAACAGAGTTTACAGCTAGATATGTACTGAATATAATAATATACAGATGGCTATTACTATAAACAGAATGTTTACAGATAGATATGTACTGAATATAATATACAGATGGCTGTTACTATAAACAGAATTTTACAGATAGATATGTACTATGAATATATATACAGATGGCTGTTACTATAAACAGAATGTGAGCATAATATACAGATGGCTAATACTATAAACAGAATTTAACAAATAGATATATGTATAAGTTAGGCTAATGAGCAGTATAACAATGGATTTAAAGTAGTGCAAATAAAGTTTGGACAGAAGCTATCCGAGTGAAGTGCAGTGGAAAGTAATTGCATATTACAGTTAAGGTACGATATTGCAATGTATATATAACAGTCGGTACTGTAAATAAACAGTCGGCAGTGCAAATGAGCATATTCCAGTCAAGGTAGTAGTGCAAGATGCATATGTAAACAGTTGTTACTGTAATAACAGTCAGCAGTGCAAATGAACATTATAGTATTGCAAATACAAAATGGAGGCAGGTGTGAGGAGGGAGAGGAGAGTCAATCAGTATATAAGGGGAGTGGGATCAATGAGGGTTAGAGTTTAATAAAGAGACAGCTCTGGGGAAAAAACTGTTCTTTAGTCTGCTGGTCCTGGTCCGGAGGCACCTGAAACGCCTGCCGGAGGGCAGGAGAGAAAACAGTCTGTGGGCTGGGTGAGAGGAGTCCTTAAGGATGCTGCGAGCTCGATGCAGACAGCGTTTCCTCTGGATGTGCTCGATGGCAGGTAGTGGAGTCCCAGTGATGCGCTGGGCGGTTTTCACCACCCGCTGCAGTGCCTTGCGCTCTGCAACAGAACAGCTCCCATACCACACTGTAGCACAGTTGGTCAGGATGCTTTCTATTGCACAGCGATAGAAGTTCACCAGGATAGTGGAGGAAAGCTGATTCTTCCTCAGTGTCCTCAGGAAGAAAAGGCGCAGGTGAGCCTTCTTGACCAGGCTGGAGGTGTTGGTTGTCCAGGTCATGTCCGCCGAGATGTGGGTCCCCAGGAACTTGAAACTGGAGACACGCTCAACAGCCATTCCATTGATGTGGATGGTGTCGTGTGTGCCTCTTGACACTTTCCTGAAGTCCACGATGAGCTCCTTCGTTTTGGTGGTGTTGAGGAGCTGGTTATTTTCGGTGCACCATGTGGCCAGGTGCTTGATCTCCTCCCTATAGGCAGTCTCATCGTTGTTGCTGATGAGACCAATCACCGTAGTGTCGTCCGCAAACTTGACGATGGAATTAGATCCGTACACAGGCTTGCAGTCGGAGGTGAAGAGGGAGTAGAGGAACGGGCTTAGCACACAGCCCTGTGGTACACCAGTGTTGAGTGTGATGGATGTGGAGCAGTTGGAGCCTGATCGAACATTTACTGGGTAATATGCATTTACTGGGTTTCAATGATCAGATTCATCAAAACAAGCTGAACTGCACGTCTTCACTTGTGAGCTGATATAGTGCAAGATATGAACTTATTCAACAGCAAGAACATGAATCAGTTGCTTATGTTTATGTAATAGCCCACATTATCTCTTTCTTAAGCAAAATTACTTACAAAAATAAAATAAAGAAAACACTCTTGTAAAAGAGTTTTTGTATTTCTGGTAAAATACAGGTTAATAATTAAGTAAATTGATACATTTGTGATGTACTCTTTTATAGTATACAACTTTTTCTAGATAAATAAAGTTAAATAAAGGAATAAAGGTAAATAGATTCATACATAGTGTCGTGGGTAACTCTCATTACAAGTAACTTGAGTTAAGTAATCAGATTACTTTTTCAAGGTAACGAGTAAAGCATTACTTTTAAATTTACAACAAAATATCTGAGTTACTTTTTCCAAATAAGTGACTGATTACTTTCCATAAAACGTAACTAAGTAACACAATTAGTTACTTTTTTTTTAGGGAGTAACGCAATATTGTACATAAATATAAATAAATTCATTTGTGATACATAGTTTTTAACTTCTGTGATTTTACCATCTATTTTCCTGCTCTCTGATGCTATTTGAATAAAGAGCCTTAAATTGCAGTAATCAGTCTCAGTGTTGTACATACAGTTCTAGACAAAAGGTTTTGCATAATGTAATAAAGAGCTATTAAAAGGCAAGTAAAAAAAGATTCTGTGAGCAGAAACCTATATACGTGAGAGAAGCAACTGGAAGCATCAACCTTCAGTCGTCCGAAGCAGGTAAAGCTGGCATTTTTTAACAATTCTACATTATCGACACAAAGCTTTGAATTAATATGTGACTGAGCTGATGAGGAAAACCCTCTTGATCATGATTTCCAGCGCGATGTTTTGAATGGTCTTGGATTTGATCTTGAATGAATCTGGCTCTTTGTTGCCATATGAAATGCTTGAATGAAGCCTGAGAGTGTTTCAAAAACCTCGACTAGAAACTAAATCTATCCAGCATTTTGTATCCTGGTCATTTCTTTCTTCCAGTGAACGAAGCAGAGATGATGCTGAAGAGCATTCAGCTCGTCCTGGTGCTGGGTGAGTGTTAGTGTGGGAAACTACACAATGAAACTGTTGTCAGATCAAAATGACCACAGCTGATTTTCCTGCGTTTCCCATCAGCAGGAATCCTCTCGAAGACCTCGTGCGACCCGTATTGCTTCGTCCTGGTGGAAGAGCTGAAGACCTGGCTGGATTCGCAGTCGTACTGCAGAGAGAAACACCTGGATCTGGCTACGGTTCAGAGCGACGCAGACCGAGAGAAATTAAAGAAAGCAGCAGACGCTGTGAACTTTAGCTCTTTTGCCTGGATTGGTTTCTACAACGGCGTCCTCACTTGGCGTTGGTCTTATCAAAATAAGGTGATAAACTATGAAAAGTGGGAATCCTTGGAGCCGGACACCTCCCGCACAGCCGAGGCCTGTGTATATCTTTACGCTAACGGAAAATGGGGTGATACATCCTGCCTTAATGAAGAAACGTTTTTTTGCCAAACTGGTAAGAAATAATGCAGAACGTTCACTTGCAATCTGGATGTCTGCTTAGTCGTTTTCCTCATAACATTCATCCTTAACCCGATCTAAATACATGTTTAAAGTCTTGCTTTTCAGCCGAAACATCCTTATAATGAGATACATTCACATGAGGAGCAAAACTGCACTGGATATTAACACTTGCTTTCAGGGAAAACCTCAAATAGATTTAAATCTTCCACTTTAAAGGGTTAGTTCACTCAAAAATGAAAATTCTGTCAGTAATTACTCACCCTCATGTTGTTCCAACACCGTAAGACCTTCGTTCATCTTCGGAACACAAATTAAGATATTTTTGATGAAATCTGAGAGCTGGCTCACTCACTGAAACTTGCTGGCCCAGAAAAGTTATTAAAGAGATTGTTAATATAGTCCAAGTGACTACAGTGGCTCAATCTTCAGTTTATCAAGCGACGAGAATACTTTTTGTGCGCTAAAAAACACAAAAATAACGACTTTATTCCACTATTCATTTCCGTCTCTCTGGGCCTCGAGTGAGTTCACGTAGTGTTTTTGCGCAGCGCGTCACACACATGACCAGCGTCGGCCAATAGTGAGCCTACGGATTTCTCTCAGATTTAATCAAAAATATCTTAATTTGTGTTCCGAAGATGAACGAAGGTCTTACGGGGTTGGAACAACATGAGGGTGAGTAATTACTGACAGAATTTTCATTTTTGGGTGAACTATCCCTTTAAGCTTGAAGTGGAAAAAGAAATCTTGTTTTCCAGCGAAAACATCCTTAAGATGCAGTACATTTATTTAACACTTGCTTTCAGAGAAAATCTCAAACAAGTGCAAGGTTTCCAATTTATGCTTGAAATTAAAAATATCTGCAAGTGCAATAGAGTCAAAGCAAATGCTTTGAAAGCAAATCCCAATATAAGACCTGCACTTTCTTATTCTTCATGAAGTTAAGCTTTAAAACCCACTTTGCTCCTCGTGTCAGAGGGCAGAAAGCTCATGCAAACACACAGCGACTTGAAGCAGTGGCTTGTCATTTAACTTAAAGTAGGGATGGACCGATATGAAAATTTTGGCTGATACCGATAACCAATAATTCTTTATATTTGAAAGCCGATAACCGATATATTGGCCGATAAATCTAAATCCACATTTTTATATAATTTTTGAGAGCCTGAATACAAAAACAAAAGCCACGTCCCAAACACACAATTATAATGTTCTCATGATAATTTTGTGTAGCCGATATGACAGACCTGCACTACTTTACTGTATTTTCCTTAAAAACTGATTTCAATCATATTTCAAGCTATTCAAACCCATCATGTTGAACAGTGCGCATCTGAAGAGTCTCAGCTGAAGGAAATACTACATTATTTATCAGCTTTAATATATTTGGCCACATTATCTTATCGGGCCGATAACGACAACATTAAAAATGAACAAATATCGTCCGATACCGATATGGTGGCCGATATATCGAGCATCCCTAATTTAAAGCACTGAAAAAACATTAAGCATGTGCTTTTTAATCAAAGCAACTTACAACTGATGCAAGCAATTTATCATGAGAGCCAACAATGTAAAGTTGCAAATACAAGCTCGATTAGTACAAAAGCTGCTCCTGTCTAATTCAGAAAAGGTGAATAAAGAAATTCTATCAAAGCCGTTTTCATTTTGTGAATGAGTTTTAGGTCATGTTTTATCACACACTTTCTTCAGGTTGTCAAACATGTCTCAATGTCCTGACCACACATCTGAATCCTTACAGACAAGAGCAAAATCGCAGAGAAGTTTAAGTACATCCAAACGAGCATGACGTGGCGTGACGCTCAGCTTTACTGCAGAGCGAACTACATAGACCTGGCCACGGTTAAAGACGACTCCGAGAACAACGCCCTCGCAGACATTATCACTGCAAACAACAGTGCGACCGCCTGGATCGGCTTGTCCAAGAACTTGTGGCTCTGGTCAGATCAGACCATGGTGTCGTGGTCTTCGGTCAGATGGGAGACGGGACAGCCCGACAACACTGACGGCAATGAGGAGTGTGTTTCTGCCGGGACTGAAGGACAGATGGCGGACGTCTCCTGCTCGACTCGACAGTTCTTCTACTGCAGAACCCGTGAGCTCCTGAATCTCTGTCTCATGTTGACACAGTACACCATCTGTGTGCGGTATGAATGATTAATTACAATAATACGTGTTTGTTTCTCTTAGCTGAAGTTAGGGAAATAAAGCTGGTCAGAGTCGCAGTGAAATCTGCTGGATACCTGAACGAATCTGCAGTGATGGAGGCCATCGAAACCAAGGTGAGTCGTTGCTGCATGATCATTAATACACTGTAATAGTTTTTATGAATATTTTAAACAGGGTTTTATTTGAATATTTTCTGCTAAAAAATTGTTTGCATGTTTTGCCATTTTTATTAGTTACATATAGAGTATATATATATATAAAATTTCAGTTATAGTTTAAGTCGTTTTAGTACTTAAACAAAACTAATGCTGATGGAGAGGAATTACAGCTGCAACATCTCATATAATGTCCCTCAAACTGAGTAGCATATCACTGAGAAACACTGAGTCCTGCTCGAGTCGTCCTGATGGAGGTTCGGGTTGAATAACTAGTTCTTCCAATGTTTCATCATCGGACTCGCGCTCGCATTGATATGGTAAAATCGACGTCATTGTTTGTTACTGTGTTTAGTTTACGGTGTAGGAAGCCTCAGGACAAGCAGAGCTGATGTTGTTTTGGCAACGGGCGGTTTTGTTTTTGACGCGCTGTACACGGTAAACCAATCACAACAGACTGAGCCGTCTGGCCAATCAGAGCAGAGTAGACCAATCACAACAGACTGAGCCGTCTGGCCAATCAGAGCAGAGCAGACCAATCACAACAGACTGAGCCGTCTGGCCAATCAGAGAAGAGCAGACCAATCACAACAGACTGAGCCGTCTGGCCAATCAGAGCAGAGTAGACCAATCACAACAGACTGAGCCGTCTGGCCAATCAGAGCAGAGTAGACCAATCACAACAGACTGAGCCGTCTGGCCAATCAGAGCAGAGCAGACCAATCACAACAGATTGAGCCGTCTGGCCAATCAGAGCAGAGTAGACCAATCACAACAGACTGAGCTGTCTGGCCAATCAGAGCAGAGTAGACCAATCACAACAGACTGAGCCGTCTGGCCAATCAGAGCAGAGTAGCTCAAGGAAAGGCGGGATTTAGAGAGATTGATTCATCTGACGAGTCGTTTGAGAAGCATTGAAAATGTGATGATGTGCAAATGTATATTATGAGGAAATTAAACAGTTTTTTTTTTTTACCTTTGATGCATGTACACCTGTTGTAGGAGACTCCACAACATTAGGAAACGGTAAAATAGCATAATAGGAGCACTTTAAAGCGTAGTTTTTGAAGAGTGCGCATGTGTGAACGAGCTCTAGTGCGTAAGAACGAGCCTATGATTGAATCTGGAAATAAAGCAAAATAACTGAGAAATAGTCCTCATGCCATGTCTGTAATTTATAGGAAACCATCTCGCGTTAATTCGATCTCAAACAGTTTCATTAGCAGTAGTTATTACTCCAACACCTGTGTGACATCATTAACCAGCGCGGTTGAACGCCCAACCTCTCGGAAACAGTCGAGACTAGCTAGTGGATTTCTTCAGTGATGGATCGCACTATAGTAGTGAAGCAGCGAGTTACGGCGCCGTACGGGAAACACACTCCTGAAACTCGCTGTGTTGCTCAGAGACGCACGACACTTCTGCTTTACAGGAGATGTCTTCATTGTCTTCAGTATAGCCACTAATGGCTGATGAACTCTGACCTCCAGGTGAACCAGATGCTCTCGGAGCAGAAGATGGACACCGGATCCACCGTAACATGGCGAGTCCTTCCCGATGGAAAGATCTTCCAGACGCAAGAAAATAACACCGAAAAGACGACAACAGCGTGTGAAGAGAGAGATCCGTGAAACGTTACACACGTACAATAACTTCTACAAACGGTTGTGAATCTTTAGAGGAAGCCTGCATATGATACATGATTAAATATGTTTCATTTAACAGTTAACACACTGACACTGTTAATGCTTTGATGCTTTACACACTGCACAAATACAAGAACTTACAAATAACACCAAATGCTGATGAACTTTTTTCTTTCTCATTATTTTACTGATTTCATTTGTTCACAAAGATGATAATATTAATCTAGTCTTGGGATCCTCTAAGTACCACGTTATTTAGTGTTTAATTACTTTGAAACCTTGGAAACACTGGATAATAACATTTGTCAATAATAAAAAACGAATGATTTAGACAATCAGTATTTTCCAGTTTCTGTTTTTAAAAGTGTATTCTTTGTCCTGCAACTGCTTTGTGAAATGTGTCTCATATTTAAGGACCGATAGACACTGAGGTCTTTTAGTAACTCTGTCATGGACACTAGCTTGTATAAACCTTACTTAGACAATGCAATAATCCATTAAAAAGGAATGTGTCCCTGTCTGATATTACACTGTCGCCACATTGGACCAGGGGTTTGGAAACTGGATGGATTCATTCGGCACGACCCTCACAGTGCATTATGGGTATTCTCTAGCGCTGAGCGTACATCAGTTGTACAGTTGTTATTGTGGTGCATTGTGGGATTGAATGAGTGCACTCGATAATGTCCACTATGGTTTCGGACACCACTGCAAATTTCTAAAATAAAATCCTATTCAACTGTTAATGGGTTACGTCAGAACGGAGGCTCGCTATTGGCCGACGCTGGTCATGTGTGTGATGCGTGTGATGCTGGCCAATAGTGAGCCTCCGTTCTGTCGTAACCCCGAAGCGCTGCGCTGTTACACTACGTCAACTCACTCAGAGGAACACAGAAGAACATGAAGAGTTGAATAAAGTCATTATTTTGGTTTGGTTTGCGCACTAACAGTATTCTCGTCGCTTGATAAAGTTAAGGTTGAGCCTCTGTAGTCACTCTTGACTATTTTAACGAGGTCTTTACTAACTTTTCTGGGATATTGATTACCTAGAAGCCTATGCAGGAGTGAGACAGCTCTCAGACTTCATCAGAAATATCTTCATTTGTGTTCCGAAGAAGAACGAAAGTCTTACCAAACCCAGACCAAACCAAAGCACAACCCCGCTAGAGTCAGATCACCAGCCGCTAGTTAAAGTCCCCAAGCTTTTAATGTAGTTTATGTGTCTATGTGGTGTTTTTAATCTGCTTTAAGACAAACCATGTGTAAGTTCATAAGTCGACACCATTGCTGAGTATTTCCTCCTTAAAACTGCAGTGAACCAAAGACAGTCTCAAACACACGCTTTGAAATCGCTGGTGTTTCTGACGTCACAAACTACCTTGTAACCAATCAGATCAACGTGTGATCGTCAACCAGTGAGTGGAGGCGGGGCTCATTTGCATATTCATAGAACAGCGCATACTAAATGAGGCAAGGGTGTCGAGTTACATTTTCAAGGAAAAAACATTTAAATGTGTCATTTTGGTGATCAGAGATGAGTTTAAGGGATAATATGATGGACTACAGGGAGACTCTAAGGCTACTGGTCCAGTGGGTTTATCCAGTTCATTTGGAGCGTTTGGCCTCCATACAGTTTCTGACTGAATCAAAACACGTTTCTATAGTAAACAACTAAATCAAATAAACAAATTTTATTTTAAGTACGTCTCATTGAGGACAACCAAATGAGATTACTTGACTTGACGTGTGCATCCATCGGATCAGAGATCATTTCCATGTTTCTTGCTTTTGGCTAATGGGCTTTAGATGGTAGGAAAGAGCAGACCCATCACTGTCATCAGGTCATGAAATGCTTTGCATGAGGGCTAGATTATTACAGAAAGCCTTATGTGGTGTAAACTCAAGAACAAATGACCACTGCCAGTTACTTCAGGCTAAAGACACTTCCATCAGCTGTACTGACACGAGAGGCGTCGCAACACTTCTTCTCCTCGCTCGTCTGAAGACATCAACACACGATACTTTACAAAGAGCTTATGAACTACTCAGACGCACACAACGTACACAAATTATATATTTGAACTAAAGTACAGATCCTCTAATGGAATTGCAAGTACACTTTTTGAAATTACTTGAGTGAAATAAGTTTTTTTTTTTTTAATGCACTTAAATATCAAAAGTAAAAGTCACACAATAAAGTTATTAAATGACTGGGTGTAGAAGTTGAACACAAGCACAGAGGAGAAATTGTATTTGACAACAGCTATATATAATTGTGTAATATTGTTAATGTGTTTGCTGATCAATTACATTTTAAAATTGCTAACCAAACAGCTAACAAACATATGCTCTACGAATGTTTTGCTAACGATCCCATTACGTTGTGGAAACGTTGTCTCTGAACGTTCATTTAAAAAAAAAAGTTTTTTTGCTTTTTTTTCCCTTGGTTATGCGAACGTTAAGTGAACACATTATGGGAATGTTTAAATGTTCTCTAAATGTTCTGAAACAAGTGGTAACATAAAAAAAAAAAAAAAAAAAACGTTAGATGAACGTTTCAGAATGATGTATAAACATGTCTGGCTCAACGGTGAGACTTCAGCAGAATCAGTCAGTGTGTGTCCAACTTTTCCTCCTTTCCCACGGTGTTCACAGCTTTGAAAACTACAGGTCGATCAATCACGGATTTTGCAGAAGCAAATAAGTGTCACATCCAAACACACAGAGAGGAGAGTCTCGGACGCAGGAAGTAACGTTCCATCTAAAGAAACAATGTCACATCCTTTGATACTTTTTTAGAATGTAACATCCCACTTTAAGAAGTGTTCTTCCCTGACTCGGCGCTCCTCCATCACTGCCGTCACACACTGGATCTGGTGTCGGATTTACTTCCGGAACATTTTCACTCACAAACTGCTAGTAAATTTCACAAATGATTACGAAGGAGCCAGTAGCACATTCAATTAAATGGGAAATTTTGAAGTTTAAAAACTGAAATAAGTATTTTCTCAAA
Organism: Rutilus rutilus; assembly: GCF_951802725.1. NCBI lineage: Eukaryota > Metazoa > Chordata > Actinopteri > Cypriniformes > Leuciscidae > Rutilus > Rutilus rutilus. The sequence goes on from NC_140211.1 coordinate 1,505,377, forward strand.
TAATCTTGGGAATTTTATCAATTCTTTTTTTTTTTTTTTTTTTTTTTACAGTGTATGAGAATGAGTCACCTGTGACTTTGCCTAATGTGCCAAGCTCTCATCATTATACAAATGTGTTGCACAGGTGAACGAGAGGCTTCTGATGTGGAGGTGTGTGAAAACACACTCATTCAACTGCAGAACACCGGCCATTATCCAGAAGACCATTATCATTTACAGCCTTATGATGTTTACTCAGAAATTCAACAACTGCTTATTAAATGTGTAGATTGAGCATGAGCCGTTTTCATAAAGTTAGCAAGTGTTGAAGATGAACATAAAAAATACCACAAAATAATAAAAAAATAAAGCCACACTGTGTTTTGATGCGGTCCAGTTAGGTTTTCACGCTGGTTTTCATCATCATGATGCTGAAGTTTTGCATGCAGTTAAAGAGAATATTAAAGCGTAGAAAGACTCATAAAACCATGAGAGGAGAAAAGAGGAAGAGAAGATCACACAGGTTTGTGTTTTTAAAAACATATTGGATAATGATCGGGGTTTATGCATTTATGCTGATATTGAGAAAATGTAATCTTGTCGTTTCAGAAAATGGAGCACAAACTATTCACACTGCTCGTTTTAACTGGTAGGTTTTCTTCAGTGTGTGTGTGTGTGTGTGTACAAAAATATCTTCTAAGTACGTTTCGCTGACATGTTATTCTGAACGTTCAAAATTTCCAGTTTTTTAAACGTTTAAAAAAAAATTCTTGCTAACGTGAACATTAAGGAACATCTTACTTTTTCAAATATTATGTGAATGTCACTTTTGAATGTTCTGAAACTAGTAGCAGCATTTAAGAAATGTTGGAGGAACGTCCAACTAAAACGTTTTAGATTTTTTTTCCCATGAACATAATGTATATAATGTAAATAATGTTTTTGCACTAACGTTTTGAGAACATTATTAAAGAGCAGATTGGTGACAACGAAGTCGCAGGCTTTATTATTAACAAGAAGAGCGTCGTCGAACAGGCAATCACCAGCAAACTAACAAGAAGGGCAATAGAGGTATTATATGAGTATATATAGAGTTGAGATATGATACTGGAAGAAGATTGTTCATAAGTTTGAGAGACCCTTGACAGATGTCTTGACTAGAGCTGGGCGATATCAGCCAGTATTGATAATTATCACGATAAATGTCAAATCTTTATTTCTTTCAAGTTTAAAGGCAGATTTTCGCTCCTGAGTAAAGGTGGTAGAAAGCAGATATGATAATAAGGGTTATCGGGGCACAAACTAACACGGCGCTAGTTGTAACACACATGGATTGAAACTTTCCACACATGCTAGCATGACGAAACTTACTGGTTGCCATATGCACCAAAATTAAATTTGGAAGAGTCACTGAACATTTATTTATCCATAGCAAAAGTAAATTTCTTACTTATGTTAATTTTTCATCTCTGTTTTTTTGGTTTATTTAAAACTAGACAAATCTGATATCATTTTAATCTCCAATCTGTTATTGAGATAGTTCTTTAATGCGGATCTAACAGCGGAAACACTCGCCGGGTTTAAATCACAGTTGCTCAGGCGGGGCATGTTGTCACACTGCGTTACAATGAGCCCTTATTAGAACTATGATATTCTATTCTATACTTTTATGAATTCTATTGAGAAAACAGGTGAATAAAGACTGAGAGCCAATGTTGAGAAATTATTCATTATTATGTTTTGAACTATGCTGTATTGCTTGTGTTCTGCGGTGTGTTTGTTGTCAAACTCAAAAATTAGTAATTTTTTTAATATTAAAAAATCCACATCTGGAAGGAAGCGGGTGAGGTTGATTTCCAGTTTTTAAGCACAAGTCTCTTAGCCACGACCCATCATAAGGGACTGCTGCAATGCTCCTGAAAGGTAAGAGGAGCGCTGTGATAGGCCGAAGATGGCGAGTTCAGCATCCGGTAAAAGAGGCTTATTGTAAACCTTTGAGTACCAGTCAAAAATGCCTGACTAAAGTCCAGACCTTAAAGCTGCTCTAAGCGATGTTCGGTGACGTCACTTCTTGTTGACGTTCGAAGTATTGTCAAACAGAACGGAGGCTAGCTCGACCCTCCCTCCTCCTCATCCGCGCACTCCCCAAACCCCACCCCCAAATCCTTCTTGTCTGTGATTGGCTGGAACACTGTTTGTTATGTTTCGTGGTCCAGGCTGGGCCAGTTTGTTTTTCTTGTCGTTTGTGGAGCCTGGGCTGTCTACAGAGACCGCGTTTCTTACAGTGTGTTCAGGGGACAGGCAGCTAGCAGATAGTGAGGAGATGTTTGCTGGATGTGACAAAAAAATGTTTGGCCTAAAAAACGTGTGACATCGCTTAGAGCATCAATAAAGGGCAAAACCACAAACCATGAGATGCAGTATCCTCTGCTACCTACGTGTCCTGACCAGACGCGATGCGATAAGATTCCAGCGACAAATTATTTTAAATGCAACGTGACTGCGAGATGCGTCAAAACCAATCAAAACCCACAGCCAATCAGAACAACGTGTGGGCGGAGTCAGCCAATCATAAAAGTGTATGGGCGGAGTCAGCCAATCAGAACAGTGTGTGGGCGGAGTCAACCAATCAGAACAATGTGTGGGTGGAGTCAGCCAATCAGAACACTGTGTGGGCGGAGTCAACCAATCAGAACAGCGTGTGGGCGGAGTCAGCCAATCAGAACAGCGTGTGGGTGGAGTCTCGCGGCACCAGAGAGTAATCTTGACGGCACTCGCAAGAAAATAGATGAGTAGCTACATAATCAAATTCACAAATATTACACCATTTAAAAAATACATAGGCTACTGAGTTACTAAAACAATCTTTGTCAAAGAATACACTTGTTTGTTCACAGTTTTAACGTTCTTGATTCCATTTGTTTGATTTCAAGATCTGAGGTGAATTATCCCCTGTTGCTTTTACAGCCACAAAGCTGGAGCACTAAATGATATTCAGAGTCACATTGCATGCTTTTAACATTAAATAAAGCACATAAACAGCACCTGAGATTATCATCGCCACACTTTGTGTTTGTTGTTCCAGCGCGACGTCGCAGAAAAATAGAAACCGTTTCTACAATAGAATCTTATTATCTTATCTTATTAGAATCTTATTAAACTCTTATTAACATGGAAAAGAGACCTTCTATCGCACAGTTACACCTGTCGCACATTGGTGAAACAGAGGGGAACATAAGCAGTGAATAACTTTGACTTGGATCAGTTGGTGTCTGCTGTTGACTGTACCGTAGCCGAGCACTTGTCCCACGGAGAGCTCAACTCCCAGCTCTTCCTCCCAGGCCTCTTTAAATCTTACAGTAGGGGCTGAGAGGCAGCTTTCCCATAAACAATCCGATTTAGAAATAAGATGCCTGGAGTCAGGAGGATTCACATAATGTTTAATTTGTAAATAGCGAAAACAAATGTGCATGAGGCAAATCAAATTTCTCTCTTAACTGACTAAAAGATGCAAACCGCCCCTCAACATAAATATCTGTAATGGAGCATAAACCCTTCTCCCTCCAGACCTGGTAAGCTCTATCAGACCATGGGGGTAAACAGGAATGATTATAACAAACTGGCATATGAACAGAGCTCTCCGCCAGGGACAAAACTTTTCTCACCTGATTTAAGATTTTGACAGAATTTTTCAAACCAAAGCTTAATTTATTCAACTCTTTAGGCTTATCCAGTTTGGAAAACAGCAATGCCGAGTGGAAGTCTCAACAGCCAAGTTACTCTCCATTTGTGCCCGAACATCAGCCAGAACATTAAAGCCCTAATATTGGCAGCACAATAATAATGTTTACATACTGGCAAACCCAGACCACCTGCAGACGTGGATTTTTGTAGATGACTTTTAGAAATCCGGTGGGTCTTATAATTCCAAACATATAATCGCCATTCCTTAAAGGGGAACTATGCAGGTTTTTTTTTTTTTTTGTAGCTTAATTTACCTGAACTGAACAGCTTCGGAGTCATTGGAATGGTTGTATGACTTTTTTCGTGTTGAATGGTGGCCGTCCCGCTTCCCCCTAGCGCCTGTGGGCGGAGTTATATTAAAAAATGTCCTGGCTCCTCCAAGCTCTATGATGGCAGTGAATGGCTTGAGAAAATTTGAAGCCCAAAAAAGTGCATCTGTTCATGATAAAAATACTCCACAGGCTCCGGGGGGTTAATAAAGGCCTTCTGAAGCGAAGCAAATGTGTTTTTGTAAGAAAAATACCCATATTTATAACTTCTATTGTTCTCCCGCGGCCCTCAGCCTCGTCCTGCTCGCCACAGTAAACACGATGAACGGCGACTGTAGAACGCAGAAGCCGAATCCCGGGCAGACTCGTCACGGAGACTCACTAGTAGCCTAGCCTAGTTGTTTAACTGCGCGCTCTTACCGGTAGGTGTGGCTTGGGAGTGGCCTCATAGGGCAGCGAAGCAAGTGCATTCTGGGAGTTGTTGTCTTTCATCCACATGAGCCAAAAATAAATTTTCTGGCTTTTCTCAGTCTAGAAAGCTCCAAATTCAAAAATAATGTCACATTTCTTCTACATAAATGACCAGTTTAAAATACACATTCATCTTTCCAGAGGTGGAGTATCCCTTTAATGGCATTTTTTTCTAGGTTTTTCCACCTCACCAGCCTATCAGCAGTCTGTGAACGTCTACTACTACGTGTCGGAGTCGAAAACGTTCTCTGAAGCGGAGCTGTACTGTAAAGAGACCCACACAGACCTGGCCACTATTGAAAACACGGATGATCTGAGCACCCTTCAGACCGAGCAGGTCACTTACACGGGCGCGTGGATCGGGCTGAGGGAAAACAAGGCTCTTGTCTGGCACTGGGCTCTGGCTGACACACGCTTTTACCGAGACACTGAGACCGAATACAGGAACTGGGCAGCTTTCGAGCCCGACGTCAATCTCTATCAAGACTGCGTCATCATGACGTACAGAGGAGAGTTTGAGAACACCAACTGCCTCAATTTCTTCAACTTCATTTGTTATGATGGTGAGTAAATATGGCAAAATATTATATGGGGATTGTTTCCAGGCAGGATCACGATTCTGAGTTACTGAGCAGAACAGCCTCAATAATTTACAGCCCTGTGAAACAAAACATTTGAGCAACAATCCTGTTTAATATTTTTCAGAAACGTGGTAAAACTAAAACCATAAACAGTGTCATAAAAAAAATAATAGTTAGTAAACTTTTAGTTTAAGTTGAAGTACGGAAATAACTAAAACTAAAAGCATAAACTTAATAAAAATATGTAGACAAAAAAAAAAAAAAAAAAAAAAAAACTAATTAAACTAAAACCATAAAAAATCTTTTAATTACATACAAATAAAATAAACATTACCTGAAATAAAATATTTTTTACAAATTAAAAATGATATTTTAGCTCATTGCCAAGGCAACATTTATCGTTTAGTTCCACTTGAAGTACTAAATGCCAAAACCAAAATTTCTTAAACCTAAAATGAAATCTAATTCAAAATTATATATAATTATTGTCCGGGTTTTGTTCTGTTTTGTCTTTGTTTTGCTTGTGTTCAGCCTCTGTTTGCTCATATTCAGTTGACCCAGTTTTCACATGTGTTTCTTTGATTCACCTCATTTCGATGTTTTTATCACTTTTATTATTATTATTATTTTTTTTTTTTAATGTGTCAATTGTTTTAGTTAAACCAAATGAAAATGAGAAATGATTCCTTGGCATTTAGCTGACATAATTCAGTTAAAGGTCATTTCATTTCAAGTAACAAAGTTTTCATGCTTTTAGTTTTAGTAAACTCTAATGACCCTGGTAACCGTTGCTAACCGGCCTCTTCTGCTGCTGTAGCCGCCGACAGTGAGCAGCAGTACGTGTACATCGGGCGTCTGTACACATGGAGAGAAGCTCAGAGGTACTGCCGACAGTTTCACACAGATCTGGTCAGCGTCAGGAACCCGGACGAGAACCTTCAGATCCAGCGGCTCATTCCCGAACTAGGGTTCGCATACATCGGCCTTTTCCAAGACTCTTTCGCCTGGTCCGACAGAAGCGAGTCTGCCTTCAGAAACTGGGATTTGTTTCAGCCAGATTTTCTCGGAGAATGTGCTGCAATGCAGGAGGACAAATATTGGAAGACTGAGCTCTGCTGGAAACTGAAGCCATTTTTCTGCTATCGCAGTGAGTGTTTCCTCACTAATTATTATTAATATGATGATCCGTGGCGTAACTGTTTGTGAAGTGTCTTAAGGGAGAACTCCGGTCAATTTTAACATTGAGCTCATTTTTTTGTACATTTGGAGTGCTGTCAATACAGAGAACAACGACAAAAATCGGTGTTGCCTACACCGAGTTATTCTATTTTTAAAATTTGCACCCTATTGACTTCAATGGGGCAAGTACTAAACCTGCTTTTAGCCTCTTAATATCCTTGATGTGTCATTACAAGTGCACAGAAAATGTGAGTGATTACTTCTGAGTGAACACGAGTGAATCTGACTGCAGTAGATGTGAAAGATATGAATAAAAATGATG
>NC_140211.1:1516921-1741921 GCF_951802725.1 Rutilus rutilus
TGTTGTCATTTTACGGATTACATTACAAAAAAGGGGTAATTCCTGGTATTCTGTGTCTTTAGTCCATCATAAAATGTAAAAAATAAAATAAAATTTTTTAAAGAAATTTTGTAATCATGATAATATATGATAAAATATTCTGGTCAAGCTCAGGTAAATACATTTAACCATTTTATTTACTTGATACTTCAGTAAATTTGTATTGTCACTGAATTACTAGTATGTTTTTATGAAATTATTGTAAAAAAACAAAACAAAAACCTGCTCAACAGGGTGGACAAACTGATAATAACAGAGGTATGAAGATGGATGGATAATTTCTTATCGCTCACATACAGCCAGCTATAATTACTTTAGTTTGAACTGGATTTAGATGAGAAATGTATGGAAGCTTGTTTCCACCACAGAATAAAAAATAAAAGAGGTAATTGTGGCTTCTTATCTTACAATTCTGACTTTAAAATCGCAATTGAGAGTTAAGTCAGAAGTATGAGTTAAGTCAGAATTGCGTGATTAAAAGACGCAATTGCAAGTTATAAAGTTAGAATTGCGTGATATAAAAATCACAATTGCAAGTTAAGTCAAAATTGCGAGTTATAAAGTCAGAATTGAGTGTTAGACAATAGGCTATATTTTATGTGTTAAATATTTAACACTATTCTATCTATTAAACTCAGATAGAATAGAGGAGGGAGCTCAGGAGGAGGACGAAGAGCTGGTGAAGGGCAGACAGAAGGCAGGAGGGACCAGAGCGGAGCAGGTGGTGCAGGCGGCCAGGGCGGAGACGACAGAGGGAGGAGCCATGGTGGAGAAAGGGCTGATGACTCCAAGGGGCCGACTGACGGGGGCGGAGCAGGTGGGACAGGAGACCCGGATGGAGCCGACGAGCTGAAGAGCCTGGGTGATGCTGAGGATCCCAAGGGACATGGCGATGCCGACAGCTCTGGCGACCGAGGCGCAGGCGGGGATCCAGAAGGCCGCGGTGGAGCCTGAGCAACAGAGGACCAAGGTGGAGCTGGAGGGAGTAAGGAGCCAAACGGAGCCAGAGGGACAAAGGGACGAGGCGCAGCCAGAGGAGTGTAGTCCCGAGGCGAGGGCAGGCGGACGAACGACCAATGCGAAGCCGGAGGGACGAGGGAGCCCGGCAGAGCTGGTGGACTGATGGGCCACGGTGGAGATGACGGAGGTAGGAGCCGAGGTTGAGGTGATGGATCGACGGGCAGAGGTAGAGTCCTGGTCGCGAAGGTTGGAGGCGGAGACCAGGGATCCACTGACCAGGCTGGAGCTGCAGGCTGGCAGACCCACGGCGACCCCACCTCTCCGAAGTTGGTTTGAGAAGCTGAGGGGCTGACAGGCAGTGGCGGAAGAAGGGTTGAGAGGTGGTAGATGGGAGGCTGGGTGGGAATTCAGGAACTGGCTCAGACTCAGGTTCTGGAACGGATTCCGGCTTAGGAACAGACACAGGATCAGATTTGGGCTCAGGAACAGATTCAGATACAGGCTCGGGGACAGAAGACTCTGGACGGGCGGTCTCAGCGGGACGAGACTCTGGAACGGGGACTGGAACAGGTCTGGGAATATGGACAGTCCTTGGGGCAGGAACATAACGGGGATCAGGAACAGGTATCGGCGTGGCGGTGGGCATCCTGGCTGAGGGCTCAGGTGAGGTGGCGCCCATCTTGGCTGAGGGCTCAGGTTGGCCAGGCATGACATGAAGAACCCTTGAGTCTGGCTGTGTTCCGGATCGAGACACAACGCTCTCCAGATGACGGTCTCTCTCCGATCCAGTCCGGTGGTGTCTGGGAGGTCGATGGGACAGTTGAATGTGCCTCCGATCCAGAACATGGTACTCAGGCTCTCGTCGTCGAGGGCGCTGGTGACGGCAAGGCAGCAAAAGTCCTTAGTAAAGGAAAAAAAGTTTTGGCTCTCCTGAGCCATGATGATAATTCTGACTCTAAAACTGAACTGATAATGACAGTAACCATGGATACAAATGAGTGGCGGGAAAACAGAACAAAGGAAGACATGTGACTAATGAAAACAAGACTCAGAACACAACTGTGACAGATAAATCTAAATCCAAATTTTTAAATAACTTTTGAGAGCCTGATTGCAAAAACAAAAGTCTCAATATGTCCCAATCACACAATTATAATTTTCTCATGATCATTTTATGTAGCCGATATGACAGACTTGCACTACTTTACTGCATTTTCATTTTTGAAGTGATTTCAATCATATTTCACACAATTCAAAACCATCATGTTGAACAGTGCGGATCTGAAGAGTCTCAGCTGAAGGAAATAATACATGATTTATTAAATCTATTTTATTCGCCAAATTTCCTTATCGGGCCGATAACGATAACATTAAAAATGAACATATATCGGCCGATACCGATATGGTGGACGATATATCCTGCATCCCTGTAATATCTTTTTTTCTATTATTTTGTTGTGTCTGTATTACAAATGTCAAGGAGAAGTGCCCAGCATGCACCTACTTGTATTTGCATAGGTAAATAACTGCAGAAGAGTCAAAAAAGACGTTCGATTTTGCATGATCTGAAAATATACTCTGCTAATCACAAACACATAATGCATTTACACAAATACAGGTGACCTCAAAACTAACAAAGAGCAAATCTGCTTTGCATCTCCGAACTCAATGTCATACTAGTGAAAAACAACAATGCAATAACTGCAAGTTAATTTGAGAAGTAGAACTTTAAAGGAGAATAGATTTCAGAAACATCTGTAAATGATGAATAAAGTACTTTATGTCAAAATTATAGAAAAGACATGCTCTGGTTGTTATATTAGTTATGGAATCATGGCTTCTATCACCTGTTCAATGTTTTGATGCAAATTTATGTCTGATCTGCCACTGAAGATCAATCTGAGATCGATACTCTGCAGGGACTAAATCATGGAACATTTAAATATACAGAAGGCATGATGATATTCTTGTATATTAAACTAGTTTAAATGTGTAACATCTGCTTCAAAGTATAACAATGACTCAATGATAATTAGTGTTTCTTCGCTGGTCTACCAAAAGACACCTGTAGGAGGAGCCTCAAAAAATGATTCAATGCGCACTTTGCATAATCTGAGAGTTAAATCCCCTTCTCGACGTAGATAACCCATTTAAAGAGGACAAGATTGAGAAACATCCTGATAACTCGCTATCACTACAGGACCGGTGGGCCTAAACTTCATCCGTCGAGACTTAATTCAGAAGAGAACTGGTAATTACGCTCTACTTTTACAGATGCAACTTCACACTTTCTCCACTGATTAATAATGTTAAACTGATTAATAATGATTAAAAAACAACAGATTTTATTGATGTTTTGTTATTAATCAACTCTTTTTTCTGAGCATCACCTGTTCTTGTTGTAGATACACGGCAAAGAGCACATCCATCAAACATGAAATTATGCACTTTTCTTCATACAAATACATTTAACCTAAGAAAACCTAAATTTAACCTAAACTTTTTTTTGTATTTCTAAGTTTTTTTCAGTGGCAAAACTTCTGGCAAGATGATGGACCAAATTTGTCTTCATCTGCTTTCTCTTTCAGGTAAAAACATTATGCAAAACATTAAAATAAACAGAGAAATTACACCAAAATGATTTGCATATTTATGCCGTTTTACATTCAGTGATATTACGACAAACTGTTCTGTGTAATATCCTACAAATCTTTGTAGAGGAATCTTTGTGAGATTTGTCCACATGTCAATGTAATCAAGCCAATAATAATTCAGGTTGTCTACTATCAACGGACAGTTAAAGAAAGCATCTACGAAAGAGAGCCAAGGAAAAATTACTTCTCAAAAATCAAAAAGCTGCCCAGACAAGAGCCGTCACTAGTGGCCGATTATTCTGAAGGTTAATCAAGTAATAAACAAACTGAAATCAACAACAACAACAAATAAGCCTTAATTTATATATATATATATATATATATATATATATATATATACTGTGTGTATATATATATATATATATATATATATATACTGTATGTATATATATATATATATATATATATATATATATATACAGTGCTATGCATAAGTGAATACACCCATGCTAAAGTTGACTAAAAAGAGGAATAAAAAATCATATTTTGGAAATTGAACTTAATGCCTTAATTTAAAAAATTAGGAAAAATCCAATCTTTAAGGACACCAATTTTCTTTGTGAATGAATAATGTATCGTAAATAAATAAATGTTCTTCCTTAAAATACATGGTGCATAAGTGAGTACACCCCTATGTTAAATTCCCATAGAGGCAGGCAGATTTTTATTTTTAAGTATTTTTTTTTATTTTTTTTTAGGATACTATGCATCCTGATAAAGTTCCCTTGGCCTTTGGAATTAAAATAGCCCCACATCATCACATAGCCTTCACCATACCTAGAGATTTCAGTTCAGAATCAAGTCTTTCGTTTAGACGAAAACACCTCGGTTACGACTGTATCCTCGGTTCCCTGAAGAGGGAACGAGACGCTGCGTCGAATTGACGCTAAGGGAACGCTTTGTCAAGTCAAGTCAAGTCATCCTCATTTATATAGCGCTTTTAACAATGTAGATTGTTTCAAAGCAGCTTTACAGAGATAAACGTATAATTTAAGGTAACAGAGATTGTTTTGGCTTTATAGCGGTTCTTTAATAAAGTTATTTTTCAGCTAAAGTTAGTTTTGATTGATTCGCTTCCGTCGCAACGATCATTTGTTATTAAATTAGGGGCCGCTAAGACGACACCATTCTCTCTACACAGACTTTAAACGTGAACCTGTGAGAAACGCTGATGGCGTTCACATGCGCATTAAGAGATGGTTCTATAGTTATGTGCGTTTGAATATATGTGCGCAGGTTTGGAATTCCCTACAAACCAAGCCTAAACAAAGTACTGGTCTTTCCTTATAAATTTTGATACAGAATTTTATTTTATTTTGTCACTTCGGGGTAGGTACGCGAACGAATTTCCCGAAAACGCTTTATCTGGAGTGGTAAAGGGATCCTCCATAGGGAGAGACTAGTTGGCACTTCAGCACTACGTTGTCATCGGTCCAGGCGAAGGTCCTTCGTCAGATCTGGATACGGCCTGGATCCGGCAGGCTGCGGGAAAACCTTGGGATAAACAAAGACACTAAAATTAGCGTAAATGCCATTCTTCTTATGATGTAACGAGTACATCAGGATTTATGGGAAGTGTTCCCAGTTCCGGCTGACCTAATCTATGCAGCCTAACATTGAATTATTGAAGTCTATAATGTATGTGAATGCTAGGTCAAAGAGATGTGTCTTTAATCTGGCTTTGAACTGACAGAGTGTGTCTGCTTCCCGGACAATGGTAGGGAGACTGTTCCAGAGTTTTGGTGCTAAATAGGAAAAGGATCTACCGCCAGCAGTCGATTTTGATATTCTAGGTATTAGTAACTGGCCGGAATTTTGAGATCGCAATAGACGTGAAGGACTATAATGCATTAAGAGCTCGCTCAAGTACTGCGGAGCTAAACCATTTAGTGCTTTGTAAGTAATCAGCAATATTTTAAAATTTATGCGATGTTTAATAGGGAGCCAATGCAGTGTTGCAGATCTAGCAGCTTTTAAGGCCTCTCTGTACGCAATCAAACTCTCTTTCCATGAAATGCGAAAAACCTCTAGTTCTTCTAGGCTATCTGGGATGCTGAGATGATGAAACTGATCAGGAAGATCATTAATAAAGCAATCTTTAGTGGCAGAAGTGATAGGTCGAACATATTTGTAACACGGAGTCGACTTTGCAGCCTTGGCTAAATTAAGTTTACACGAGACTAAATAATGATCTGAGATGTCATCGCTCTGCTGCAGAATTTCAATGGCATTGTAAGAACTGATTTTCCTGCTAAAACAAAACGCACCCTGTAATAAAGCCATAAAATGCACCCTGGACAGGAGATAGCAAAGACAGAGCACAGGACATAGCCCTGACCAAACTTATCTCCTTGTCTCCTTAGCCGCTTTCCGACCAAGTAGTTCTAGGAACTTAGTTCTAGGAACTGTCCACTTCTAAACAGTTCTAAGAACTACTCTCCCCTAAACTCGGTTTTGCTGTTTGCGTTCGCACTGGCCAAGTGGCCATAGGAACTGGTAGGAGGAGTAAGGGAGTGACGCAGGCACGGTGACTTTTATTTTGACGGCGCGACAGACCTTTATTTTGGCGGCGCTGAGAACGCCAGAGCAAACAATGCTCGCATTCTCTGTGTTTATTAGTTAGCGCTCTGTCTAACAGTACAGTTTAATATGTTATTAGATAGAACTGTAATAGAAAGTAGACAGTATATGAAAAAAAGGTTATTAGCCTATGTGGTTGATGTCCAGTGTTGCTAGCTGGGCAGATAAACATAATCATGTTTGGCTTGCATGGTCCCCTCAAAGTTGCGTTGGATTTTCTCTTCAGCATAAAGGTTTAGAGACCCATCTATCACTGTTTTCCATGTTTGTATAGTTAGTTTATGGAGTAAATATATAGGCTATAATCTGTGTGTTTACATTCTAGCTGTTTTAAAAATGGCGGGTGCCGGTGTTCCGCGTGCGTTCGGTCATCAGCGTACACTAACGTCACGGGTAGTTCCTATAGTGCTGGTTTAGACCCTACTCTGAAGTAGGACCCAAATGAGTTCCTACAAATGGATTTCCTAGAACTAAAATCGTTCCTAGTTCCTGCGGTGCGAACACGCCGACATCCGGGTACTTTAGCCAATAGTTCTAGGAACTGTGAAAAGGTTCCTCCGGTCGGAAAGCGGCTCTTGTTTGACTTCAAGTCATCCCCCCTCTCCCTCCTCAAGACACTGAAAGTTCATTAAGAATGTCTATATATCACACATGATGAATCTTGTGAATATGTTGTTTTTTCCTTTTCATGTTTGGTATCATTTTAAGTGTCTCAGTGCGATTGGTAAAATGGTCTTAATTTCATTGCAGTCATTGGTTTAATGAGAAAGATTGAGAACTTAGGATAATCCTGTTTCTCCTCTCTGGGTGATATCTCTTTACGATATCTCTAGAAACCAGGTGCTACCTCCCTGGAGTGAATGGATTGGCCAAACAACTCTAAACAATATTTGTATAACCCTTTTTGTTCTGGTCTAGGTATTTAAGGCGAGGTGACAGAGCAGACTTTGGGACTCTTTACCAGGAACCCCTATACAGTGCTGTTTCAGTGTTTTCCTGTTGGAGAGCACTCACACACCACTGTGTGTCTTTGTCAGGAAAACATTACTTACTTTTAGAGTCATCTTTGAGTAAATTATGTCATGTATTTATTATTTCTGAATTGGCTTTTAATCATTTACTTGTGTAATTGGCATGATACATTTTTAGCTGACAAATAAATGTTACATCTTGATTTATTCTGAAGTTTTCTGAAATCATTATTTTAGTAGACTATGAGGAGGCTGGTGCTACCGCAGCTCTGTGTCCAGGATAGGTCAAACTAAAGGTGCATAAGAACGAAGCAGTAGGCACGTCATCTGAAGACCTTTTGATTACTGTCTGTCACTGACTTGGCAAGTTGTACAGAAGTGGCTAAATAAACTACACTTTTCTGTATGAGTGAGCAGTAGGCAACCGACTTAAGAGGTATTAGCAAACCCTGCACCCTCTGACCGAGATCAGACTGGCGAGGCTGTGTCCGTGAGATCCACGTAAACCCGGGGCGTGTGACTCTGTGCGGCATCGGGTCCCTTAGTGAATTAATAATTGAAAGTATGGGATACTCAGAATAATCAAAGATCCAAATTAATTCATAATCAATATTTATGATTATTTTCTAATCAGAAACACGATCTAAATTTGATTATCATTTGAAATTGGAGTCAGATTACGCATAGAGCTGAAGTAATACTAAACCTAAATTCCAATAAATTAAGTGAACTTCACTGGAGCGCTGAAAAGACATACACGCATTATACCTTCGCCAGGCCGTTGGATTGCGTCGTTGGGCCAATGGATGGTCCTTGCAGCATCAACATTGAGTCCATGTGATAATATTAGATCTAGAGTATGATCAGAGCCCGTCTACGGAGAGCCTGTCCACTCCCTATTAAGCCCTATTGTACCGAATTTTGGTTGTAGTACCACCAGAGTTCCACTGGGGGCGCTCGCCATGAGTGCAAAATGAATGGGAGTCAATGGGGCTAGACGGCTAAATTTGTCTCTTTCACCCGATTGCCGTTGAGAAATCTCAGATCTGATTGTAGATTTTGCAAGTTCAACATGGGTTTTAGGTCGAAAGTTGAATGAACGAGTACTTATGTCGTTTTGATTTCTTACAGGTTGAGTTGTTGTTGCCCATAACATGCTAGCATTCTGCTAATGACGTCAGCATTCTGACGTCATTGACATTTTGAAAGACTTTTTTAAAGCAAATAAGTGACTCTAAAAAATCTAACACCCAGCAATGTGTAATTTCTTTGCATCTCCTTTCGAATACAACATTCAAATTACTAGACAAAAAATTATATCCTGAGAAAAGTGGATTTTGAGGGGTATACTGCCATTGACCTCCATTCATTCTGCACTCGTCCTGTGAGCGCCCTCATATGGAATCAGAGTGGAACTGCAACCAGTTCAGAAGCCGGAAGTGTAGTGAGAGTGAAACTTCTCGCCATATTAGACATTCTCTGGTATGATTAAGAGAATGAGTAGGTCCTGACACATGTTGTCTAACTCCAGTAGAGTTCAGAATGTCTTTAAATGCCAATCCCAATGCATCTTTTTCGTTATCTACATGTATATTAAAATCACCAACAATTAGGACTTTATCTGCAGCCAATACTAACTCTGATAGAAAATCAGCAAATTCTTTGATAAAGTCTTTATGGTGCCCTGGTGGCCTGTATACAGTAGCCAGCACAAATGTTAAATGTGATTTATCATTTACACTAGATAGTGTTACATTTAGCAACAACACTTCAAAAGAATTATATTTAAAACAAGACTTCTCGGTAATTCTGAAGATATTACTATAAATTACAGCAACACCTCCCCCTTTGCCTTTCAGACGAGGTTCATGTTTATAACAGTAATCTTGCGGGGTGGACTCATTTAAAGTAATATAATTGTCTGGTTTTAGCCAGGTTTCTGTCAAACACAGCACATCTAGGTTATAGTCTGTAATCATATAATTAACAATGAGTGCTTTTTAAGTAAGGGATTGAATATTCAGCAACCCAAGCTTTATCATTTCTTCATCCGTATTATATCTGTTTTTTATTTGTTGAACATCAATACAATTTTTACCCTTGAATGGTTTTAGGAGTTTTTTGTATGTCCTAATTCGGGGAACAGACACAGTCTCTATATGATGATATCTAGGTGAAAGAGGCTCTATGTGATGGGATTTATCTGACCTTGGTGACGTGAGACAGCTAGCAGACGGTCGGTTTAGCCAGTCTGTCTGCTTCCTGACCTGAGCCTCAGATTGTCATGTTTGAGCTCTAAGACTATGTGCCATATTACTAGAGAGAAGAGCAGCACCATCCCAGGAGGGATGAATACCATCTCTTTTCAAGAGGTCAGGTCTGCCCAAAAACTTTTCCAATTGTCTATGAATTCTATATTATTTTGAGGACACTATCTCGACAGCCAGCCATTGAGTGAGGACAATCTACTAACTATCTCATCACTCCGGCGAACAGGAAAGGGGCCAGAGCAAATTACAGTGCCTGACATCGTACTTGCAAGTTCACACACCTCTTTAATGTTAATTTTTGTGATCTCCGACTGGCGGAGTCTAACATCATTAGTGCCGACGTGAATAATAATCTTAGAGAATTTACGATTAGCATTAGCCAGCACTTTTAAATTTGCTTTGATGTCAGGCGCTCTGGCTCCCGGCAAACATGTGACTATGGTGGCTGGTGTCTCTATTTTCAGGTTGCGTGTAATAGAATCACCAATAACTAGGGCACAATCAACAGGATTCTCAGTGTGTGTTTCACGGAGTGGGGAGAATCTGTTTGATGTTGTAATCGGAACGGAAGAGCGGTGTTTTGTCCCGTGACTATAGTGTCTCACCGTCACCCAATTGCCCTGGTGCACGGGCTCTGTAGCCGGAACCGAAACATGTACAGAGTTCACTAAGCTAGTCGCATCCAAAGCAGTATCTAAAGCCCTTGCACTCTTACAATTAACCTCGATTAAAATTTGGATGCGTGTCTCTAGTTCTGAAATCTTCTCCGCCAGCCTGACTATCTCCCTGCATTTATCACATGTAAAACCTGTGCTGGCAGAGAAGGCTATGCTAAACATGTTACATGAGGTGCAGGTGACAATAAGAGGAGAAGATGACATTACTCACCGTGTTTGTTGACTGATACTCACCACAGTTTTTTGATGAACTCGTAAAAGGAACGAGAGAAAAAAAATAAATAAAGAGCGCACGGAAGGCGCGAATTACTAGCGTGTTGTGCTAGCAATAACGATTTAGATTGAAGCTAGCGATGTCAGGTTAATGTGTGATGTTGATTAAGTTATATTTAGCAGTATAAATAACAAGGAATGATAGTAAATAATGATTAAAACAGAAAGATACGAAGCTTACATGAAGCGATGCAGTGATGCCAATCGATCACTGTGTGATCACGCTTTGCGTGATGATGTCTTGAAGCATATGTAAAATCAGTCCAATGGTGTGGCGGAACGTCAGAGGCAGGTGACGTCATGAACCAGGAAACTATAAAGCCTGTCCAAAACAAAGCAGCGTTAGCTTCTTACTGTACGTTCACACTGCCGCCGGCGAGAGCAGCAAAATTCGCTCTCGCCGCCCTGCCAACGATGCCGGAGAAAGATTCAGGGACGCTCTGATGCTCTGACGTAGATCGAAGTAGACCAATGTTTACAGGATTGCATTCTCTGGAATCCTCTTAGGCGGAGGACTTCTACATTCTGATTGGTTGCCGCCGAACCGCGTCATAGCTTATTACCATAAAGTTGACCTGACTTCAACTCTCTTCGCCGCTCTCACCATCCAGGACGCGCCGCCCTTGCCGGAGCTCGCCGCCGGCTCTCATTGAAAATGAATGACTTCCAGCCACTTTGACGCTCTCGCCGGTGGCGGTGTGAACGCACAGTTAAGGTCTGAACAAGTCGCTTACAGGCACGTAGGAGATATGGCAGGTGACGCAGCGTCTCGTTCCCTCTACAGGGAACCGAGGTTACAGTCGTAACCGAGGCGTTCCCTTTCAAGGGAACTCGCGCTGCGTCGAATTGACGCTAAGGGAACGTCTATACCAACGCCACCATAGCGAGAAGTGTCTGTCCTGTGTGAAATCATAAGAGCACCCGAGACCCCGGAGTAGAGTCCAAGTCCAGAGAGTAAAATCTGACAAATGTATGCGGTGAGGACCATCCTGCTGCATCATGAACGTCCTGAAGGGGCACTCCTGATAATAAGGCCTTAGAGGCGGCCATACTCCTAGTTGAGTGGGACCGAACAGCCATAGGAGAAGGCTGTCCGGTCGACCTATAAGCAAGTGAGATGGCTTCGACCGCCCACTTGCTCAATCACTGCTGGGATGCTGGGGACCCTTTATTAGGGGGTCCAAAACATACAAAAAGTTGTTCGGTTTTACGCCACAGGGCAGCTCTGTGGACATAAGCATCAAGTACCCTAACTGGGCATAGCAGATTGTTCTTTTCCTGGTTCTGGATTCCTGGAAAGGAGGAGGACAGAAGGCCTGCAGTACTATGGATCTGGCCACGTTAGTGGGGACCTTAGGAACATAACCTGGTCTGGGATGGAGGAACGCTTTCACCATGCCAGGAGCAGATTTCAAGCACGAGGGTGCCACCGACAAAGCCTGAAGATCTCCTATTCTTTTAAGAGATGAGATAGCGAGGAGGAACAGAGCTTTCAAAGTAAGAAACCTGGCTGGAACCTCCTCCAAAGGCTCGAAGGGAGCCTGGGAAAGGCCTTGGAGGACAATTGCCAGGTCCCATGTCGGAACCCTGGTGCGAGTAGCAGGCCTCAGCCTCAAAGTGCCATGGAGGAAACGAGATACCAGGGGGTCTTTACCCAAAGACATTCCACCCAAAGGAATGTGGTAAGCACCTATGGCCGCCACATAAACCTTTAAAGTGGACGGGGATAGACCTGCAGTGAACCGCTCCTGCAGGAACTCCAGCACTGTACCAACCGGGCAGTTAACTGGGTCCAACTGACGGTCACTACACCATGAAGTGAAAACCTTCCACTGCAGGGCATAAAGTTTCCTCTGGATTGAAGGATGGTCTCTACAACCTCAGTTGAGAGACCTGACCCTATGAGCTGGGCCCCCTCAAAGGCCTCAGAGCTTCCATAGTTCAGGTCGAGGGTGAAGAATAGAGCCCTCTGCTTGGGACAGAAGGTCCCTCCTGACGGGAAGCTCCAGTGGGCGCCCGTCGAGGAGAGACACTAAGTCGGGAAACCAAACTCTGCCTGGCCAACGGGGGGCTATAAGGAGTAGGCACGTACCATCGCATCCAGTCCGAGAGGAGCTGGATGCGTGAGGGAGAACCAGAGTGGACAGTGAGACGTCTCTCGAGACGCAAACAGATCCACTTGTGCCCGGCCGAATACCCTCCATATCTGCTCCACCACCCCGGGCCTCGGCCCCTGTCTCGACAGGACGTCTGCTCCTATATTCTGGGCTCCAGGGATGTAAGCTGCTCTGATTTAAAGCAGCTTCCCCTGAGACCACAGGAGGATTTGGTGCGCCAGTTTGCACAGTGGACGCGAGCGCAAACCCCCCTGGTGATTTATATAGGCGACCACCGATGTGTTGTCTGATCGGACCAACACATGGTGGCCCCTGAGGTCTGGGAGGAAATTCTTGAGGGCAAGAAATACAGCCAGCATCTCCAGGCGATTGATATGCCAGGAGAGATGATGGACCCCCCATAGACCCTGAGCTGAGCGTCCTTCTAGGATCGCTCCCCAGCCCGTGAGGGAGGCATCTGTCATTAGCATCTTGTGACAAGGAGCTCCCAACACGGGACCTTGGGACAGGAACCAAGGTTTCTTCCACATAACCAGGGCCCGTAGGCATCGCCACGTAACCCTGATCATGTGAAAGGGGTTACCCCTCGGGGAAAACCCTTTGGTCCTGAGCCACCACTGTAGGGGTCTCATGTACAGCAGGCCAAAAGGAATCACGTTGGACGCTGCTGCCATCAAACCCAACAGTCTCTGAAACTGTTTGACAGTGAGTGACTGGCCTAGCTTTATCCTTTTCACAGCTGACAGGATAGACTCTATGCGTGCAGGTGCTAGGCATGTAGTTCATGATGCGAGTCTACATCGACCAATCGTCGATGTAGTGCATGATGCGAGTCTTTCTCTTTAATGTTGGTCAAATTCAACCAGAGATGTCTCTCAGTGGCCACCTGGGCATCTCCCCATAACCGTACTCTTTATAATTCGATATAGAGGAATAGTGAGATGTTTGTGTACTGTAGGCTCTATATGAAAATGGTTTCTCCCACGATCTCGACACCTCGGTGTGGAGATCGGGGAAAAACGGAAGGCCTCGGCGTTGATGTTGTGAACGAGAAGGCAGGAAACATTCGTCCAGTTTGCTTTTAGAGCGAACGTCCTGCTTATCTGCCGGCCAATCGATGTGTAATCTTTAGACTGCTCTTGTTACAACCTCAACGAGCTCCTCAAATGCATGAGACTGAGGTGGTGAATCCTCAGTATCTTGTGCATCGACACTAACAACATCTAATTCCTCTAGATAGAACTAGATAGCTGTAGTGTCTGTGCATCGGGGCGGAAGAAACCGCAACACCATTGGACTGATTTTACATGTGCTTCAAGACATTATCCCTTGAAAGGGAACTCCATTTATCTTTGATCTTTGCAGAGCTTTTACATTCACAAACAGCTCTATTACACACTGTATGAAAGGGAATATATCCAGAAAGCATAATAGGAGCACATTAAAACCAAGATGTCTTATTAAACAATCTCAAATATTTTAGCACTACTTCACAAAAGAAATACTACAGTGACTGTAATTTATTAAACGAACACCAAAATCAAAGACAAAAAGAACTTGTTCAACAATGATAAAAAAAAAATAATAATCCAGCAAAATAGAAACAAATACATTGAGTGGAACCTTTAAGAGGGACACTGGGGAAAATAATATTTAAAAAGCTTGAAATGAGTGTATTCTGTCGACAGGATTCCTGTCACTGACTCTGTGTGATCCACACGAGTATGTTCTGATCCGAGAGTCGATGCCGTGGGGAAAAGCTCAAAATTACTGCAGGGAAAACCACATCGACCTGGCCACGGTTCAGAGCGATGAAGACTGGACCACTCTGCAAGAAGTCGAAGATGAAGAAAAGTTTTCTTCATTTGCCTGGATTGGACTGTACAATGACATCAACAGCTGGCGTTGGTCTTATCAAGACGAGAGTGTAGTGTTTCAGTCCTGGGATTCTGGCCAGCCGGGTAACTACGGTGGGGGAGAGGAGTGTGCCGCAATAAATAGCCCTGGAGACTGGAGGGATTACCCCTGCAATCTCACTAAATATTTCGTGTGTAGTGACGGTGAGAAACATTCTTTATTGTAAAAATTATTTAAAAAAATTATTTAAAAAAAATGTTCATTATTTTTAGCCGGTAATCGATATATTGGCCGATAAAGCAAAATCCACATTTTTATATGATTTTTGAGAGCCTGATTACAAAAACAAAAGTCTCACCATTAAAAGCCACATCCCAAACACACAATTATAAAGTTCAAAATATAATTTTTTGTAGCCGATATAACAGACCTGCACTACTTTACTGTATTTTCTACTTTACTGTGATCTTTAAGTGATTCCAATCATATTTCAAGCAATTAAAACCCATCATGTTGAACAGTGCGCATCTGAAGAGTCTCAGCTGAAGGAAATAATACATTATTTATCAGCTTTAATATATCGGCCACATTTTTTTATCGGGCCAATAATGATAACATTAAAAATGAACAAATATCATCCGATACCGATATGGTGGCCCATATATCCTGCATTCCTAGTATAAAGTAAAGTTGAACAAAATTGCTTTATTTTGAAAGGAAAAAGTAACTTGCAGTTCAGATGTTGATCAGATTGTGCGTTTGTGTTTATGTGTGCAACAACTCAACAGAAGGATGTGCACAATCATATTTAGTCTGCGATTACATTCACAAATCGGGTAAATATGATTTTTAACGTCGTGGCGCTGGAGATTCAGCATTGCAGTTTTACATATTTGTACGGTTTATGGTTTTATCCAGGATTTCACCCACCCCTAAATTACATTGTCTTACAATTAAATAACACTACATTTATATAATCAGTTAATAACACAATGACCTCAACTGGAACTCGATGAGTCAGAAACTGATTTTAAAAATGAGCTTGTCATGCCTCTCGACTCTGTTTTTCACAGAAAGAACCAACGCAACAGAGAAACTGGTTTTAGTCAGTACTGTAAAGACGTGGCTCGACGCTCAGAAGTATTGCAGAGAGCATTACACAGACCTGGCCACTGTTAGGAGTCTAGAGGACAACCATGAGGTCGTCAGCTTGATAAATGGGTTCGAGTCCTGGATCGGACTGTACCGGGACTCGTGGAAGTGGTCAGATCAGGCCAGCTTTACTTCCTCAACCCAACTCACTGCTAAGAGTTTCAATGCGGCGAACCTAAACTGTGCTGGTGTATATTATTATAGTACTTCTATTGAAGATTACTATTGCACTTCACCTTATTACTTCTACTGCAGCATTGGTAAGTCCTTTACTTTCCTTCTTTTCGTTGTTTGTTGACAAAAACTGAATATGACTGTTCATTTAATAAGGGTTTCCCAAACTGGAGGTTCATGAGAGAACTGTGAAAAATTAATAATTAATAAAATATATATATATATATATATATATATATATTTTTTTTTTTATATTAATATTATACATTTATACATATATTTTTATAAAAACACAAATGCTAAAATGTATAAATAGGGAGGCACTCCAAAACCCTCCTTAACCATTTAGGTCAGAAACCTGAAAAAAGCTGTTTTTTTCCCCCTAAATGTTTCAGTAGTTGAAATTTCTGTGCATCCCTATTTATAAATATGATAATTTATAATAATAAAACAACACTTTCACATGTTCACAGTTCTCTGATGTTGGTTAATGGTCACATGACATGTATATAAACAACTAAAATATTTAATCTTTTTCTTAGTTAGTGTTTTATTTTAAAATCATTTATTT
This sequence comes from Rutilus rutilus, assembly GCF_951802725.1. NCBI lineage: Eukaryota > Metazoa > Chordata > Actinopteri > Cypriniformes > Leuciscidae > Rutilus > Rutilus rutilus. Next base: position 1,533,217 of record NC_140211.1, read on the forward strand.
TAATTTGACACTTATGATTTAATTATATACAGCAATCTTAAAATCGGTCCTGCATTTTTGGTTCGGGGAGCTCTGATTGGTCGTCCACTGATCGCTATCGGCCGATAATGGCTTTAGGAAGTTCGTCTTCACATTAGCACATCGTAAGAGCTTGCTCAATAGAGGCAGTGTCGCTTCGTCACTAAACAGAATTACAGAATTAGCACGTAAACACTCGGTTTTGTCTTAAGTGAACAACTGAGAAAGTTGTGTATCAGTATATTGGATCTGTGCAGCTCTTAAAGTGACAGCAGCCTAATAATCCTGCTGTTGTCTCTGATCATTTCTCAGTCTTTTATTGTTTGATTATAACATTAATGACACTCACTGCTCTTGACTGACTAACTTCCGCAAACTTAAAGTCGACATGAAATCAAAATTGACCCTATTTACTTTGTTAGCGCATATTACTAGTCTTGTGGTGAACAATTAATCCGTGCAAGTTAATACACAGAAAAAATGTGTTTGCCGTGATAATCTTTAATCAAAATCTGAAAAGTTACTTCCGGTCTGGAATGGCGTTCCTTCTCTGATGACGTCAGTTTGACGGCTTGGGTTGAAAACGCTGAACCACTCAAACCGCTAGTGCTATGAGCAGAGATGCAGAGGAGGAGCGCTGAAGTCAAACCCTCTCTTCAATATTCCCTTTCACTGGGAAAAACGTCACAACACTGGAGAAAAGTCGTTTGCAACTTCCGGTTCACGGGGACTTTATATTGTAAGGATTAATCTGTGTTTAATTTATTCAGAGAAGATCGTCCTGTTTATTTTACATTTTATTCATTATTAAATGTCTTTATTATTTCGTCCCTCAATACTACTGTTAGACCTACCTGAAGAAAAAAAAAACTTACAGCACTGTTTATTTTATTTGTATCTTTATTTTATTTTATGAATTTGTGCTTCTGCTTGTAAATTGTTAATTTGTTCCTATTCCTTGTCTGGTTTGTGACTTCAAGGCTGATTACTTCTGCGTCGGACCTACGCCGGAGCCTCTACGCTATAGACTACACGTTGGTTTTCATTTACACTTCTGCGTCGTTGTCCACGTTGACGCGCAATTACACATGGAGAAACCCATGTGAAACCCGAGAGAGGGCTTCTAGCAGACCAATCACAGCGCTTTACACACAGTCTACGGTGTAGCTACAGCGTGAGTTCGACGCAGAAGTATAAAATGGGCTTCAGGCTTGTGCTGTGTATCATAAGCTGTAAAAACAAAAATGCACTGCATGATTAAACATTTAGGTGAGATAATTATGACCACCGCTAGCGTTCCAAGAGTACCGTACCGATACTAAAATGTGACGTGAAAACACTGCAGATCACTGATTGGTCAGACAGAATCGTCACTACCAGCGTCATTGTATTTGCGACACGAGACACTAAACCCGATGCCGAGAATCAGGAACATCATCCCCTCGATAGGCTCCATTGTTCCTGTGTTGTGCGTTTGAAATGTGGCGCGTTTACGATGATGTCATGGCAGTAGAGGCGGCAACTATAACGATCAGTCCCACCCACTTTGAAGCGGTACTAACTGCAGTGGAAAAGCAACTGAGCAAAAGCGAACCGAACCGTGCCGTACCGAACCGAGCCGTACCGAACCGAGCCGTACCACGCAGTGGAAAAGCGAAGCGAGCCGAACCGTTCCGCGCCGAGTCGAACCGTACCGAGCCGAACCGAGCCGTACCATGCAGTGGAAAAGCGCCATTTCTCAATTGTTCACTTAAGACAAAACCAACTGTTTACGTGCTAATTCTGTAATTCTGTTTTGTGACGAAGCGACACTGCCTCTATTGAGCAAGCTCTTATAGTGCAGATGCGATGTGCTGATGTGAAGACGAACTTCCTAAAGCCATTATCGGCCGATAGCGATCAGTGGACGACCAATCAGAGCTCCCCGAACCAAAAATGCAGGACCGATTTTAAGATTGCTGTATATAATTAAATCATAAGTGTCAAATTAAAATGAATGAAATTTAATGAATTTAGTTGTTTATATACATGTCATGTGACCATTAACCAACATCAGAGAACTGTGAACATGTGAATGTGTTGTTTTATTATGACCGCCGCTAGCGTAGCTAGCGAAAGCGGTCATATAGGGATTGTCAAAGTTTTTTTGTACAAATCCACATGCACAGACACACAAACACACATGCGCACACACAAACACACACACATACACACACACACAGACAGACATGCACATACTACTACTTTTTTTAGGTATATACATAAACACGCAATACAAGGCAAGGCAAGGCAAGGCAAGGCAAGGCAAGGCAAGTTTATTTATATAGCACATTTCATACACAATGGCAATTCAAAGTGCTTTACATAGAAGAAATTAAAATAATAAAAAGAAATAAGAATAGTTAAAACAGTTTAGAAGAATACAAAATAAAATACAGTACAAACAGTCGGACGAACATTGGCACAGTGCTCATTCAGTAAATGCATAGCTAAACAGAAGTGTTTTGAGTCTGGATTTGAAAGTGACTACTGTAGGAGCACATCTGATCTCTTCTGGAAGCTGGTTCCAGCTGCGGCTGGCATAATAGCTAAAAGCGGACTCGCCATGCTTAGAGTGAACCCTTGGTATTTCTAGCTGATATGATCCTAATGATCTGAGTGATCTGTTGGGTTTATATTCAGTGAGCATATCTGCAATGTATTGAGGTCCTAGGCCATTGAATGATTTATATACCAGTAATAATACTTTAAAATCAATCCTAAATTTAACTGGGAGCCAGTGTAAAGACCTGAGGACTGGTGTGATATGTTCATATTTTCTGGTTCTGCTCAGAATCCTGGCGGCAGCGTTCTGTATGAGCTGCAACTGTCTTATGGTCTTTTTGGGAAGGCCAGTGAGGAGTCCATTACAATAATCCACCCTGCTGGTGATGAAAGCATGAACAAGTTTCTCTAAGTCTTGTCTGGAAACAAAGCATCTTATTCTTGCTATATTTTTCAGATGATAGTATGCTGATTTAGTTATTGCTTTGACATGACTACTGAAACTAAGGTCTGACTCTAGTGTCACACCAAGATTCCTGACTTGATGTTTAGTTGTTTGACCCCTAGAGTGAAGGTATGCGTTCACCTTGAGAACTTCATCTTTGTTTCCAAACGCAATGACTTCAGTTTTGTCTTTGTTTAACTGAAGAAAGTTTTGACACATCCAACTGTTGACTTCATCAATGCATTGGCACAGGGAGTCAATGACTACGTTTACATGCAGCCAATAACCCGTTCAAAACCGGGATATTAGCAATAACCCGGTCGCGCACGGCCATGTAAACACCGGCAAAAACCCGGATATGCTCATATCCCGGTTTTTAAAAACCCGGATATTACCCCTGGGGTACCCCTTTTCTAACCCGAATATTTGGTCATGTAAACGCGTATCGGCATATCCCCATCAAAAGGAACATTGATTTGTGTTCTGCGCATGTTCTATTCGCAAGGAATCTTGGTCTTTTGAGTAGAGACGGCGCATACAGAAACCCGCGTGCAGTATACCGGAAGTAAACAAGAAGTAACGTTAGAGGTTAACATGGCGAGACGCAGCACAGCAACACACTTTTGGAGCGAGAAGGAAAGCGCAAACAAAGGCGATCGCTATCTGCCCCGAACTATTCATTATCCGGGTGCTGCTGCTGTTGTTGTCTTTGGATACAGGAAGAAGAATTGGAAATGACGCATATTGCGTCTTAAGGTTGTCCGTACGTCCTGACGCTAACCGTGCGTCGCCGTTTACATCGGGATATTCCCAACTGATTACAAATTCCATGTATACAGGAGTAACTCTCTTTGCTCACGCATGTAAACGGGTTATTCCGAATGTTTCAGAAACCCAAATAGTGACCCTAACCCGACCATAACCCGGATATTGGCTGCATGTAAACGTAGTCATTGGGGCTGTAATCGTTAGGCGATAGGGCTAAGTAGAGCTGTGTGTCGTCTGCATAGCTGTGGTAAGCAATTTGGTTCTTTCTCATTATTTGGCTCATTGGGAGCATATACAGGTTGAACAGGAGTGGTGCAAGAATTGAGCCTTGAGGGACTCCGCATGTCATGGATGTCCACTCAGACTTATGGTCTCCTATACTCACATAATAACCTCTCCCATCTAAGTATGACCTGAACCATTTTAGGACTATCCCAGAAAGCCCCACCCAGTTTTCCAGCCTGTCCAGAAGTATGTTGTGATCGACAGTGTCAAATGCAGCACTGAGGTCGAGTAGTACCAGCACTGATAATTTGCCTGAGTCAGTATTTAAGCGAATATCGTTTATTATCTTTATGAGCGCTGTCTCTGTGCTGTGGTGCGGTCGGAAACCAGATTGAAAATTGTCAAAGTATCCATTCGAGCATAAGAATTTGTTCAGCTGATTGAAGACAACTTTTTCAATGACCTTGCCTATGAAAGGAAGATTTGAGATCGGCCTATAGTTGCTTAATATGGTCTTATCCAGATTGCTCTTTTTCAGGAGGGGCTTGACAACTGCAGTTTTTAGGGAGTTTGGAAAACTCCCAGAGAGAAGTGAAGCATTTACCACTTCTAGAAGATCTGCTTCTAAACTGTTTAACACACTTTTGAAAAACGATGTGGGAAGTGTGTCAAGAGCGCAGGTTGATGTTTTAAGGTGCTGTACGGTTTCTTCCAAAATTTTGCCATCAATTTCTTTGAAATCAGACATAGTAACTACTTTCTCAGGTGGTTTGATCTGTCTGACCCCAGCGCAACTCAAGGATGTGCTGATCACCTTTCTGATATTATTGATTTTCTCAGAGAAGAAAGAAGCAAACTCACTGCACTTGTTGTCTGAGAGCATTTCACTGGGAATCTGGCTTGGGGGGTTTGTCAGTCTCTCTACAGTAGCAAAAAGAGTGCGTGTGTTGTTTAAATTGCTGTTTATAATATTTGAGAAGAAAGTCTGTCTAGCTTTGCCTAGTTCCATATTGAAAGCATGAAGGCTGTCTTTGTAGATGTTATAATGGACTACAAGTTTTGTCTTCCGCCACATGCGCTCTACTTTTCTGCATTGTCTTTTCATATTTTGCACTGCTGTTGAGTTTCTCCAAGGTGCTTTTTGTCTGCCACTCTTCTTCCTGACTTTAACAGGAGCAATATCATCAATTACACCTTTAACTTTTGAGTTAAAAGAATCAAGGAGAAAATCAACAGAGTCTGCAGATATGCTTGGTGTTAAGGATATAGCCTTCATAAATAGGACACTAGTGTTCTCATTTAAGCATCTCTTCTTGACAGACACAGATCTAGCTTCAGTGGCAGGAGAGATCAATATATCAAAGAAAATACAGAAATGATCAGACAGTGCTACATCCTTAATAACAATCGATGAAATGTTTAGACCCTTACTGATAAGTAAATCTAAAGTGTGTCCACGATTGTGTGTGGGTCCATGTACATGCTGAGTCAGATCAAAAGTTTTTAAAACAGTTTTGATTTCTTTTGCCATATTGTTTTCTGCATTATCTATGTGGATGTTAAAATCTCCAGCAATGGCAAAACAGTCAAACTCTGAGGTAATTGTTGATAACAGTTCTGTAAAGTCCTCAGCAAAGGCTGGAGAGTATTTTGGAGGCCTGTAAATAATGAAAAGTAAAATGCGTGGAGCACCTTTTAACACAATACCCAGATATTCGAAAGACAAGTAATTCCCAAATGATATTTGCTTACATTGATAGATATCTTTAAAAAGAGCAGCTAGACCCCCACCTCTCTTAACAGCTCTGCAGACACTCATAAAAGTAAAGTTAGGAGGGGCTGCTTCATTGAGGATTGTTGCACTGTAGCTGTCTTCTAGCCAGGTTTCATTTAGAAGCATAAAATCCAGGTTGTTTGTGGTTATTAAGTCGTTGACTAGAAGTGATTTATTTTTAAGTGAGCGAATGTTTAAAAGAGCTAACTTAACAGACTTACTTTTCCCCACAGCAATATTAGTTTGACGTGTAATAGGCACCAGATTAGTTTGGTTTGCTGTACGGCTATTGAAGGCCTTAGACTTTCTATCATGTAATAGAACAGCAATAGAGAAAGATACAGGCACACTGGGTTCCCGCTTGTTTTGTAAACATTTGAGAAAGTTACTGTTATCAGAGCGGGCACCCGACACATATCACTGAGAGCTGGTATCAGTTGTTTTTGGTTCACCTCGAGCAGAAGGAGGAGGGTGTGGGCCCTGGCGTTGTGGCAGAGGCCGAAGAGCTCTCACAGGAGGAGGGGGAGGGCGAGCTGGGCCCGCAGGCTTTGGTGGTAGTGGTGCCTGTCTTTTTTTTAGTTGGTATCTGGGGGCTTGCAGCAAAAGAGTGGGATAGTCTGGTTCCAGCATGCACCAGTTCTTCCATTTTCTGTGAGAAGCAGAGTAGTGGCGTTGCAGGGGAGAGGGAGAAAGTGTCTGGTGAAAGGGGCTGTTGCTCTGGTGTTATAGGAGGCTGTAATATGCTGTCCTGGCTTCCCTGGCTGTTTTCCAGGGAGTCGTCCTTGGGTGCTGAATCTTCAAGCAGTTCTGATATGGCTGTCTGTGGTGAGCTCTGTGGGCAGGGCTCAGCTGAGATTGTGTCCGTGAGCAGAGGTTGTTGTGGCGGAGTGGTGTTATCATGTCCATTTTGCTGCTGAAGTGAAGTCCCGTGGTCATTCATACTGTGTCCAGGTGTGTGTGTGCCATTCAGATTGAGTGGATTGGCACAAACCGCAGAAGGATGATTTAGGGAGAAGTAGATATTGTCCTTTAACACTCTTGAACCAAGTTTGTTTGGGTGATGGCCGTCCCGATGAAACAGTTGTCGTTGACTCCAGAAAAGATTGAAATTGTCAATGAAGTTCACTGCTTTTATATTGCAGGTTTTTTGCAGCCATGTATTTAGCCCAAGCAACCGTGAAAACCTGTTTGTTCCTCTTGCTGGGAGAGGTCCACTGATGAATGTTTGAACTTTCAGTCTTTTAAGTGTTTCAAAAAGTTCATTGAAATCCTTCTTAAGGAGTTCTGACTGCTCTTTATGAATATCATTCTTCCCCACATGTATGATGAGTCGATTTGCAGTCTTATGTTTCATCAGAATGTTCTGAAGTTCCCTGTTTATATCAGAAGTTGTTGCTTGTGGAAGGCAGCACGTAGTTGTATCCCTGTTGCTAATGTTTCTGATTATGGAGTCCCCCACTATCAGAGTCCTGGGCTCGGCTGAGTGCCGCTGTCTGCTCGACCTTGAGCGCCAGTTAGCATCAGTGTTAGCTACTGGCCCATTCAGTCTGTGTTCGATCACATTCATCACATTTGTGGATTCCTCATTTACATTCATTAGTACTTCAAATCTGTTCTCAAGATGTATAGGCGGTGGTAGGAGGCCAGTGTTTGCAATCCTTGTCAGAGCTGTATCTGGGGTAGAGGATGCTACTGCGGTAATATGTGATGCTCGTGACAATCTGATGTCTCGAGTGCCTTTGGGTTTAGCTCCCTGTTTGTGCCATCGATTAGTAAGTCGATCGGCTTGTTTCTCTACCTGTCGAGGAGTACTAGTTTCATGGGACTCACCGGTATGCTGAGGGTGTCCATGACGAAGCTCTGTTGTGTGCTCCGTCTGGTTTGGTGGTCCCGTAAATAACTTTGTTTCTAGAACTGCAATCCTTTGTAAAAGTCTGTGGCAGTTAGTGCAGCAAGTAGATTCCAAAAGAGGCATTTTCTCTTATCCTTGTAGGCAGTTGTGTTTTCCTTTCCCGGTATGTAAGCTGGTCGGGTAAAAGAATTCTCAGTTTTTGTAGTAATCCAAACTTTGTCGTATGAGCACTGTGCTGATTTGCTGAAGTTAAAATTAGGTGATAAAAGGAAATAAAATAAAGGAAATCAAATATAGAAAAAATAGGAGATAAAATGTAAAAGCGATAGAGCAAAGCGCGGAGCAGTAAGCAAGAGCGTCCGAACAGTAGCTGAGCAGGAAGTAAACCGTTTGAAAAAAAAAATACAGCCAAATTGCTCCACGTCATTTATTTTTGTGGAAAGCCAGTGCAGGCCTGAGCGGCGGTCATATTTTGTACCGCCATGCGGTACATCTAGTTATATATATTTTTGAAAAATGTAAAAAAAATTATAAAAAAAGTCCAAGACAAGAAGTTTGGGGATCCCTGATATGATAACACAAAGTAAGATAGTCCGTGTGTTGTCCTGCAGTGAAGAGAAAGCAGCAGGTGATCCGAGTGCAGGTCAAAGCCAGTGAGAATGCGGACGACGCTACACTGAGTGCACTCGTCTTAAACAAGGTGGGTTTTATAACACTCAACAGACTCAAATTAACCCTCTGGGGCTCTTCAGTCATTTTTGACGTTTCTTCTTCTTCTTTTCTTCTTCTTCATCGGAATGGTACGAAACTTGGTAAAGGTTGTGGCACTTGCTGTGTGAACACACACACACACACACAAAACAAAATCATGGCCATGATTCGAAAAGGTTTAAATGGTCCCAAAAACAAACTCCTCGCGGTCAGAAACGAGCGCATTGGAAATGAATGGAGACGAGTTTCCTCTAGTGGAAGCGTTTGGAACTGCAGCCAAACAACATCTCACTGAAAGATCATTTTTGGAGATATCAAACTTGTTTAGATTTATAGCTTTGATTTTCTCACAGTTTTAGAGTGTTTTTGAAAATATATATTTCATATAGAAATTTAAAATAGTATTTTTGGACATTTGTCATAACAATAAACGTTTTTTTTTGTTTTTTTTTTTTACTTTTTAAAACTTTTTTCACTTCAGCAATAATCTGCCAAGTGTCGTCTTTGAAAAGAGATCAAACTTCAGTCTGTCGCTCTAAAGCGTTCAAGATTTACCACAGTTTAAGTTGTAAATTTTATCATCAGGTCTATATGCTCAAAAACTGAATAAATGGATTATAAAGACAGCGTAAATATAATTTAGTACTATAAAATAATAATTTCAAATTTAACTTAATTGAATTAAAATATAGTACATTCATTTAATTGACAAAAAATAAATAATAATAAATCTCTGTAATTTTTGACCGACACGCGAAGAGCTCCAGTAATGTATTAAAATTCTGTGCTGGCTTGATGATTTCCATTCATGTATGACAGTAATGAGCGTCTAATGAGAATCATCACACATGTATTATTTATTAAGACCTTTTGCGACATTTGTTTTTGGTGACGAATGTGTTCAGATTTGTAAGCATTTGTTCATGAGTTGGTCAGTGTTTCGTGCAATGACAAAATATTGTGTATTTGACACAAGATTTGTAAGCTAATTTTGAGGAGAAATACATCACACTTGTTTAATGAAAGCCTGTTTTTGTGGTTTAGCTACAGCAGATGCTGAGCGATCAGGACGTCACACTTACATGGAGGAAACAGCCGAACGGAAAAATCTTCCAGAAGAAAAAGACCACCAGTAATGCCAGCGCTCCAGTTTGCTGAAGTCATGTTCCTCATGGAGTGAAACTTCTCAAACCAGTGCTTCATTTCATTCTTAGTTACAGATATCTGAATTAAATTAGATGAATTACAACTTACAAGTAATTAGTCAAAAATACATTTACATCTATTCATTTTGCATTTCTTCATTTAGCAGACAGATATGTACAGCTGAATATGAGCTAACAAATGTAAACTCTGTAAAATCATCATGAAGAATAAATAAAGGCCTTTGGGACGATATAAAAAACTGCATCAGATCTTCTCACAATAACATGAAACAAAAAGCACTACTGAATTAAGCACTAGTGAACTTCACACAAATGACACAAGAAGGTTCTAAAATAAGAATGAGAAAAATATATTTAGAAACCCCGAAGAACTTTGAAACTTTGCATCAGCTCGCAAACCTTTTGAGTAACGCAAACATGTTGTGAGCGAACGCAAAAGCAATGACATTTAATTTTTCTTCCCATCTCATTTTATCTTTACCATCATCATGTCCCATAGTTTCCTTTGCATTTGTTCTCTGATTCAGATACATGCATTTGCATTTACAATAAAAAGGGAGATTACGCCACAATGTTGATTCACAAATGTAAGTGGTTTGATGGTTCTGGAATTACTACATAGCCTACTCATTAGTTTATTAATTATTAATAATTTTTTATTAAGAAGCCCCCTAGAACAAAAAAAAATGTCAAGTTAACGCAAAAGCAATGACATAATTTTTCTTCCCATCTCGTTTCAATTTTATTTATTTTTTTACACCATGTTATTTTTTATAACGAGAACTGAAGAGTATAAATTCAGAGAAAATTCGCCATAGGACAGGTAAAATCGACTAAAGCGAAGCACCTGATATGAGTGAAATAGCACGGCAGGCAACGCAGTACTCGTTCCCTTATCTCTAAGGGAACCGAGGTTATGCAAGTAACCAAGTACGTTCTCTTACGAGAACGGTTCTCTCATACTGCGTTGCAAACGCTATGGGAACCCATTTTAAAATACCGTGCTATTCGCCGGTGACTACTCTGAAGGTGTCCGGGGAGCCCCGGGACTTATAACAGAGTAGTCTGAATCATCATAGACCAGAATGTCGGGCCTTAGAATGATATATACTACACATAGAGAGTACAGAGGCCACCGCAGGGAGGAGAGGCTTCCGTCGGGCCACTTTGCCATAAAGCCCAGACTGGTGGATGGCTGCAGTGATGGTTGACTTACTACAACTTTCTCCCATCTCCCGACTGCATCTCTAGAGCTCAGCCACAGTGATCTTTGGGTTCTTCTTTACCTCTCTCACCAAGGCTCTTCTCCCCCGATAGCTCAGTTTGGCCGGACGGCCAGCTCTAGGAAGGGTTCTGGTCGTCCCAAACGTCTTCCATTTAAGGATTATGGAGGCCACTGTGCTCTTAGGAACCTTAAGTGAAGCAGAATTTTTTTGTAACCTTGGCCAGATCTGTGCCTTGCCACAATTCTGTCTCTGAGCTCTTCAGGCAGTTCCTTTGACCTCATGATTCTCATTTGCTCTGACATGCACTGTGAGCTGTAAGGTCTTATATAGACAGGTGTGTGGCTTTCCTAATCAAGTCCAATCAGTATAATCAAACACAGCTGGACTCAAATGAAGGTGTAGAACCATCTCAAGGATGATCAGAAGAAATGGACAGCACCTGAGTTAAATATATGAGTGTCACAGCAAAGGGCCTGAATACTTAGGACCATGTGATATTTCAGTTTTTCTTTTTTAATAAATGTGCAAAAATGTCAACAGTTCTGTGTTTTTCTGTCAATGTGGGGTGCTGTGTGTACAATAATGAGGAAAAAAAAATTAACTTAAATGATTTTAGCAAATGGCTGCAATATAACAAAGAGTGAAAAATGTAAGGGGGTCTGAATACTTTTTCTTTCCGTACCCACTGTATACTACACATAGAGAGTACAGAGGCCACCGCAGGGGGGGCCTAGGTCATACATAGGTCTGGGTCGGAAGAGCCAGGGCCCTAGATGGAGAGAACTCGTGCCTGCAAGGCGGGAACCTCTAGGTTATAGAATCTTGCAAATGAGGGCCGAGCAGACCAGCCGCCCGCCGCACAAATGTCGTCAATGGGGACTCCACTGGACCTATGCGATATGCAGTTAACGAACATCCCGACGCCGTCCTCTGCTGAGAGATTTAGATGAATATGTGAATATGTGCTGCAGTTTTTCTCTCGATAACATAATAAATCTACAACAAAAATGAGAAACAGCAGTTCAGAAAGTATGTGGATGTTTGCAGCAGCTCTGAGATTCACCGGCATCACGACGACAGATGAGGTTTGATTATTTATTATAAAGTATATTTGAGACTATAGACTATATAGATCTGTCTCTGTGAGACTGTGGTTTGAATGAATCCCTTTTCTTTGCACGGCACATTGACATTACAGTACAGAACGGCTCTTTGGGTGTTATCCTGAACATTGTATAAGCATTCGTTCGTTTTCATGTGTCATTGATTGGAGGAGAGCCTCTCGGGAGCGTAAACATCACATCCTTTTGATTTTCCCGCCAAAAACATCCCAAGTCCTCCACATAAAAATCAATCTATAGGCTTTCAAAGACAACCTAAGACACCGGGGAAGGTCTCATTTCAAGCTGTTCACACATTGGCATTAAAAAGCAATTAATACATGAAAATTCTTACATATTGCCCCTTTAACATGTTACATTGCACATTCAGTGTACAAAATGGGATACAAAAATGCTTCTTTTTCAACAGATAATCAGCCAAAGGTGCTGAACCTCAGGACATCAAACTAAATATGACACAAGCTCTTCTGTTTTCATTTTGCATGGGGTCCGTATCCTCGTAACCCTGATTTCTGTCGTTTAAATCAAATGTCAAGAAAAAAACACTTGGTTGATACAGGGGAAACAAGGACACAAAAACGTATATGCATAAAGTATATGAATAATTATTTTCAAATATCAGTTCAACAGATTATGTCACAAAGATGGCAGTGATTTTAATGGTCAGATGTAGTTGAGTCGTGTGAGTCGTTGTTTTTGTCACCTTTATTATTATTATTATTATTATTTTTTATTAATTTTTTTATGTGTCAATTGTTTTAGTTAAACCAAATGAAAATGAGAAATGATTCCTTGGCATTTAGCTGAAATATTTCAGTTAAAGTTAATTTTATTTCAAGTAACAAAGTTCCCGGTCGAGAGGTCTCTCCTATTGCATAAGTAGCTTACGCTATGGGGAAAACTCCTTTTCTCGAGAATATTGAAGCCAAATTTTTGAAACGCAGTGCAGCTGCACAGCATACACAGATGAGCGGCGAGAGCGGTTGTGCTGCGGCAACTGCATGAACCTATGACGGGGCGGCTCAGACACGTAGTCCAATCAGGGCAATTCGCGCCCTGACACGTCAGAGCCCGCCAGGATGGCCGTGGCCAGAGGCTATAAATTCAGCCCATCGTGCCGTCAAAGTCTTAGATTGAATCTCCTTCAGCGAATCTCCACTTCGCTGGATCTCTGGATTACAAGCCTTTCGCCGCCGTCGACGAGCATCCAGCGTAACAAGCCCCTGCTTCGCAGATCTGAGGACGCAGGCTTCCTTCGCCACCTTCAGCCCGCTGTTCTGCTGAGCCATCCGGGCTCAACTGGCTGATTTTGCCTATGACAACCCCGCTTCCCGCTCTCTCTCCCTTTGCTTGAGCCACGCAAACTGCGCCATTCACAAGGGATGTCAGAGCGGACAGTCACGAGCAATGTTCAGCGCCCGGGGCTAGTTTTCTTTACGCTCAAGAAAGCTACCCCACCCTCGCGCCCCGTTCGCGTGCGTCACTCACCGGCGAAAGGAGGAAAGAGTGTTTAGTCCCGCTGAGGCCGGACCAACCTCCATTTCTCACACATTTCTCAGTCCCCTCTTAGTTCAGGCGGCTGGAAATATCAATACTGCAGAAAATGAGCCTGTTATAATACATGCACGCCTGCAAACAAACACTGACACAAAACATGATGACGCTCTTATCTGCTCATGCTAACTAAAAGCTTATGTAATTCCCCCCTGTGGCTCAGTGGTGAAATCTAAGGCTTTCGTGCCAGAGACCCGTGTTCGAATCCCGGCTTGGTGTGTGTCTCCATGTGTAACTCCGTGTGTAGGTGTGTGTGACTCTGTGTGTGGATGTTTCAGATCCAGGAGAGGCTTCAGAAACTGGGAGTGAGGAACATCACTAGACTGGAATGGAGAGAAGCAGCGGACGGATCGGTTTTCCAGAAGAACCAGAGCAAAACAAGTGCAGATCCGATGAAAAAGAAAAGATGAGATACATATATATATATATAATCAAGTTTCATTTATAGAACACAAGTTTAACTTAAGTTTAAGTTTAATATAGATTCATATATATTCATATTGAGCACAGTCTTAAAATATAGTATCCCTGAATCTCTATGAAGATATAGAATAACTTGCTCAGATTATGAAATGACACATGAAGGCATATGTATGTATTTATTTATATTTATTTACAACAGATGTAGTGTTGAACTATGATTTCTGGTTATGGTTGTTCTGCATAATAAAGTATTTAGTAACGGTGGAAATTTCATGGTCTTGTGTTCAGAAACTAAATGAGATGCAGAGTTAAAAAACAATGCTGAATGCAAATAATAAAAAGCAACTAACCAGATAACCGGTATATACTCCATCTAAAACTATTATTAACAGCATTTTGCTTCTGTGTTTGTTCTATAAGTATTATTTACATTTATGCATTTGGCAGATGCCTATATTCAGTGACTTACAGAAAAGAAACAAAAGTCATTTATCACAGAACTCCAGATGCATCACACACTACATGACCAAAAATACATCAATAACACACACACACACACACACACACACATAGAGACAGTCACTCGACACCACCTACTGGAGTAAATGTGTGTCTGTATCAAACACACACACACACACACACACATAGGGACAGTCACTCGACACCACCTACTGGAGTAAATGTGTGTCTGTATCAAACACACACACACACACACACACACACACACACACACACACACACACACACACACACACACACACACACGTCTATAATACTAACAGGGAACTGTCGCTCTACACTGGCCAAGAGGGGACTAGTGTTTCTGGACATTTTAAAGAAACAAAAATGATAAATAAATTTTTTTTAAATTATTTTTACAAATAAAGTGTTAAAAGACATTCAGTTAACATAACATATATATATATAAGTTACATAATGAAGCCAGACTTCACTGCCAGTTCATTTCACTGGCATCACTGCATCGCTGCTGATAGATTGCTCCTGTCTGCCCTGCTGCTGCTGCTGCTGCGTTGCATTGGTTTGCGTCTGTAAGCTTCGTATCTTTCTGTTTTAATCATTATTTACTATCATTCCTTGTTATTTATACTGCTAAATATAACTTAATCAACATCCGATCAAGATCCGATCAAGGATCGATCAAGATAACACACACACACAATAACACACACATCTTGATCCGATCAAGATGGCGCCGCGGATGGCTGCCTCGGTGTGGAGCTCTCCAGTCATTGTGTTGTTTTTGTTCGTTTGTTCTGCGTTTAGTCATTCTTTTCCTATCAGTTTCACCAAAGATGAACTTCTGGACATTAGGAAACACACACCAGACAAGTTTTTTACAGATTTTGATTACTCAGACGTTTTACTGGACATTCTCGTTGGAGGCGCAGCGGTGTTGTTAAAACGCTCGGTCAGACGCAAACGCGGGAAGCACGCCGGCGCGCTGGTTAAACTCCGCGAGCGCGGCCTCCGCACTGCACTACCCAGTATTCATCTTGCGAATCTCCGATCTCTTCCTAACAAAATGGACGAACTTCTTCTCCTCTCCCGCACTAACAAGGATTTTTTAAACTCCGCTGCTCTGTGCTTCACTGAAACCTGGCTGAGTGAAGCCATACCGGACAACGCACTACATCTGCCGGGCTTCCAGCTGTTCCGAGCGGATCGCATCGCGGAACTAACGGGGAAAACGAGAGGTGGTGGATTGTGTTTCTACATTAACGAAAGTTGGTGTTCAGATGTAACAACACTGAAGAAGATGTGCTCTCCTAATTTAGAGGCGCATTTCATAAACTGTAAACCTTTCTACTCGCCGCGGGAGTTTTCCTCATTCATTCTCGCGAATGTTTACATTCCTCCAGACGCGTGTGTGAGCGCGGCGCTACAACAGCTGGCTGAACATATAGCTGAAATGGAACAAAGGTACCCAGACTCTCTTTTAATCATTCTTGGGGATTTTAACAAAGCAAATCTCTCCCGTGAACTGCCAAAATACAGACAGCATGTTACATGTCCTACCAGAGACAGTAATATATTGGACCACTGTTACACCACGATAAAGAATGCGTATCACTCCGTCCCACGGGCAGCTTTGGGGCTCTCTGATCACTGTTTGGTTCATCTTATACCGACCTACAGGCAGAAACTGAAATCAGCTAAACCTGTATTAAGGACTGTAAAAAGATGGACCAACGAAGCAGAGCAGGATCTACAGGCCTGCTTCGATTGCACTGATTGGACTGTTTTTGAAGCTGCAGCCACCGATCTGGATGAGCTCACAGATACTGTAACATCATATATCAGTTTCTGTGAGGATACATGCATTCCTACCAGGACATTCTTATCATTCACTAATGATAAACCATGGTTTACTGGGAAACTCAAACAGCTTCGTCATGCCAAAGAGGATGCTTACAGAAGTGGGGATAAAATCTTGTATAACCAGGCCAGAAACAAACTGACAAAGGAGATCAGAGTTGCTAAAAGAAGCTACTCTGAAAAGCTGAAAAATCAGTTTTCAGCCAACGACCCGGCATCAGTCTGGAGAGGCCTGAGGAACATCACCAACTACAAGTCACCATCCCCCCCATCTGTGGAGAATCAACAACTGGCTGACACTCTCAATGCATTCTATTGCAGGTTTGAGAAGCCCAGACTCACACCTCACACCCGCCCTGATGTGCACTTCACACATCCACCATCACCTCCTGCAACCCCTCTCCTCCCCCCTTCTGCCATCCAACCTGAGCTTAAGGTCTGTGTGGAGGACGTGAGCAGAGTCTTCAAAAAACAGAAGACTAGGAAAGCTTCAGGCCCAGACGGCATCTCATCTGCTTGTCTTAAAGCCTGTGCTGACCAACTGGCCCCAGTCTTCACGCAGATCTTCAACAGATCATTGGAGCAGTGTGAAGTTCCCTGCTGCTTCAAACGCTCCACTATCATTCCGGTTCCCAAAAAAACAAAAATCACTGGACTTAATGACTACAGACCTGTCGCTCTCACGTCTGTGGTCATGAAGTCGTTTGAAAGACTGGTGTTGGCCTATCTGAAGGACATCACCGGACCCCTGATGGATCCCCTTCAGTTTGCTTACAGAGCAAACAGGTCTGTGGATGATGCAGTCAACATGGGACTGCACTATATCCTGCAACATCTTGACAGACCTGGGACTTATGCACGGATCTTATTTGTGGACTTCAGTTCGGCCTTCAATACCATCATCCCTGATCTTCTCACAGCCAAACTGACTCAGCTCTCCATGCCATCCACAATCTGTCAGTGGATCTCCAGCTTCCTGACGGACCGGCAGCAGCTAGTGAGACTGGGGAAACTCACATCCAGGACCCTCACCATCAGCACTGGCGCCCCTCAAGGGTGCGTTCTCTCCCCACTGCTCTTCTCCCTGTACACTAATGACTGCACTTCTAAAGACCCCTCTGTCAAGCTCCTGAAATTTGCAGACGACACCACTGTCATCGGTCTCATCCAAAATGGTGACGAGTCTGCTTACAGACTGGGGGTTGAACAGCTGGCTGTCTGGTGCAGTTATAACAACCTTGAGCTGAACACGCTCAAAACAGTGGAGATGATCGTGGACTTCAGGAGAAACACCCCAGCACTCCCCCCTCTCACCATCATGAACAGCACTGTGGAAGCAGTGGAGTCATTCAGGTTCCTGGGCTCTACCATCTCTCAGGACCTGAAGTGGGCAAATCACATTGACTCCATTGTGAAAAAGGCCCAGCAGAGACTGTACTTCCTTCGCCAGCTGAAGAAGTTCAATCTGCCACAGGAGCTGCTGATCCAGTTCTACTCTGCCGTCATTGAGTCTGTTTTAAGCACTTCCATCACTGTCTGGTTTGGTTCAGCTACCAAATCGGACATCAGGAGACTACAACGGACAGTCCGGACTGCAGAGAGGATTATTGGTGCCCCCCTGCCAACCCTCCAGGACCTGTACTCTTCCAGAGTGAGGAAGAGAGCAGGTAAAATCATCACAGACTCCACTCACCCTGGACACCCCCTGTTTGAACTGTTACCGTCAGGACGGCGACACAGATCACTGGCCACAAGAACATCCAGGCACAGGAACAGTTTCTTTCCACAGGCCATTTCCCTTCTGAACACTTAACATGCCCCCCAAAGCATATGCCTGTAAGTGCAATACTCCCACTGTCTAGTGCAATAAACTCAGGTGATATTTATATCTATATTATTCATACTACTCAAAATACTGTAAATATGTTTATAATCTGTAACATGCGCTAGACTCCCACTGTCTAGTGTAATATTCTCTAATTCAGGTGATATTTATATTATTCATACTACTCAAAATACTGTAAATATGTTCATAATCTGTAAATGTTTATTCAGACTAAACCCAACTGTGACCCTACTTTTTTACTTTTATACTATTTTTATTTATTTTTTTATATATTTTCATTCAGGGACGGACTGGGGCTAAAAAACAGCCCTGGACTTTCTCCCAAATAGGCCCATCATCCGGCCATTCGCCTCTAGCCGTGTGGGACAGACACTAGCCAGGATGTCCTGATACTATGCCACAATACTGTAGCCTATCAGACAGGTATTCACAGCAAGTAACATCTCAAAACCAATGATGATAATTGGGGTTGTGTTTATTAATGAAGCCTCAGCCTTCAAATAAAAACAAAAAATGTACAATGCCATAAAATACAAATAATGAAATGTCACTGGCTACAGTAACCCAAATTACACAAACTTGTAATTATAAAACATATAGTTAGGCTACTGTATACCAGGGATCTCCAACCTTGGAATTTTTATTTGTTATACTCCAATATTTATTATACATAACATGGTGAAGCTTTTTTACTTTTCACCATCATATGGGAAATAATAAAATATCTTGATATTCTGGTTCAGACTTAAAAGCGTTTAAAAAAAATCCTGAAAACTTATGAAAATTTATTTTTTTGTTTAGTTTTTTTTGTTTTTTTTTGTTGATTTTCTATAAACCTATTGTACGTGTTATCAAAAACAGTAGCCCAAACATTTAGTATAAATATAAATGAAAAAAAATAAAATAATAATAATAATAATAAACTGCCATAACTTCTAAACAAAAACATTACTGCATTACATTTAATACATTTATACATAACTGTATTAATATAACATCATTTTTAATAGTTAATTCATAGGTTTTGGTGTGTAATGTCTTCTAACTGGTTTGTTCTCGGAACAATGTTTCGCCTGTTTTTTTTTTTTTTTTTTTTTTTTTTTGCGTCAATATGTTGAGAATATCAGCGCTGTTTCATCTGGCTTTTTACAAGCTTAAATCACATAGTCATTTGTGGTTTATAATAGAGATAGAGAATTCTGCGCTGAATTGAAATGCTTCTCAGTGGATCGCGCAGCTCTGTGTAATAATGTTCGCGTGATCGAGATCAGCTTTGTCCGCGATCGCTGTTTTTTGGGCCGAGCTGATAATGCGCTGCTCAGATCAAACAAGTTTTGTTCCGCTTTTTAAGCGTTTGCCATTTGATGTTTCTCATACGCAACGCAAATGACAGCGTACAATCAAAGAGAGTTGGGTAATTTTGTAGAGGCAAAAGTTCAAATTGAAACGTTTAGTTGAAAAGGTCGCAAAATTATACCATTTATTCGAAGTCTGGAACCCCGACGGCAAGTTGGGGCTATTTATAGAATGTGTTTAGCGGGCAACTCACAGGCACCACGTTGGCACAGCTATTCAAATATAATGTAAGCAAATTTAAAAGTGCAGCCTTATAAAATGTCAGTGGCTATAGGCCGACTCTTCTTCCTCAGTTGTTGTTTTTTACACGTAGCATAAGTGATCATATTAGTGCCCCTGCTGTTGGCTGTTAATACTGCTTTATTAGACTTTTTTTTTTTTTTTGTGCCGACGGCCCTCGGTTGGACGGCCGTTCTGGACTTTTCCAGAACGCACAGATTGTCAATCCGTCCCTGTTTTCATTCTTAGAATTTGTATTACTATGTTCTTGTTGTATTTGTATTTGTATATGTGCACTGGAAGCTTCAGTACCAAGAAAAATTCCTTGTGGGTGCAAGCACACTTGGCAATAAAGCTCTTTCTGATTCTGATTCTGATTCTGATTCTGATCACACATTAACCTGACATCGCTAGCTTCAATCTAAATCGTTATTGCTAGCACAACACGCTAGTAATATGCTAGCCTGTTAGCGTGCCATCTGTGCGCTCTTTATTTATTTATTTTATTCTTTAGCGCGCTCGTGCCATCTGTGCGCTCTTTATTTATTTAAAAAAAAAATTCTCGCGCCTTTTACGAGTTCATCAAAAAACTGTGGTGAGTATCAGTCAACAAACACGGTGAGTCATGTCATCTTCTCCTCTTATTGTCACCTGCACCTCATGTAACATGTTTAGCATAGCCTTCTCTGCCAGCACAGGTTTTACATGTGATAAATGCAGGGAGATAGTCAGGCTGGCGGAGAAGATTTCAGAACTAGAGACATGCATCCAAACTTTAATCGAAGTTAATTGTAAGAATGCAAGGGCTTTAGATACTGCTTTGGATGCGACTAGCTTAGTGAACTCTGTACATGTTTCGGTTCCGGCTACAGAGCCCGTGCAGCAGGGCAACTGGGTGACGGTGAGACGCTATAGTCACGGGACAAAACACCGCTCTTCCGTTCCGATTACAACATCAAACAGATTCTCCCCACTCAGTGAAACACCCACTGAAAATCCTGTTGATTATGCCCTAGTTATTGGTGATTCTATAACACGCAACCTGAAAATAGAGCCACCAGCCACCATAGTCACATGTTTGCCGGGAGCCAGAGCGCCTGACATCAAAGCAAATTTAAAAGTGCTGGCTAATGCTAATCGTAAATTCTCTAAGATTATTATTCACGTCGGCACTAATGATGTTAGACTCCGCCAGTCGGAGATCACAAAAATGCATTAAACATTAAAGAGGTGTGTGAGCTTGCAAGTACGATGTCAGGCACTGTAATTTGCTCTGGCCCCCTTCCTGTTCGCCGGAGTGATGAGATAGTTAGTAGATTGTCCTCACTCAATGGCTGGCTGTCAAGTTGGTGTCCGCAAAATAATATAGAATTCATAGACAATTGGAAAAGTTTTTGGGGCAGACCTGACCTGTTGAAAAGAGATGGTATTCATCCCTCCTGGGATGGTGCTGCTCTTCTCTCTAGTAATATGGCACATAGTCTTAGAGCTCAAACATGACGATCTGGGGCTCAGGTCAGGAAGCAGACAGACTGGCTAAACCGACCGTCTGCTAGCTGTCGCACGTCACCCAGGTCAGATAAATCCCATCACATAGAGCCTCTTTCACCTAGCTATCATCATATAGAGACTGTGTCTGTTCCCCGAATTAGGACATACAAAAAACTCCTAAAACCATTCAAGGGTAAAAATTTAATTGATGTTCAACAAATAAAAAACAGATATAATACGGATGAACAAATGATAAAGCTTGGGTTGCTGAATATTCGATCCTTTACTTCAAAAGCACTTATTGTTAATGATATGATTACAGACTATAACCTAGATGTGCTGTGTTTGACAGAAACCTGGCTAAAACCAAACGATTACATTTTGGATTACAAAACCGCAAGATTACTGTTATAAACATGAACCTCGTCTGAAAGGCAAAGGGGGAGGTGTTGCTGTAATTTATAGTAATATCTTATATCGAGAAGTCTTGTTTTAAACATAATTCTTTTGAAGTGTTGTTGCTAAATGTAACACTATCTAGTGTAAATGATAAATTACGTTTAACATTTGTGCTGGCTACTGTATACAGGCCACCAGGGCACCATAAAGACTTTATCAAAGAATTTGCTGACTTTCTACCAGAGTTAGTACTGGCTGTAGATAAAGTCCTAATTGTTGGTGATTTTAATATACATGTAGATTACGAAAAATATGCATTGGGATTGGCATTTAAAGACATTCTGAACTCTACTGGAGTTAGACAACACGTTGTGACACTATATTAGGGCTAAGAGAAATACACAAATATATTTTATTTTACCAATGTGAGGAAGACATTGAACGTCAGACACTGTGTAAAATATGTATAGGGATGACTTAATTGGTTTCAGACCCTAGTTGAATTTCTCTGTCTTTTTTGTATGTGGGACTTTTATGTGTGGGGGAGAAACATCTTGGGGTGAGCAAAATGGACTTTTATTTTGATAGGAGAGCACCTAGAGGAAGGAAGGCCTTCTTTAAGAAAAAGGCCCAAGCAAGTGAGAGGCAGGGTGTGAGTTGATCCTGTTTGAATGAAATGGATTGGTAGTTTTTAGCCTTCTCCTTTGAAGTTGTTTATGGATTATTTACCCATCGAGATTCAAGAGAAGACTTGTTTTTTCGAGGTGTTTTTGCTGGTTCATCACATTTGGGGGATTATTATCTTTTTTCTTGGACATTTTGATTCATTTTCTGGGGCTCAAGGACTACGGATTCACACATAAGGACAATACTTCTCAAGCATGGACTATTTGATCAAGGACTCTCGGATAAGTGTCATTTTTCTGATTTGACTATTGAATTACAATTATACCTTGTTGGATAACCTGCTTATGCCTATCTTTGTCTGATTACAAGGGTTTATTCAGTTATTCCCCTTATTCATTAATGCAGTGTGAGTACCCTGAACTTTTGAGTGACTACTGGTTTATTTAAATTATTAGTCCAGTTTGTTACAGATGGTGGCCCGTACGGGGAACACTCATGTGAATGGTGGTATGAGTTGATTTAACTCTGTTATCTGATTTGTTATTTATCATTTTGGTCAAACAGTGTTTTATACTTGCAATGGAAACTGCTAATTCTAATTCAGAGGCAGAGTTAATTCCAGTAGATGAGGTGGGTGTAGCAGAGTCCCTTCCTTTCAAACCTGCTCCCCCTGGAAATGTATACCGGAATCCAGGATCCGTGGTTGAGATAAGCTCACTGTTGGGTGAAATGTATATTGACAGTCAAGCTGAAGAGAGTGATGATGAGGCTCAACCTGTTGTAAATCCGGGAAGAAATGAGATTGAAAACACAGATTTAGCAATATCAAACCTCTCTCAATCAGTCCAAGAATTACGTGCTGAAATTAACACGTTGAAAGATGGTCTTCGCTCATTTAGTGAAAGTGCAGTAAACCGTGAAGCTGTATTCAGAGAAGCGGTGAATCAACGGTTTGATGACATTGAAAATTTCATGCAAAGATCTTTGGCTAAGCTAGAGAATGGAGTTATAGACTGTCTTCAAAGAAGGGATGAAAAGTGGCGAAAGGAAGTTGACCGTATCAGGAAAACCAGCACTCCAATTAATCGTTTTTTTGGGACTGCCAATTTAGATAATGAAAGAATGCAGTCAACTACCCCAGCTGCTTCCTACCCTAAACCCCCAATTCATTTAGAATTCCCTAGTTTTGGAGAAACCAGAGAAACCAGTGATGTAGTGGAGTTTGTGGAGCGATGTGAAAATTTCTTGACACTCAGACACTTGTCAGACACCGAACTTGTAGCCACCCTTAATGCTGTTCTCTCTGGCCCTGCCAGGAGTTGGTGGCTGGCAGAAAAAAACAAGATCCATAACTGGGATGAGTTTAAAAGAGCCTTCTTGGGAGCATTCCTTCCCACTGACTATCTCACTGAGGTCGAAGAACAACTTAAAGCTATGATTCAAGGTCCTGATCAATGCATTAGAGATTTTGCTTATGACTATAGGGCATTATGCTTAAAGTGGAAGACTGACCTTCCTGAGGAAGAAGTGGTGAGAAGAATCCTAAATAACTGTAATCCTTCTCTAGCAGGAAGCCTAAGGGGTGCTGTGCATACAGTGGAGCAATTGGTCAAGGTTGGGTCATTGGTGGAAAGAGATCTTAATTCCAAAAGAGACTATTGGGCCAAAATAAATCAGATGAAAGCCAATGAAAAAGGGAAGAAGAATCCAACAGCCCGTCATGTCAATGTCTCCAAACCCCTGTCTGGACCAAGTCAACATCTAGCTTTGGTGCAGGCTTCCACCCCTCCGTTGCTTCGAGCGGTTTTGGGAATTCGCGGCAAGCAAGTGGAAGCTATCCTAGACACGGGCTCCACATTCACTTTAATACAGAGACAGCTGTGGGAAGTGTTGGCTAAGCCAGGTGAGCAACTGAGGAAACATTTCAACAGGACTTTCATGTTAGCTGATGGGAAGGCCCAAACCTCAGAAGGCCGAGTCCATATTACCTATGAGTGGCATGGAATGATGTGGACAGTTGACACTTATGTGATGGCAGACCAGCAGCTTGCTTTTCCCCTTATATTAGGCCTGGATTTTTTAAGTCAAACTGGAGTACGTTTACATGTGGGAGAACATAGTTATGAACTGTGTATCAATGGACGGATGACTGTGTTTCCTTTTCTCTGCCAGCCCCTTGGGGAACAATTATGGAGCCAGCAGGAGGAACAGGTTATCAGTGTGTTTATGGCACTGCCCCTAGAGTCTGGAGTACATGAGTCAGTAACTGTGGTGGAATCTTTATTGAGGGATGACCTGATACAGAGCTATCCTCAGGTAATACAACAGCTGCTGCACGCATGGCCTTCTGTCTGTTCCAACAAGCTGGGGAAGACAAACCTAACCACCCACCAGATAATAACAACTGATGACCTCCCAGTTAGGTGTAAAGCCTATCGAGTCTCACCTTTAAAGAAGGATATAATTCAGGAAGAGATTGAAAAGATGCTCCAAGATGGCATCATTGAGCCCTCACAATCTCCTTGGGCATCCCCAGTGGTACTTGTGCCTAAACCTGATCAAAGCTTTCGGTTCTGTGTTGATTACAGACGTTTAAATGCTAAAACGCCTCAAGATGCTTATCCTATGCCCCTCATCCATGATATTCTAGAATCCATGCATGGAGCCAAATATTTTAGCACGTTGGATTTGAAATCGGGTTATTGGCAGGTGGAGATGGAGAAGAGTAGCCAGGAAAAGACTGCTTTCATCACCCCCTTTGGCCTATATCATTTTTTGACAATGCCTTTTGGGCTGAAAAATGCTGGAGCTTCTTTCCAACGTCTCATGGAGAGGGTATTAGAGGGGTTGAGAGGCAGCATCTGTTTTGTATACATCGATGATATTATTGTATACTCTCCATCTAAACAGCAGCATCTTCAGGATCTCGAAGCAGTCTTTTGTAGACTCCAGAAGGCCAACTTGACCCTGAATTTGAAGAAATGCCATTTTCTCAAGACCGAGCTAAAATTCTTGGGCCATGTAGTCTCAGGAAAAGGGGTGGAAGTGGATCCGGAAAAGACATCTGCTATTACCAATTATCCCATACCTCATGATCTTCTTTCCTTGCAGAGGTTCTTAGGCCTGATAGGATGGTACCACAAGTTCATTTCTCATTTCGCTGAGCTTGCTGCCCCCTTGTATCATTTGCAGCGGAAAAACGTTCCATGGGTTTGGACCAAAGAATGTCAGCAGAGTGTGGAGAGTCTGAAAGTAGCCCTGCAACAAGCCCCTGTACTGGCCCAACCAAATTTTCTTCATTCATTTCAAGTACAAACTGATGCCAGTGCCATCGGACTTGGAGCAGTACTTGTGCAAAAGATTGATAATGAAGAATTTGTTATCGCTTATGCCTCAAAAAGTCTAAGGGGAGCAGAATTAAACTATTCAACTTCGGAGAAAGAATGCCTAGCTGTTGTATGGGCAGTAGAAAAATGGCATCACTACCTGGAGGGGGTACCCTTTGTAGTATACACTGACCATGCAGCATTGTCGTGGGCCTTTAACGCTCCTAAGACAACATCTAGACTTACCAGATGGACATTGAGGCTACAACGATTCCAATTCCAAGTTCGGTATAGGAAAGGTAGAATGAATGTAGTACCTGATGCCCTATCTAGGTCTATCCAAGATCAAGCAATTGTGGCTGCATGTGTAGCAAAGAGGACCTTCTCATGGAACTTTGAGTTGCCATCCTCTCTGGCTGAGATTGCAGAAGCTCAAGACCAAGACGAGCAGGTAAAGGAATTGATGGGTAAAGTAGAAGTGAAGAATGAACAAAGTGATCGGATAAGATGGGATATCCAACAGGGCGTGTTATACCGAGTTATACCTCACGCTGGTGGTTCCAAATACCAACTGGTGGTGCCAAAGTCCCTTGTCCTCACTTTCATTGACTACTTTCACGACAATCCTTTAGGAGCTCATCTTGGGAAGATGAAGACCCTTTTGAAAATCTTGGAGGTGGCATGGTGGCCTGAAGTCAGAAAGGATGTGTGGCAACATGTCAAAGAGTGTGTTGTGTGTCAGCAATACAAGCCTTCCAATTTAAAACCTTTGGGCTTCCTCCAATCGACTGTGGTGAATGAGCCTGGTCATATGCTTGGTGTTGACCTTATGGGACCGTTCCCTAAAAGTAAGAAGGGCAATATCTTTCTTTTGGTGGTGGTGGACTATTTTACTAAATGGGTTGAGCTTTTCCCTTTGAGAGACAGTAAGACTCCACGCATCTGTCGAATCTTAAAGGATGACATCTTCAATCGGTGGGGGGTCCCGAAGTACATCCTTTCAGATCGAGGCCCACAATTTCTCAGCCAGCTCCTGGTTGATTTGTGCAGAAACTGGGGGGTAACTCAAAAATTAACTACCAGTTACCACCCCCAGACCAACCTCACCGAAAGAGTTAACAGGACCTTGAAAACTATGATGGCTTCTTATGTGGGAGAGAACCACAGAGAGTGGGACATGTGGCTGGCAGAGTTTCGATTTGCAATAAATAATGCCAAACATGAAACTACTAAAAGAACTCCTGCGGAGCTTACTCTGGGAAGACAACTTCAAGGACCTCTTGAGAGATTGGTCCACTTTTCACCGAACCCCGCTCAATCTTCTTACTCAATAATGGAAAGACAGCATCAACTTGCTGAAGAGGTTAAACAATCTATGATGAAGGCACAACTTAGACAAGCCAAGTATTATAATGCCCACCGGAAAGATACACAATTTCAGGTGGGAGACTTGGTCTGGGTGAGGGCCCATCCTGTTTCTAAAGCTTCTGATTATTTCTCCTCTAAATTAGCCCCACGATGGTCAGGTCCAGCGAGGGTGAAGACGAAGCTTGGCCCAGTGAATTACCGAGTCGGATGGATTCATCCAAATGACAAAGAAGAGACAGTGAACGTTGTTAATTTAAAACCCTTCTGGGGAAGTCTTCCTCAGTAGCCGCTGGCAGGGGGGGGGGGGACTCTGTGACACTATATTAGGGCTAAGAGAAATACACAAATATATTTTATTTTACCAATGTGAGGAAGACATTGAACGTCAGACACTGTGTAAAATATGTATAGGGATGACTTAATTGGTTTCAGACCCTAGTTGAATTTCTCTGTCTTTTTTGTATGTGGGACTTTTATGTGTGGGGGAGAAACATCTTGGGGTGAGCAAAATGGACTTTTATTTTGATAGGAGAGCACCTAGAGGAAGGAAGGCCTTCTTTAAGAAAAAGGCCCAAGCAAGTGAGAGGCAGGGTGTGAGTTGATCCTGTTTGAATGAAATGGATTGGTAGTTTTTAGCCTTCTCCTTTGAAGTTGTTTATGGATTATTTACCCATCGAGATTCAAGAGAAGACTTGTTTTTTCGAGGTGTTTTTGCTGGTTCATCACATTTGGGGGATTATTATCTTTTTTCTTGGACATTTTGATTCATTTTCTGGGGCTCAAGGACTACGGATTCACACATAAGGACAATACTTCTCAAGCATGGACTATTTGATCAAGGACTCTCGGATAAGTGTCATTTTTCTGATTTGACTATTGAATTACAATTATACCTTGTTGGATAACCTGCTTATGCCTATCTTTGTCTGATTACAAGGGTTTATTCAGTTATTCCCCTTATTCATTAATGCAGTGTGAGTACCCTGAACTTTTGAGTGACTACTGGTTTATTTAAATTATTAGTCCAGTTTGTTACAACGTGTCAGGACCTACTCATTCTCGTAATCATACTCTTATTCTAATATTATCACATGGAATAGATGTTGATACCATTGAAATTCTGCAGCAGAGCGATGACATCTCAGATCATTATCTAGTCTCGAGTAAACTTAATTTAGCCAAGGCTGCAAAGTCGACTCCGTGTTACAAATATGTTAGACCTATCACTTCTGCTACTAAAGATTGCTTTATTAATAATCTTCCTGATCAGTTTCATCATCTCAGCATCCCAGATAGCTTAGAAGAACTCGATATTGCAACAGAAACTTTTAACTCTCTCTTTTCCAGCACTTTAGACACAGTTGCTCCTTTGCGCTTAAAGAAGATTAAAGAAAATAGTCCAATGCTGTGGTACAACGAGCACACTCAGGCCCTTAAGAGAGCAGCCAGAAAAATGGAGCACAACTGGAAGAAAACAAAACTAGAGGTATTTTGCATTTCATGGAAAGAGAGTTTGATTGCATACAGAGAGGCTTTAAAAGCTGCTAGATCTGCTTATTATAAATAAATCCTCAACCCCAGACGTTTCCAAGCAAAACAGCAGTAATGACTTTATGAACTTCTTTACTAACAAGATTGATAATATCAGGGAGAAAATTATAACTATGCAACCATCTACTACAGTATCGCATCAGGCAGTGCATTGTAGTCTCCCTGAGGAAAAATTAGATTCATTCGTTGTTATAGGAGAGGAAGAATTTACTAAACTTGTTAAATCATCTAAATCGACAACATGTATGTTAGACCCTATACCGACTAAGCTACTGAAATGAAATGAAACAGATGCTTCCAGAGGTCACAGATTCTCTTCTTGATATCATTAATTCATCTTTGTCACTAGGATATGCACCGAAAACTTTTAAGCTGGCTATGATTAAACCGCTTGTTAAAAAAACGCAACTTGATCCTACAGAATTATTCAATTACAGGCCGATCTCGAATCTGCCTTTTCTGTCAAAGATACTAGAAAAGGCAGTATCCTCACAACTGTGTTTCTTTTTAGAAAGAAATGATATCTGCGAGGATTTTCAGTCCGGATTTAGACCGTACCATAGTACTGAGACTGCTCTCATTAGATTAGATCTCATTGATTTGCTCTTATCATCCGATCGTGGTTGTATCTCGCTATTAGTGTTACTCGATCTTAGTGCTGCGTTTGACACTATCGACCACAACATTCTTTTAAAAAGACTCAAAAACTATGTTGGCATTAGTGGAATTGCACTAGCATGGTTTAAATCATACTTATCTGACCGTTATCAGTTTGTAGCAGTAAATGAAGAGATGTCTTATCGATCACAAGTTCAGTATGGCGTACCACAGGGCTCAGTACTAGGACCGCTGCTGTTCACTCTGTACATGCTACCCTTAGGAGATATCATTAGGAAGCATGGAATTAGCTTTCACTGTTATGCCGATGACACTCAGCTCTATATTTATTCACGCCCTGATGAAACTTACCGATTCACTAAATTAACGGAATGCATAGCTGATATAAAAAATTGGATGACTAGTAATTTCCTATTACTTAATTCTGATAAAACAGGGATTCTAATCATTGGACAAAAAACTTCCTCACGTAATAACCTAGAATACTGTCTAACACTCGATGGCTGCTCTGTTAAGTCTTCGTCGTCGGTTAGGAACCTGGGTGTGCTCTTTGATACCAATCTTTCATTTGAAAGTCACGTGTCTAGTATCTGTAAAACCGCATTTTTCCATCTTAAAAATATATCTAAATTACGCCATATGCTCTCATTGACAAATGCGGAACAATTAGTTCATGCGTTCATGACCTCAAGGCTAGATTATTGTAATGCTCTACTGGGTGGTTGCCCTGCACGCATAATAAACAAACTACAGCTGGTTCAAAACGCAGCAGCTCGAGTTCTTACCAGAACCAGGAAGTATGACCATATTAGCCCGGTTCTGTCAACACTGCACTGGCTCCCTATTAAACATCGCATGAATTTTAAAATATTGCTGATTACTTACAAAGCACTAAATGGTTTAGCTCTGCAGTACTTGAGCGAGCTCTTAACGCATTATACTCCTTCACGTCTATTGCGATCTCAAAATTCCGGCCAGTTGATAATACCTAGAATATCAAAATCGACTGCTGGCGGTAGATCCTTTCCCTATTTAGCACCAAAACTTTGGAACAGTCTTCCTAACATTGTCCGGGAAGCAGACACACTCTGTCAGTTCAAAGCCAGATTAAAGACACATCTCTTTGACCTAGCATTCACATACATTATAGACTTCTATAATCCAATGTTAGGCTGCATAGATTAGGTCAGCCAGAACCGGGAACATTTGTTTAGGCTTGGTTTGTAGGGAATTCCAAACCTGCGCACATATATTCAAACGCACATAACTATAGAACCATCTCTTAATGCGCATGTGAACGCCATCAGTGTTTCTCACAGGTTCGCGTTTAAAGTCTGTGTAGAGAGAATGGTGTCGTCTTAGCGGCCCCTAATTTAATAACAAATGATCGTTGCGATGGAAGCGAATCAATCAAAAATAACTTTAGCTGAAAAATAACTTTATTAAAGAACCGCTATAAAGCCAAAACAATCTCTGTTACCTTAAATTATACGTTTATCTCTGTAAAGCTGCTTTGAAACAATCTACATTATTAAAAGCGCTATATAAATGAGGATGACTTGACTTGACTTGACTTCACTGTTCACACACACACACACACACACACACACACACACAGGTAGCGTCGTCCTGAGGGCATTAGACAGAATTCCTGACTAAGAACATGGTCAGGATAACATGACCTGTCTAGCCTTCTGGAGCACCCGTTTTTTCCAGAGGGAGCTCAGGTCTGTCAGCTGAACTCCAATGATCTTGGAGCAGATTTTAACAATACTGCTGAGGCTATTCTTGTCCCTCACAGACAATCCATTAAACCAGCAGATGAAAGAAAATGTTAAAAGGCTTTCAATAAATGAATAATAAAAGTTACATAAGATCCTTTGAGATACATTGAAAGAATTTAGCTTCCGCATCAAGTGGATTCTTTGTTGTCCCCGCTTAGTGATTGACTCTGTGTTTTTATCAAACTTGAGGTTGGAGTCAAACGTGGTTCCTAAGTACTTATATGTCTCTACAATTTCAAGATTTTCGACATGAATAATGCTGGCTTCTGGGTTAAAACGGTTCTTTCTAAAATCAATGATTAACTCATCAGCAAATAAAAGTCTTGCATGTGATTTAGGTCTTTCGAGGTGCTTGTATAATCTATCTAAGATGAAAATCTTAGAGTCATCCACACCTTTCCCAGCTTGATAGGCAAATTGTAGTGGATCTAATTTTCCATCAATTAGGGAGACAATTTCATCTTTCAGTATTTTCTCGAAAGTTTTCATCACAAGTGATGTTAGTGCAACTGGTCTGAATTCTTTCATTTCTCTTGGATTATTAGATT
This sequence comes from Rutilus rutilus, assembly GCF_951802725.1. NCBI lineage: Eukaryota > Metazoa > Chordata > Actinopteri > Cypriniformes > Leuciscidae > Rutilus > Rutilus rutilus. The sequence goes on from NC_140211.1 coordinate 1,564,514, forward strand.
TAGGGACAGGTATTATAATTGATGTTTTCCATATGGCAGGAATCTGACCACACTCGATACACATCTGAAAGAGTGTTGTAAACACCTCACTGAGCTGGTCCGCACAATAACACAAAACGCGTCCACAGATGGAGTCAGGGCCAGCAGCTTTACGTCCTTATTTCGACCTTAACTTCTCTAGAAGCTGCTTTTTTCTCCAGTGGGTTTCCTGAATAAAATATTCTTTTCTTTTTATTGATGGCAGATTTAAGTTCTTTGGTCACCCAAGGTTTATTTTTATTTTATATCATTTTTGTATTATACAGACAAAAAAAAAAGAAAAAGACAAAAAAAAAGAGAGCGTACATTAAATCATTAAAGAGACAAGCATGAAAGAGAAAACATTGTCTGCACTTTTATCTTTTACACATTCCTTTCCAACATATAACTAAATGAGGAAAGAAAAAAAAGAAAAAGAACCACAGCAACAACAGAGTAACCACCACCCCAAACCCCTCCCCCACTCACCCAAGAGGATTAGAAAATATCGGAAGTCTCTACAAGCGATTATACAAAAAAAAACCCAAAAAAAACAACGTGATTGTATGTTATCAATTGTATGAAAAACATTTTTCCCTATTGACGAGGAGGTGGTTCTAGTTCTTTTAATCAAATATTCGGCTTTATTTGGTGAAAGCAAATCAAATTCAGTTTGCAGCTTCGAATGTTTTAACTTAAGATCGGGTTTGGAATCGCTTGAATACTGTCCATCAACCTCTAAAATTGAACGGATAAGCTCTTGTTGCCGAGATTTTCTTGTCTTGGCTAAGTGAGCACTAAAGGAAATGATTTGACCACGAATAAACGTTTTAAATGTCTCCCATAGAAGAGAAGCAGACACGGTTTCCGTTTTGCTAGTCTCAATGAAAAAGTCAATATTTTTGGATAGAAATTCGCACAAGTCAGTTCTGGCAAGAAGCCCTACATCGAATTTCCACTGAGGTCGGCTCTTAAAAGCGGGCAAAAAGGAGATATCTAACATATCCCACATATCAGATGATGACATGATCAGAAATAACAATGGCAGAGTAATCTGAAGAAATAACCGAAGAAAGCAGGGCTTTATCAAGGAAGAAATAATCAATCCGAGAGTAAACATGGTGCGCACTAGAGAAGAAAGAAAATACCTTGTCAGAGGGGTGAAAAAAGTGCCAGGGATCTATGCAGCCTATTTGATTTGTCAGCGAAATTAGAGACCAGGGGCCTCATTTATAAACGTTGCGTACGCACAAAAGAAGGCGTACGCCGCTCTCTACGCAATAATAGGTATTTATGAAAAGCAAACTTGACGGGAAAATGTGCGGTCCTTCACGCAAACTCTGACCCAGGCGTACGCACAAAAACGGGTGAAATGAGAAATGGCGACACCGTCGGCAGATGGAAGAAACACGTGAAAGTGTGTGAAACTGTAGACCGTTGTGTAAAAGAAATGGCAATACTGCCTCTCATAAATAACATGAAGACTTCACAAAGCAAGTCTTACAATTAACAGCCTACATGAACAGCCGTTTGATCGATCTGCAGTGTAAAACAAACAAAATCAAACGAAGATTACAACAGAAATGCAAATGAACACATATTTGCAAAAAGAAAAGTGAAATATGTTCTGCAATAATATTGGCATGTTGTGCAATTCATCCTCATAACACATCTGTAGCTTGTCAGATGCAATCAAATGGATGGTAATAAAATGCCATGATGCCATCACAATGCGTAATGACGCACAATGGCTGATCTTGCGCTTCACGCTTTCGCGTGAGTGAAGTTACGTTTCTTGGTTTTCCTCTCTGTGTTTGCCATGATTTCGCAATCGATGAATATTAACTTTCACGTTTCACGGACTATTTATGGGCAACTATGGGCGTGACATGAAGCCGCAAAAGCTGCGCTACATTTAGAATTGATTGTGATTTATTAAGGGAAAACTGCGTAGGATGTGCGTGCGCACGGTTTTATAAATCCTAATATTTTTGTGCGTACGCACGTCCTATGTTTCATCCGTACGCCACTTCTGACGCAAATCCTACGCAAAGTTAGCGGAAAGAGAAGAAGATTTAGTCGCAGATTTATCAAGATAACACAGTTGAGGTCCCCTCCAAAAATATGGTGATGAGTGTCAAGATTTTAGATTTTTGAGAAAAGCATAGACATAAAAGTAGGGTTATCCCAATTTGGGGCATATACGTTTACTAACACTTCTAGAACACTACTCGTTTTACTAACACGAGTTTGAAAAAGAATACCACTGACGATTACAAAGCGGCCTTCAGGATCTGAAAGTACTTGCTCTGCTAGAAACATGACTCTTTTATGTATCAGAATTGCAGTACCTCTGGATTTGCTATTAAAACTAGAATGAAATACTTGACCAACCCATTGTTTACGCAGTCTGGTGTGATCACCTGTACGCAAATGTGTCTCCTGAAGAAACATAATATCAGAGGACAGTGATTTTAGATGAGAAAAAACCCTGGAGCGTTTAATTTGGCCACCCAACCCACGTACGCTCCTTGTAACGATTCTAATATTGTGTCCAACCCCTCCCCCCTTAGAATTAACAGGGGGCGTATTCATAGAACTGCAAAGTAGAACATAATAATCTAAATTGGGTAAAAAAGAAAACAAACAATGCTTTTTTATGCTCAATCTTTTTTAGCATGTGTAAGAGACAACATTAAAAGCCAAGTAAGACAAAATAATCCTCCATCAAACATAACCCCCGAACATACCCAGAACATAGAGAACAAAAAGACAAATATGTTCAAAAATAGCAAAAGAAAATCTCTTCTGATACTCATCCACTTAGACATGACGAGTTGCCAGAAAAACGCTATCACAACCGATTGTGTAGTGGAGTTGACTTTATAGCATTATAATGCATTATAATGCTCCGTATTTTTGAATGACACACAAAGTCTGGCCGGGTAGATCATGCCAAAACGAACACCGCATTTATACAACAGGCCCTTGATGTTGTTGAACGAAGCTCTCCTATTTGCCACCGAAACGCAGAAGTCCTCATAGAATTTGATTCTGTGTCCCTTGAAAGTAATTTCTTTTGACGATTTCGCGAATTTGAGCACAGCCTCCTTCTCTATGTAGCGATGAAATCTCACTATAATCGGACGGGGATTTTGACCTTGGCGGGGTTTGGGCCTTAAGCTCCGATGGGCGCGATCAAGCTCCTGTGGGGAGACAAGAGCGTCGCCGGCGACCTCTGTGAATAAATCTGTCATAAACTGCCTGGTGTCCTTTCCCTCAATGTCCTCCCGAAGACCGACCACACGAATATTCTGCCATTTGGACCGCGAAACGAGATCTTCCACGTTAGCTCTTAAAGCGACATTCTCCTCCGTCGCCAACACCAACTTCGACTGAAGAGTAGAGACCTCCTGTTCGAGATGTGTGATCCTGTCACTGTGGTCGGATAAGCTAGTTTCCATATCAGTGATGGTAGTCGCTTGAGTCGCCAAGGTAAACCCAATAGAAGCAATGGATGAGTGAACGGACTCCGACGACGAATTCAGCAGCGCAGTGAGTTCACCAGTTAGGTTTCTCCTTAGTTTATTAAGTTCGCTCACCAGTGTGTCAGTCGTTAGCGGGTTTGAGGCGTCGTCCGACATCTTGCCGCTTTCATGCCCAGACTTAGGCGCCTTGTTTTGAGGGTTGATTTTACCACCAGCTCGCGTACCCTTGCTCATCAGGAACATATAACGTTAACAAAGACCAACAGTAGCACAAAAATAGCTGAAAAGCCCCAAATGTAGTGTTATGAGGAAAAAAATATGAAATTTAAGTCGGAGCACTAACACCACGCGTCTCTCCACTACATGGCAAAACCGGAAGTCCCCACCCAAGGTTTATTATTTGGGAAAATAACCACACGCCTCCTCCTCGGTTCTTGCCGGTGATCTCCGATGACCGGTACATACGAATTGGGCTTCCAAACCCAGTTAAGTTCAGGTCCGAGTCCGGGTTTGCATCACCGAGCCATGTTTCAGTAAAGGCAAGGAGACAAGTGTCTTTTACTTCCCGTTTAAACTTGGCATATGTTTCCAGCTCATCTATCTTGTTTCTGATAGACTGTACATTTGACAACAGGACCGAAAGAAGTGGTGGTAATTTGCGGCGGTTGTCAAGCCGTAGAGTCTTAAGTCTCCGACGCAAACCACCTCTTCTTCCTCGTTTCCGATGACCTGATGACTTAGATGGCCTGCAAAGTTTCATCGGTATGCCCGATGATACAGTTCCCACTGCAGAAATAGGACAGGAGAAGCTTGCGGCTTACTTTCCTGTATACACCATGTCCTACGGCGTGACTGGCAAAGCCCAGAAGAAGCGTTGACACGCAAAAAAGTGCAAAAAGCTCCACGAGTAATCCCATAATCCACATTACTGAAACACTGACAAGTTATTTCTTTCATACACACGCGCCACAATTTAAGACACGGTTAAAAGAGTTTGAAACACGATTAAAAACAACAAAAACGACTGGGAGACTACTGGGTCGCACACTATGAAGCGCCCCGGAAGGATTTATATATACTGTATAACATTTAATCTTGTTGACAGTGAATTTCCATCATCACCAGATTGATTTCCTTCTCGACCTTCACAAGGACAGTCCTGAGGCGCTTTATTCAAAGACTAGAAGCAAATCCTCACGGGAGAGTTAGGGAAATGAGTTAACTAGCAAACCAAATCATTTCTGATGACATCCATTACCTGTCCTGATGTTCGCCTGCTGTAATTCTATACACATTTTGCATATGAGGACACTGATATCAATATCTGAAGCTCTATAGCATATAGCTATTGATAGTTGCACTTAATGTTGTCTATTTACGGATTACATTACAAAAAAGGGGTAATTCCTGGTATTCTGTGTCTTTAGTCCATCATAAAATGTAAAAAATCGAATTAAGTAAAAATAAATAAATAATTGTGATCATGATAAATCGCATTTGAAAAAAATATTCTGGTCAAGCTCAGGTAAATACATTTAACCATTTTATTTACTACATTATTGATACTTCAGTAAATTTGTCACTGAATTATTGGACAAACTGATAATAACAGAGGTATAAAGATGGATGGATAATTTCCTATTGCTCACATACAGCCAGCTATAATTACTTTAGTTTGAACTGGATTTAGATGGGAAATGTATGGAAGCTCGTTTCCACAACAGAATAAAAAATGAAAAAGGTAACAGGCTTTTTATCTTACAATTCTGACTTTTTTCTCGCAATTGCGAGTTATAAAGTCAGAATTGCGTGATTTAAAGTCGCAACTTCAGAAGTTTGAGTTATAAAGTCAAAATTGTGTGATATAAATTCAGAACTGCGCGATATAAAGTTGCAATTGTGAGTTATAAAGTCAGAAATGTGCGATAAAAAGTCGCAATTGCAAGTTAAGTCAAAATTACGAGTTATAAAGTCAGAATTGCGTGATATAAAGTCGCAATTGAGTGTTGGACAATAGGCTATATTTTGTGTGAACTAATGTTCAGTTTTTCTTTATAATAGTCAACTTATTTCCATCCGTCATCAAGCTCAGTAAACACAGACACAAAGATGTACCTTTAATTTCCCCCAAATACCAGTGTCATCATGTTTTCAAGTCATTTCAAGTTTGATGTTGACATGACAAATCTTTTTATCGCAATTTTGATTCAAACACCCTCACGATTCTCCTGCGTCTATTAAACGAAGGGACGAGGCGCAGCCAGAAGTGTAGTCCCGAGGCGAGGGCAGGCTGACGAACGACCAAGGCGAAGGGACGAGGGAGCCCGGCAGAGCTGGTGGACTGATGGGCCACGGTGGAGATGAGGGAGGTAGGAGCCGAGGTTGAGGTGATGGATCGACGGGCAGAGGTAGAGTCCTGGTCATGGAGGTTGGAGGCGGAGACCAGGGATCCACCGACCAGGCTGGAGCTGCAGGCTGGCAGACCCACAGCGACCCCACCTCTCCGAAGGTGGTATGAGGAGCTGAGGGGCTGACAGGCAGTGGCAGAAAAAGGGTTGAGAGGTGGTAGATGGGAGGCTGGGTGGGAATTCAGGAACTGGCTCAGGCTCAGGTTCTGGAACGAATTCCGGCTTAGGAACAGACTCAGGAACAGATTTGGGCTCAGGAACAGATTCAGATACAGGCTCGGGAACAGAAGACTCTGGACGGGTGGTCTTGGCGGGATGAGACTCTGGACGGGCGGTCTCAGTGGGATGAGACTCTGGAACAGGTCTGGGAACATGGACAGTCCTTGGGGCAGGAACATAACGGGGATCAGGAACAGGTATCGGCGTGGCGGCGGCCATCCTGGCTGAGGGCTCAGGCGGTGAGGTGGCGGCTATCTTGGCTGAGGGCTCAGGCGGCGAGGCGGTGGCCATCTTGGCTGAGGACTCAGGCGGCGGCCATCTTGGCTGAGGGCTCAGGTGGCGAGGCAGCGGCCATCTTGGCTGAGGGCTCAGGCGGCGAGGCGGTGGCCATCTTGGCTGATGACTCAGGCGGCGGCCATCTTGGCTGAGGGCTCAGGTGGCGAGGCAGCGGCCATCCTGGCTGAGGACTCAGGCGGCGGCCATCTTGGCTGAGGACTCAGGTGGCGGCCATCTTGGCTGAGGGCTCAGGTGGCGAGGCAGCGGCCATCTTGGCTGAGGGCTCAGGCGGCGAGGCGGTGGCCATCTTGGCTGAGGACTCAGGCGGCGGCCATCTTGGCTGAGGGCTCAGGCGGCGAGGCGGTGGCCATCTTGGCTGAGGACTCAGGCGGCGGCCATCTTGGCTGAGGGCTCAGGTGGCGAGGCAGCGGCCATCCTGGCTGAGGGCTCAGGCGGTGAGGCGGTGGCCATCTTGGCTGAGGGCTCAGGTGGTGAGGCGGTGGCCATCTTGGCTGAGGGCTCAGGTGGCGAGGTGGCGGCCATCTTGGCTGAGGGCTCAGGCGGCGGTCATCTTGGCTGAGGGCTCAGGCTGGGCAGGCATGACGTGTAGAACCCTTGAGTCTGGCTGTGTTCTGGGTCGAGACACAACGCTCTACAGACACCGGATGACGGTCTCCCTCCAATCCAGTCCGGTGGTGTCTGTGAGGTCGATGGGACAGTTGAATGTGCCCCCGATCTGGAACAAGGTACTCAGGCTCTCGTCATCGAGGGCGCTGGTGACGGCAAGGCAGCAAAAGTCCTTTGGAAAGGAAAAAAAGTTTTGGCTCTCCTGAGCCATGACGATAATTCTGACCCTATCGTCCATTTTGGGCGGTCAGATCTTCTGTCACGGTGTGGTGCAGGCAGAAGAAGACAAAGGAGAATCAAAAGTTCCAATGCAAACTTTTACTAACAATATAATTCATACAGGTCCATCAAAGACAGGCAGATGGTTCACACACACTTAATACAACAGAGATCAGACAAAGACTGACTATGACAATGATGATTAAACAGGTGATAAAACTGAACTGATAATGACAGTAACCATGGATACAAATGAGTGGAGGGAAAACAGAACAAAGGAAGACATGTGACTAATGAAAACAAGACTCAGAACACAACTGTGACAGATATATTGGCCGATAAATCTAAATCCAAATTTTTTAAATAATTTTTGAGAGCCTGATTACAAAAACAAAAGTCTTACAAAAAACTAAAAAAAAAATCTCCCAATCACACAATTATAATGTTCTCATGATAATTTTATGTAGCCGATATGACAGACTTGCACTACTTTACTGCATTTTCATTTTTGAAGTGATTTCAATCATATTTCACGCAAAACCATCATGTTGAACAGTGCGCATCTGAAGAGTCTCAGCTGAAGGAAATAATTGTATTAAATTTATTTTATTCGCCAAATTTCCTTATCGGGCCAATAACGATAACATTAAAAATGAACATATACCGGCTGATACCGATATGGTGGCTGATATATACTGCATCCCTATAATATCTTTTTTTTTTTTTTGGAAAGGCAGTAAGGCCTAGTCCACACGGACACGGGTATTTTTATAACCAGAGTTTTTCCTCCTGCGTTTAAAAAAAAAATCCCGTCCACACATGCTCGGTTTACGTCTACATGAAAACGCAAAAACACGCTATCAAGCGCTGTCAAGAGCATGCTACACCAGCAGGCGGTGATATAACCCTAATCGTAAAGCCACATTGACCAATCAGAAGCCGCGGATAATGGTGCACACTCTGACGTCGCAAGGCAAAACCCCCGGTTTTACTGTCTACACGACAACACTGCAACCGGCGTTCCTGAAAAACCTTACCCTGGGCACAGATCCCCAGAGTGAGTTCTTTTGTTCATTTCATTTGTTCATTATCATTTGTTAAACTATAACAAATACTTGTCTTTATCTTTAGGTCATGTTCCAAGAACATTTAAACTGGCAGCTATAAAACCTCTCATTAAGAAACCACAATTAGATCATAATAACCTAGCAAATTATAGACCCATTTCAAATCTTCCATTTATGTCTAAAATATTAGAAAAATTGTGTCCGCTCAACTGGGCTCTTTCTTGCAAGAAAATGACATCTATGAAAAGTTTCAGTCTGGTTTCAGGCCGCACCATAGCACTGAAACTGCGCTCGTTAAAATCACAAATGATTTACTTTTAGCTTCTGACCAAGGCTGTATCTCAATACTAGTTTTACTTGATCTTAGTGCTGCGTTCGATACTATAGATCACACAATACTCTTAGATCGACTACAAAATTATACTGGTGTTCAAGGACAAGCATTAAGCTGGTTCAGATCATACTTATCTGACCGCTACCATTTTGTCTATTTAAATGGAGAAAAATCGATCATAACTCCAGTAAACTATGGAGTGCCGCAGGGATCTGTGTTAGGCCCTCTATTATTCTCAGTATATATGATGCCACTTGGAAATATTATAAGGAAACATGGAATTAGTTTCCATTGTTATGCTGATGACACTCAAATATATATTTCATCACGGCCAGATGAAAACGCTAAATTATCCAAATTGACAGAGTGTGTTAAAGATATAAAAGATTGGATGATGCGTAATTTTCTTTTATTAAATCCAGACAAAACAGAGGTACTAATCATCGGTTCAAAAAACCACCCACAAAACCTCTCGCAATACAACTTTAATTTAGAAGGGTGTCCTGTTACTTTATCCTCTACAGTAAAAGACCTGGGTGTTATACTCGATTGCAACCTGTCTTTCGAAAATCATATTTCATATGTTACAAAAACTGCCTTTTTCCACCTTAGAAACATTGCTAAGCTACGTAATATGCTATCAGTTTCTGATGCAGAAAAGTTAGTTCCCTTTCGTAAAGGGAACTCCCGCTGCATCGATACTCGATACTTTGGGGAATGCCTTCGGCATGAAGCGTCTGAAGTCAACTATGGAACTATCCCAATCTTGATTGGTGCAACGTCACCCGTGACGTCGCATGTGACGGTGATCCGGAAGCTACAAAAGGGTCACAGGAACCAGGAAATGTTAGCTTCTGGTCTTCAGCAAGCGCTCTATGTCATCTTGTCTGTTCTATTTGGTGTTGTCTGTCCCGTGAAAAGAGTATTATTTATGGTGAATGAAAGAGAAGCTATTCAGGCAGTGTGCGTCCCCTTGCCCACGTTATTTAAGCGAGGGTGACACACACTCGCTTTGTGTAGTTTGTCTGGGAGTGGAGCATGCACGAGCGGTGCTCGAGGGCGCTGTCTGTGCAAACTGTTTTCAATGAAAAAGCTCCGCTCCCGTTTGAGCTTGTTCGATCAATTAGATCAGGCTCGCGTTTCCAGTGCATCAGGTCCCGCGTCTGTTGAGGCAGCGCGCCGCTTGTATGCATAGGATTCGCACGTGGGGCTGGCATATGATACTGAGACGGTTGCGACCCTTTCTCAGTGTTTATTAACCAGCTCCACTGGTCTCGCGCACGGTTCGGAAGCCCGCGCTGCGGCTTCTTCCGACCGTGTTAAAGACAGAGCGTTTGATTCGATCAAATAGATCAGGCTCGCGTTTCCAGTGCATCAGGTCCCGCGTCTGTTGAGGCAGCGCGCTACTTGTATGCATGGGATTCGCACGTGGGGCTGGCAAATAATACTGAGACGGTTGCGACCCTTTCTCAGTGTTTATTAACCAGCTCCACTGGTCTCGCGCACGGTTCGGAAGCCCGCGCTGCGGCTTCTTCCGACCGTGTTAAAGACACAGCGTTTGATTTATCTGGCTCCGAGGAGTTAGATATTATTTATCAACACTGAATCACGTGGATATGGGGATTCGCCACCCCATATTCCCGTTAGTGAGGAGTTGCTGGAGATTGTAATCTGGGCAGTGGTTCAATTAAATGTTAAATGGCCATATAATAAGCAGGAAGCGACTAAGAAAAATAAAGTGAATGAGCGCTTCCTGCAGACCCAGTCACAATCTTCGTGTCAGAGCCTTCCCTTTTTTCACTGATCTCCATACTGAGGTATCGAGATCGTGGAAAAATCCATTTTCATCTCAATTATTTCCCCCCCATGTATATATTTACTCATCCATTAGGGAATCTAATGAAAATGGTTATGAGGTGATGGCTCGGGTTGAGGAATATTTTGCGAAATATTTTCTCCCCGACATTGCGTCACCCCTGATAGCTCAGACACTTCCCTCCAAATCTCGTACATCGAATTTGTTAGGGAAAGCATATATGGCGGTGGGTCGAGCCGGTGCATGCCCACACACAATGGGGTTATTACAGGCATATCTGGCTGACCTCCTCAAGCAGGTGGATGATAACTGGGAGGTCTCACTCAATGGTATTACTGAATTTCATAGAGTAGCTGACTTATCTCTTCGTATTATTAAAGAGACGGTCCGTGCTATTGGCCGTTCTATGGCAGCACTAGTCGTCTCAGAGAGACATTTATGGCTTAATCGCTTGTGGATCGGGGAGAAAGACAGGGCTTTCCTTCTCGATGCTCCCCTTTCACCTTCCGGCCTCTTTGGCGACGCGGCAAGATCCGTTGTCGAGAGGCTTCAGGAGGCAGAGCGACAATCAGCTATCCCCAGTTGTCAGTCCAGGTCTCATGGGGTTGCTGCCAGGGGGCAGCCTCATGGGACAGCCGCCAGCTCCTCATATTTTGAGAAGGTTTCCTCTCGTGCCCCCCCGTATAAGGCTTGGGGCCAGAAGAAACTTTCTCGCACGAAGCACTCCATACCGAAGACAGGTCTGAGGACTGTCTCTCGGGCTAAGATGGCTTCAACTAAGAGGTCTTGTCGTAGCACGCAGACCCTTATGGGCATTCCCCCAGGAGAGCGAGTACAGGAGTCTCGCCCCCTTATGCAGCCCTTAGGAAATCGATGTTTGCTTCCCGCCGCCGATGGCGCTTCGGGACACATCGGCTTCCAGCGAACACAAATCGCAGTATCTGCCCAATAACGTTGCGGCCCTGTCGAGTTCGCCGCCTCTCAGGAGGTCTGTAGAGAGCATATTTCGGTTAGTTCCTGCCAGTTAGCTGCTTCAGGTCACCGAAGCCATTTGGAAATTTATAGCCGAGGCCAGTCTCGAGGGACTGGTCCCCATAATGGCATATTTAGACACCCCGAGGGGTCTTCAAAATATATCCTAGGGGGTCCTGCTTACAGTGGAGCTAATATACAAATATTATCTACTAAGGGTGGTTCACATGTCGGCCAGCCCCGAGCAGGGTCGGTTCTTGGAACAGGAAGTCTAGTCCCTCTTAACACAGGAAACCTCAAAGTGGGCTCTTCCTTGGTTACGGGAGCCTGGGTTCTACAGCTGGCACTTCATAGTTCCTATGAGGGGGGGAGTTAGGCCTTATTTTGGATCTCATGGTACTGGATCAACCTCCGAGGGGGTTCAGATTCAAGTTACCGACTGTTAGTCAGACCAGCTCCGAGGACTGGTCTGTCTTGATAGATCCACAAGCTCCTTAACTCCTCTTTCCCTTCTAACCCTATCACAGGAAGTTTCCGAGATCCGCTTTTGGGGGGAAAAGCGCATCAGTTCTGGACTCTTCCAGTCGGCCTAGCCTTATCCCCTCGCACCTTCACTAAATGTATGGACACGGCCCTTGCTCCATTGAGACTTCAGGGGGTCCGTATCTTATAGATGACTGGCTCATTTTGGCTCAGTCGAAAAGAACTAGCAATTCAACATCGAGATGTTGTTTTGCGTCATCTGAGGTGTGTGGGGTTGAGACTCAATGTGAAGGAAAGTTCCTTAACTCCTCTTCAGAGGACTACGTCCCTGGGAGTAGAGTGGGACTTAGTCACGATGCGGGCACAATTGTCTCCTGCTCGTATAAATACTATCTTAAACACATTGAAGAGTATTAGGTTAGGCCAGGCTATCACTGTCAAACACTTTCAAGGAGTTTTGGGTCTTATGGCTGCAGCTTCCACGGTAGTACCCTTTGGTCTGCTCCATATGAGGGCCTTGCAGTGGTGGCTCAGGAACAAGGGTTTTTGTCCTCTGGGAAACCCTTTTCGTACGATCAGAGTTACGCGCAGATGCCTTCGTTCTCTTGTCATATGGAAGAAACCATGGTTCCTGTCTCAGGGCCCGGTTTTGTGAGCACCATGTGAGAGAAAAACTCTGACCACGGATGCGTCCCTAACGGGCTGGGGTACGGTTATGGAGGGCCGTTACACCCGAGGTACTTGGAAAGACCATCATCTCACATTGCATATTAATCGCTTGGAGATGTTGGCCGTATTTTTGCCCTGAGGCACTTCCTTGTAGACCTCAGAGGCCATCATGTTCTTGTTAGGACAGACAATATGTCGGTGGTCTCTTATATCAACTGCCAAGGGAGGATTGAGACCTCGCCCTCTTTGTAGACTGGCGCATCAAATTCTTCTTTGGTCCCAGGACAAATTTCTCTCCATCAGATCTATTTATATTCCTGGGGTTGATAATATGGGAGCAGACATCCTGTCGAGGCAGGGGCTGAGGCCCGGGGAATGGCGGCTCCACCCTGAAGTGGTTGAGCTTATATGGAGAGAGTTTGGCCGGGCGGAGGTTGACCTGTTTCGCTTATCATGAGAACTCTCATTGCCCGCTCTGGTACTCTCTCTCACATCCAGCTCCTTTGGGCTTGGATGCCATGGTACAGATGTGGCCGAGGTCACATCTGTACACTTTTCCCCCGATCGCTCTGCTCCCTGGGGTTCTAGAAAGGGTCAGGAGGTACGGAGTGAGACTACTCCTTGTAGCTCCGTACTGGCAGGCCCGAATTTGGTTTTCGGACCTTATTAGTCTCTTGGAGAGTTCTCCATGGAAAATTCCTATTAGGAGAGATCTTCTGTCTCAGGCTGATGGTACATTATTTCATCCCCGACCAGAGTAATGGAGACTATGGGTCTGGCCCCTGAGGGGGTCACACCCATAATTAGGTTGCCCTTTCCACCGAGGTGGTCAGGACATCCATACTAGAACCCCACTCTACTAGGAACTAAACAATTAAGTTAGGGAGGGCATTGAACCCAGTTTATTACTGCCCACTGGCTTCAGTACTGGTGTTCCATCCCGCTCTCTAACGGGATCTCCTGTTCATGCTTAGGGCCTCTGTGGCGGCCTCAGTGCCCTCCGCAAGCCTCTAAGGGTGTTCTCGAAAGGACGTTCCCACTGAAACTCCATGTTCCTGTAGATTGGAGGATGAATCCTTTTCATCCAGCCTATTGGCATCAGGCTGATGGGTTATCCCTGGCACCCATCATGTCCTGTGGGTGAGGTATACCAATATATATTTGAGATATATAAGTATATATAGGAGAATCTATTGAGTCTGCTTCCTGCTCGTCTTACTCCCTGGAAGAGTGGTGGTGCTGCCCCCTCTTACTTGCTAGCGTGGGAGCCACTCAACGTTATTTTTGCCCGGTACTGAGGTACCTGTAGGCAATGTTAAGATTCTTCGGGTATTCCATCCTCCATCGCATGTGTCGGATGGTCAAGGTCGTAGCCTTTGAGGTTCCTACATTAGGCCTTAGGCTGAGAGGAGTCAGTCCATCTAGTTATGCATCAAGGGTTAGGAGCTATTCCCTTTATTAAGAGTACAGTTGGTTATCTAAAACCACTTATATTTGAAGTACAAGGTGCGCTTTTGCTTTCACCTCTCATCTAATATTTTCTACGGTCTGGGGCTCCCATCCATGAGGTCAGTCGAGCCTCCGGCTCCAGACCTCCCCTTCTTGCACCAAATCTTATGACAAGCTAGTTTGGATCTGCCCTCCACTCATTCTATCGTCCGTGAGTGTGCCAGATGCTTTACACCAGGGCGTTTTCTCTCAGTGTGGCGGCGTGGGTATTTGTTCCCCAAAGTATCGAGTATCGATGCAGCGGGAGTTCCCTTTACGAAAGGGAACGTCTCGGGTTACGTATGTAACCCTCGTTCCCTGAGTAGGGAACGAGACGCTGCATCCCTCGGCCACACTTTTCGCGCCCCTGAGAACGACTTGCTTTGACCAATTAGAAGCTAACATTTCCTGGTTCCTGTGACCCTTTTGTAGCTTCCGGATCACCGTCACATGCGACGTCACGGGTGACGTTGCACCAATCAAGATTGGGATAGTTCCATAGTTGACTTCAGACGCTTCATGCCGAAGGCATTCCCCAAAGTATCGAGTATCGATGCAGCGTCTCGTTCCCTACTCAGGGAACGAGGGTTACATACGTAACCCGAGACGTTCATGCATTCATGACCTCGAGACTAGATTACTGTAATGCTTTATTAGCTGGTTGTCCTGCATCCTCAATTAACAAGCTACAGTTAGTCCAAAATGCCGCCGCTAGAGTTCTTACTAGATCAAGAAAATATGATCATATAACACCGATTTTATCATCACTGCATTGGTTACCTATAAAGTTCCGTATTAATTACAAGGTATTGCTACTGACTTATAAAGCCCTAAACGGCTTAGCTCCAGTATATTTAACGGATCTTCTATCGCCCTATAATCCATCGCGCTCTTTAAGATCACTAAATTCAAGGCTTTTGGTCATACCTAGGATATCCAGAACCACCAAAGGAGGGAGAGCATTTTCACATTTAGCTCCAAAACTCTGGAATAGCCTTCCTGATAGTGTTCGTTGCTCAGACTCGCTCTCCCAGTTTAAAACTAGATTAAAGTCGCATCTCTTCAGCCAGGCATTCACATAATATTTTTAATCTTACAGTTCAAACTACAATCCGGCCTCTAGTTAATAAACGCCAGAGGAGAACTGGCCCCCGACTGAGCCTGGGTTCTCCCAAGGTTTTTTTTTTTCTCCATTGGGTCACCTGATGGAGTTTTAGGACACCATTAGGTCACTTGATGGAGTTTTTCGGTTCCTTGCCACTGTTGCCTTTGGCTTGCTCAGTTGGGGATATTTTGGGGATATTTAATTTGATTTTATCAATCAATAAATTCCACTAGAAACAAACCTTGTTGTATTATTTTAATTTAATACTGTGAAGCTGCT
Source organism: Rutilus rutilus (assembly GCF_951802725.1). Lineage (NCBI taxonomy): Eukaryota > Metazoa > Chordata > Actinopteri > Cypriniformes > Leuciscidae > Rutilus > Rutilus rutilus. The sequence goes on from NC_140211.1 coordinate 1,579,982, forward strand.
TTGATACAATCTGTATTGTGAAAAGCGCTATACAAATATACTTGACTTGACTTGACTTGTGTCTGACTTGTCTCAGTCGTTACAATAGAGTCGTCCGGGATTTCCTGTTCTTCTAGTAATTTGTCATCACTTAGTAGGGCTGTTATTGGGATTCCGTTTGACATCGTACTTTCTATTTCTTTCCATGCTGCAGTGTATGTTGGCGAACACAGGCAGACTAAAGGTCTCAGTTGGGCTGCATGGTAGTAATCCTGTAGGCAAGGAAGGCCCATTCCACCCTTCTCTTTTCTTAATTGCAGTGTCTTAAATTTAATTCTGGCCCTTTTCCCTTGCCACAAATACCTTGCTATCAATCTGTCCCATTCTAAGAATTGCTTAGATGGTATTTTGACTGGCAGACACTGAAAAAGGTATAGTAACCGTGGAAGAATATTCATCCTGATTGATTCTATCCGGGAGCTTAAACTTAAAAAGGGAATAACATTCCATGGATGTATATCAGATTTTATCTTTGAATTGAATGGGCCGTAATTGATGTCGTACTAGTCCCTAGGTAATAAAACACCCAAATATTTAATGGATTCAGCATCCCATTTCCAATTGTACATGGTCTTAATTGAGGGTGGTGGGTCATAGTTAAATTTTAATATTTGAGTTTTGTTGATATTCATTTTATAACCCGAAATGAAACCAAATTCCTCTAGTAATTTCATCAATTTTGGGAGTGTCTGAGTAGGTTGTGTTATACCTATCAATAAATCGTCAGCAAATAGGGCCAGTTTTTGCTCCCCAGATTTCATTGTTACCCCCTTTATGTCCGACCTCTGCCTAATCAGTTGACTCATGGGTTCTATAAACAAGGCAAAGAGGAGCGGCGACGCACAACACCCTTGTCTCGTTCCTCTTTCCAGAACGAATGAACTGGTTAGATCTCCAATGATTTTGATTCTAGCCGTTGGTTTGTTGTATAGAGCTGCAAATGTGTCAATTATAATCATATGGAAACCAAATTTTGAAAGTACTTTATATAAAAATGACCACCTCACTGAGTCGAATGCTTTCTCTGCATCCAAACTTATTATCAGTGTCTCCAGTTTTTGTTGTGTGATTTGTCTCATAACGTGCAGTGTTTTCCTGATGTTATCTTGGGTCTGTCTTTGTCTGACAACGCCAGTCTGGTCCTTGTGTATTAATATTGGTAATATCAGTTCTATTCTTTTAGATAATATGGAGGTGAATAGTTTGAAGTCATTATTTAAAAGACTTACAGGACGATAATTCCCACAATCCGATTGGTCTTTCCCCTCTTTAGGTATGACCGAGATCATTGCCTCCCTCCATGAGGGGGGGATATTTTTGTTTTCTAAAAACCCAATTAAACGTTTTTAATAATGTTGGAATTAGTTGATCTTGCATGGTTTTGTACCATTCTGTGGGAAAACCATCAGTCCCTGGAGACTTCCCCCCTTTCATTCTCCTGATTGCTGATTGAATTTCTTCTTTTGTTATTTTAGATATTAATTTTTCATTTTGTTCATCAGTGATCTGTGGGAGATTAATGTGGGCCAGAAAGGCATCGGTCTGGTTGTCATTGCTTGTCTGTGGCTGGGAATATAATGTTTTATAGTATTTTAGGAAGCACTGCTGGATTTTTTCCAGACTAGTTTCTATTTCGTTTGTTGTGGAGTTTCTTATTTTGTGTATATCTATCCGCTTGTTGTTTTCTTAACCTATATGATAAAAGTTTCAGCGATTTCCCACCTACCTCATAGTATTGTTACTTTGTGAAAAGGAGCTTTTTTTTAATTTCCTGAGTATTTATTTCATCTATTTTAATATCTTTTTTCTATTATTTTGTTGTGTCTGTATTACAAATGTCAAGGAGAAGTGCCCAGCATGCACCTACGTGTATACTTGTATTTGCATAGGTAAATAACTGCAGAAGAGTCAAAAAAGACGTTCAATTTTGCATGATCTGAAAATATACGCTGCTAAACACAAACACATAATGCATTTACACAAATACAGGTGACCTCAAAACTAACAAAGAGCAAATCTTTGATGCTTTGCATCTCCGAACTCAATGTCATACTAGTGAAAAACAACAATGCAATAACTGCAAGTTAGTTTGAGAAGTAGAACTTTAAAGGAGAATAGATTTCAGAAACATCTGTAAATGATGAATAAAGCACTTTCTATCTTTCTGAGGCGACACTGTTTGTTTTGCATAGACTTGTGAATCACTTTGTCCTTCATTTACATGCTCCTCAATGACATTTAAACTGAAAAATAAAGATAGATTAAGATTACACGCACCACAAGCCACCCAAAACAATTAAAGTTCATCCGTTTATCTCTTCATATTAATTATTTATGTCAAAATTATAGAAAATACATGCTCTGGTTGTTATACTAGTTATGGAATCATGGCTACTATCACCTGTTCAATGTTTTGATGCAAATTTATGTCTGATCTGCCACTGAAGATCAATCTGAGATCAATCTGAGATCAATCAATCTGAGATCGATACTCTGCAGGGACTAAATCATGGAACATTTAAATATACAGAAGGCATGATGATATTCTTGTATATTAAACTAGTTTAAATGTGTAACATTTGCTTCAAAGGATAACAATGACTCAATGATAATTAGTGTTTCTTAGCCGGTCCACCAAAAGACACCTGTAGGAGGAGCCTCAAAAAATGATTCAATGCGCACTTTGCATATCTGAGAGTTAAATTCCCTTCTCGACGTAGATAACCCATTTAAAGAGGACAAGATTGAGAAACATCCTGATAACTCGCTATCACTACAGGACCGGTGGGCCTAAACTTCATCCGTCGAGACTTAATTCAGAAGAGAACTGGTAATTACGCTCTACTTTTACAGATGCAACTTCACACTTTCTCCACTGATTAATAATGATTAAAAAACAACAGATTTTATTGATGTTTTGTTATTAATCAACTCTTTTTTCTGAGCATCACCTGTTCTTGTTGTAGATACACGGCAAAGAACACATCCATCAAACATGAAATTATGCACTTTTCTTCATACAAATACATTTAACCTAAGAAAACCTAAATTTAACCTAAACTTTTTTTTGTATTTCTAAGTTTTTTTCAGTGGCAAAACTTCTGGCAAGATGATGGACCAAATTTGTCTTCATCTGCTTTCTCTTTCAGGTAAAAACATTATGCAAAACATTAAAATAAACAGAGAAATTACACCAAAATGATTTGCATATTTATGCCGTTTTACATTCAGTGATATTACGACAAACTGTTCTGTGTAATATCCTACAAATCTTTGTAGAGGAATCTTTGTGAGATTTGTCCACATGTCAATGTAATCAAGCCAATAATAATTCAGGTTGTCTACTATCAACGGACAGTTAAAGAAAGCATCTACGAAAGAGAGCCAAGGAAAAATTACTTCTCAAAAATCAAAAAGCTGTCCAGACAAGAGCCGTCACTAGCGGCCGATTATTCTGAAGGTTAATCAAGTAATAAACAAACTTAAATCAACAACAACAACAAATAAGCCTTAATTTATATATATATATATATATATATATATATATATATATATATATGGCTTCCTCTGGTTATATTTGTATAACAATTTGGGAACAATGATTGTATCCAAAAAAGGAAAAAAAAATATATATATAATATTATTGAACAACACTGTTAAAATACAGTGTATAATGCAAGTTTTATAGTTTATGTTATTTTAAATCATTATTTGTTATGATTGTTTATAATAATAATAATATTGTGGATGAACTTCTTAACCAGAGAACATTAACACACTGCAATTGTTGTTTTACACTTTAAATATATATATTTTTTAATTAAATCCTTATTTAATCTTGGACAAACTATATTCTAAAGTGCGCCTATTATGCTATTTTAATTTCCTCATAACACACGCAGCTCTTTTCTCTCAGTGTCTGAAACACTTCGATCAAGGATTCAGTCTCTCTAAGCCCCGCCTCTCTGAGAGCTGCTCTGCTCTGATTGGTCAGAAACCAAACCAAAGTCATTATCATATCTGAATCTCAGCTCTTGATCACAGTGATACGAACAGTAACGATGGCGTGGGTTTTACCGTATCAATCTCATCAAAGTGGATTTGCTTTGTCAGCAGAAAACAGCGTCTTCTCGACATGAACAACACGAACCAAACTCTTCCAGTCTCAGATAAACTACAGTGTTAAGGCTAAGAGACGCTGTTCAGTCAATCAAGACCACAGGCTGGCATTATGCAAATTGGCTTTCCTTATAAATTTTGATACAGAATTTTATTTTATTTTGTCACTTCAGGGTAGGTAAGCGAACGAATTTTCCCGACAACGCTTTATCTGTAGAGTAGTAAAGGGATCCTCCATAGGGAGAGACTAGATGGCACTTCAGCACTGCGTTGTCATCGGGTCCAGGCGAAGGTCCTTCATCAGATCTGGATACGGCCTGGATCTGGCAGGCTGCGGGAAAACCTTGGGATAAACAAAGACACTAAAATTAGCGTCGATGCCATTCTTCTTATGATGTAACGAGTACATCAGGATTTATGGGAAGTGTTCCCGGTTCCGGCTGACCTAATCTATGCAGCCTAACATTGAATTGTAGAAGTCTATAATGTATTATGTGAATGCTAGGTCAAAGAGATGTGTCTTTAATCTAGCTTTGAACTGACAGAGTGTGTCTGCTTCCCGGACAATGGTAGGAAGACTGTTCCAAAGGTTAGGTGCTAAACAGGAAAAGGATCTACCGGCAGCAGTCGATTTTGATATGCCGGAATTTTGAGATCGCAATAGACGTGAAGGACTATAATGCGTTAAGAGCTCGCTCAAGTACTGCGGAGCTAAACCATTTAGTGCTTTGTAAGTAATCAGCAATATTTTAAAATGTATGCAGTGTTTAATAGGGAGCCAGTGCAGTGTTGACAGAACCGGGCTAATATGGTCATACTTCCTGGTTCTGGTAAGAACTCGAGCTGCTGCGTTTTGGACCAGCTGTAGTTTGTTTATTAAGCGTGCAGGGCAACCACCCAGTAGATCATTACAATAATCTAGCCTTGAGGTCATTCACGCATGAACTAATTGTTCCGCATTTGTCAATGAGAGCAAATGGCGTAAATTAGATATATTTTTAAGATGGAAAAATGCGGTTTTACACATACTAGACACGTGACTTTCAAATGAAAGATTGGTATCAAAGAGCACACCCAGGTTCCTAACCGACGACGAAGACTTGACAGAGCAGCCATCAAGTGTTAGACAGTATTCTAGGTTATTACGTGAGGACGTTTTTTGTCCAATAATTAGAATCTCTGTTTTTTCAGTTAAGTAATAGGACATTTCTAGTCATCCAATTTTTTATATCAGCTATGCATTCCGTTAATTTTGTGAATTGGTAAGTTTCGTCAGGGCTTGAATAAATATAGAGCTGAGTATCGTCAGCATAACAGTGAAAACTAATGTCATGCTTCCTAATGATATCTCCTAAGGGTAGCATGTACAGAGTGAACAGCAGCGGTCCTAGTACTGAGCCTTGTGGTACGCCATACTGAAATTGTGATCGATAAGACATCTCTTCATTTACTGCTACAAACTGATAACGGTCAGATGGTTTTGGTCATGTTTTTATGGCGTTGGACTATTTTCTTTAATCTTCTTTAAGCGCAAAGGAGCAACTGTGTCTAAAGTGCTGGAAAAGAGAGAGTTAAAAGTTTCTGTTGCAATAATAATAATAATAATAATAATAATACATTTTATTTAAAAGGCGCCTTTCTGACACTCAAGGTCACCGTACAGGCATACATACAAGTTAATACAATAAAAAATGTATAAAATTATGCAAAAAAATAGATTAAAATCAATTTAAAATCAAGTAGAATTACAGATGAATGGATGCTACGATGAATAGGCTTGTTTAAACAGATAGGTTTTAAGTCCAGTTTTGAAATGAGGGAAAGAGTCCATGTTTCTGAGATGAAGTGGAAGGGAATTCCAAAGGCGGGTTGCAGAGCGGCTGAATGCTCTGCTCCCCATTGTGGCGAGATGGGCAGGTGGGATAGACCGGTGTAATGAGGAGGAGGAGGATCTGAGAGAGCGAAATGGAGTGGAAACATGTAGGAGATCAAATAGATAAGGGGGAGAGAGGTTGTGGATGGCTTTGAATGTCAGCAAGAGGACCTTGAATATCGAGTTCTTCTAAGCTATGCGGGATGCTGAGATGATGAAACTGATCAGGAAGATCATTAATAAAGCAATCTTTAGTGGCAGAAGTGATAGGTCTAACATATTTGTAACACGGAGTCGACTTTGCAGCCTTGGCTAAATTAAGTTTACACGAGACTAAATAATGATCTGAGATGTCATCGCTTTGCTGCAGAATTTAAACGGCATCAACATTGAGTCCATGTGATAATATTAGATCTAGAGTATGATTACGAGAATGAGTAGGTCCTGACACGTGTTGTCTAACTCCAATAGAGTTCAGAATGTCTTTAAATGCCAATCCCAATGCATCTTTTTCGTAATCTACATGTATATTCAAATCACCAACAATTAGTACTTTATCTGCAGCCAATACTAACTCTGATAGAAAATCATCAAATTCTTTGATAAAGTCTTTATGGTGCCCTGGTCGCCTGTATACAGTAGCCAGCACAAATGTTAAACGTGATTTATCATTTACACTAGATAGTGTTACATTTAGCAACAACACTTCAAAAGAATTATATTCAAAACAAGACTTCTCTGTAATTCTGAAGATATTACTATAAATTACAGCAACACCTCCCCCTTTGCCTTTCAGACGAGGTTCATGTTTATAACAGTAATCTTGCGGGGTGGACTCATTTAAAGTAATGTAATCGTTTGGTTTTAGCCAGGTTTCTGTCAAACACAGCACATCTAGGTTATAGTCTGTAATCATATAATTAACAATGAGTGCTTTTGAAGTAAAGGATCGAATATTCAACAACCCGAGCTTTATCATTTGTTCATCCGTATTATATCTGTTTTTTATTTGTTGAACATCAATTAAATTTTTACCCTTGAATGGTTTTAGGAGTTTTTTGTATGTCCTAATTCGGGGAACAGACACAGTCTCTATATGATGATATCTAGGTGAAAGAGGCTCTATGTGATGGGATTTATCTGACCTTGGTGACGTGAGACAGCTAGCAGACGGTCGGTTTAGCCAGTCTGTCTGCTTCCTGACCTGAGCCCCAGATTGTCATGTTTGATCTCTAAGACTATGTGCCATATTACTAGAGAGAAGAGCAGCACCATCCCAGGAGGGATGAATACCATCTCTTTTCAACAGGTCAGGTCTGCCCCAAAAACTTTTCCAATTGTCTATGACTTCTATATTATTTTGCGGACACCAACTTGACAGCCAGCCACTGAGTGACGACAATCTACTAACTATCTCATCACTCCGGCGAACAGGAAAGGGGCCAGAGCAAATTACAGACATCGTACTTGCAAGCTCACACACCTCTTTAATGTTAATTTGAGTGATCTCCGACTGGCGGAGTCTAACATCATTAGTGCCGACGTGAATAATAATCTTAGAGAATTTACGATTAGCATTAGCCAGCACTTTTAAATTTGCTTTGATGTCAGGCGCTCTGGCTCCCGGCAAACATGTGACTATGGTGGCTGGTGTCTCTATTTTCACGTTCCGTGTTATAGAATCGTCAATAACTAGGGCATAATCAACAGGATTCTCAGTGTGTGTTTCACTGAGTGGGGAGAATCTGTTTGATGTTGTAATCGGAACGGAAGAGCGGTGTTTTGTCCCACGACTATAGTGTCTCACCGTCACCCAATTGCCCTGCTGCACGGGCTCTGTAGCTGGAACCGAAGAGTATACAGAGTTCACTAAGCTAGTCGCATCCAAAGCAGTATCTAAAGCCCTTGCACTCTTACAATTAACCTCGATTAAAGTTTGGATGCATGTCTCTAGTTCTGAAATCTTCTCCGCCAGCCTGACTATCTCCCTGCATTTATCACATGTAAAACCTGTGCTGGCAGAGAAGGCTATGCTAAACATGTTACATGAGGTGCAGGTGACAATAAGAGGAGAAGATGACATGACTCACCGTGTTTGTTGACTGATACTCACCACAGTTTTTTGATGAACTCGTAAAAGGCGCGAGAGAAAAAATAAATAAATAAATAAAGAGCGCACGGAAGGCGCGAGCGCATTAGAGAATAAATCAAATAAATAAAGAGCGCACGGATGGCACGTTAACAGGCTAGCGAATTACTAGCGTGTTGTGCTAGCAATAACGATTTAGATTGAAGCTAGCGATGTCAGGTTAATGTGTGATGTTGATTAAGTTATATTTAGCAGTATAAATAACAAGGAATGATAGTAAATAATGATTAAAACAGAAAGATACGAAGCTTACAGATGCAAACCAATGCAACGCAGCAGCAGCAGCAGCAGGGCAGACAGGAGCAATCGATCCAGACAGCAATCAATCACTGCGTGATCACGCTTTGCGTGATAATGTCTTGAAGCACATGTAAAATCAGTCCAATGGTGTGGCGGAACGTCAGAGGTGTGTGACGTCATGAACCAGGAAACTATAAAGCCTGTCCAAAAGAAAGCAGCGTTAGCTTCTTAAGGTCTGAACAAGTCACTTACAGGCACGTAGGAGATATGGCAGGTGACGCAGCGTCTCATTCCCTCTACCGAGGCTACAGTCGTAACCGAGGCGCTCCCTTTCAAGTCAAGTCAAGTCAAGTCAAGTATATTTGTATAGCGCTTATCACAAAACAGATTGTATCAAAGCAGCTTCACAGTATTAAATTAAAATAATACAACAAGGTTTGTTTCTAGTGGAATAGGGTTAGGGGAACTCGTGCTGCGTTGAATTGACGCTAACTGTACGTTCACACCGCCGCCGACTTGAGCTTCCAAAGTTACCGGAAGTCGTTCATTTTCAATGGAAGCTGGCTTCTCTCAGCTGCAAGGAGCGTCAAATCCATCGGCGTCGCGTTTTGGGCGTTTTGAGCGACCGGAGCGTCAATCAGAAAGTTGAAAGTAGCTCAACTTTATGGTAATGAGCTATGACGTGGTTCAGCGGCAAGCAGCGGCAAACGCCAGCAACCAATCGGAATATAGACGTCCTTCGCGCAGACTGATTCCGGAGAAACATACGATGTAAACTTTAGTTCCTACCAAAACATTAGTTCCGTGAAAATGGAGGAGAATCCTGTACCATCGCATCCAGTCCGAGAGGAGCTGGATGCATGAGGGAGAATCAGAGTGGACAGTGAGACGTCTCTCGAGACGCAAACAGATCCACTTGTGCCCGGCCGAATACCCTCCATATCTGCTCCACCACCCCGGGCCTCTGCCTGTCTCGACAGGACGTCTGCTCCTATATTCTGGGCTCCAGGGATGTAAGCTGCTCTGATTTAAAGCAGCTTCTCCTGAGACCACAGGAGGATTTGGTGCGCCAGTACCCCCTGGTGATTTATATAGGTGACCACCGATGTGTTGTCTGATCGGACCAACACATGGTGGCCCCTGAGGTCTGGGAGGAAATTCTTGAGGGCAAGAAATACAGCCAGCATCTCCAGGCGATTGATATGCCAGGAGAGATGATGGACCCCCCATAGACCCTGAGCTGAGCGTCCTTCTAAGATCGCTCCCCAGCCCGTGAGGGAAGCATCTGTCTTGCGACGACAAGGAGCTCCCAACACGGGACCTTGGGACAGGAACCAAGGTTTCTTCCACATAACCAGGGCCTGTAGGCATCGCCACGTAACCCTGATCATGTGAAAGGGGTTGCCCCTCGGGGAAAACCCTTTGGTCCTGAGCCACCACTGTAGGGGTCTCATGTACAGCAGGCCAAAAGGAATCACGTTGGACGCTGCTGCCATCAAACCCAACAGTCTCTGAAACTCTTTGACAGTGAGTGACTGGCCTAGCGTTATCGTTTTCACAGCTGACAGGATAGACTATGCGTGCAGGTGATAGGCATGCCCGCATCGACATAGAATCCCAAATCACGCCTAGAAAAGTGGTCCTCTGTAGTGGAGAAAGCACACTCTTCTTGGCGTTTAGCCTTAACCACAATTCTCTCATGTGCGCGAGAATGACATCTCGATGCCGAACCGCCAACTGATGCGACTGAGCTACAATCAACCAATCGTTGATGTAGTTCATGATGCGAATACCCTGCAGACGAAATGGTGCCAGGGCTGCATCTACGCATTTCGTGAAAGTGTTAGTGCTAGTGCTAGGCCGAACGGAAGAACTCGATATTGGTATGCTTTGCCCCCGAAAGCAAACCTCAGGAACTTCCTGTGATATGGAAGGATGGAAATGTGGAAGTATGCGTCCTAGAGATCTATCGTGACAAACCAGTCCTCGGATCTGATCTGTGGCACGATCTGTCTCAATGTTAACATTTTGAACTTTAGTTGCATGACTGACTCGTTCAGGACTCTCAGATCCAAAATGGGACGCAACCCCCCATCCTTCTTTGGAACGATGAAATACCGATAGTAAAACCCGGTGTCCCTGCTGGAGGGAGGTATATGTTCTATGGCCCCTTTCTCTAGCAGGGTTTTCACTTCTTGTTCCATTACCAGAACCTGCTCGGGGTCCACCACAGTGGACAGGACCCCCATAAACCTGGGCGGGCAAGACCCGAACCCGATCTTGATAACCCTTTTCTATGGTCTGCAGGACCCAACGAGAAATATTTGGCAGTAGTTTCCACACTGTAAAAAATTCTACTAGAGGTACCAGCCTCTTGAGACTGGTTTCTGGATTTAGTTGTTCTTGAGTGGTCAATTCGCCGCCCCGTATCGGCGCACCGGCGGGGAATGACTGAACTGACTGCTCTGGGACCCTCCTCGGAGGGGACGGGCATCCCAGGACCACTACGTTTCCGGGTGGCCTCTGAGATATGTGCTCACCGGAGACCGCTGCGCCCTAAAGCACACGAGGTAGCAGGGTTAGCATAACGGTCCCCTGAGGGCACCGAAGGGAAACGGGCACCGTATAGTGAGGTGTTGACCGCTCTGCTTCGGGGGGGACTACCCTCATTTGGCCTGCGCCCTCGGGCGTCAGGACCTTTTTCCCGCAGCCTTCTTGGAAATAATGACGGTCCGCAGATCCATCTTACCCCTTCTTGAAGGCTGCAGTTGAGTTTTGAGTTACCCCTTGAAGGCACGCTCTGTTTTTGAGTGGCACGTTGTGAGGAGCTGGCTTTAGACGTTTGGGGCTGCTCCCGCTCAGCAGCCCCGGAGACATGAGTTCGGCGGGGCAGGAGTTTCTGGAATGCTGACGCTTGCTTGGCTGATTTATGAAACCTCTCGACGACCGAGTTCACGGAATCGCTGAAGAGGCCAGTGGGAGAAATAGGAGCGTCCATCAAAAAATTATTGTCTTTCTCTTTAATGTTGCTCAAATTCAACCAGAGATGTCTCTCAGTGGCCACCAGGGCTGCCACAGACCGGCCGATAGTTTTAGCCATCTCCTTGGCGGCTTGGCGGCTCCTTGGCGGCATCTCCAGTTCGGCTTGGTAAGCCTGCAGCAGCGACATAGTGTGAAAGCACGCTGCAGCCTGACCAGCCGACACATAAGCCTTACCCACCAAAGCTGAAGTAACTCTAACGGGCTTGGTGGGTAATACCGGGGCCTTAAGGGAAGATGCTGATTCAGGGGAGAGATAGCTCGCAAGCGTCTCTTCCACCTTTGGCATCTCCCCATAACCGTGCTCTTTATAATTCGATATAGAGGAATAGTGAGATGGTTGTGTACTGTTGGCTCTATATGAAAATGGTTTCTCCCATCGGGGAAAAACGGAAGGCCCCGGCGTTGAGGTTGTGAACGAGAGGGCAGGAAACGTTCGTCCAGTTTGCTTTTACAGCTAACGTCCAGCTTATCTGCCTGCCAATTGATGTGTAATCTTTCGACCGCTCTCGTTACAACCTCAACGAGCTCCTCAAATGCATGAGACTGAGGTGGCGAATCCTCAGTATCTCATGCATCGACACTAACAACATCTAATTCCTCAGAGCTGTAGTGTCTGTGCCTCAATCGGGGCGGAAGAAACCGCAACGCGTGCTTCCGAACCCCGAGAGAAGGCACTGGTTCTGTCAGGTGAAGGCAGAGATAAGGCTGGGCCTGTCTCTAACCCTGCAGACAGGCCCCAAGTCTGAAGCCTTCACTGTGCCTCGGCAGTAGCGGGACCTGAGCCTTGGGGACCGCGAGCCTGAGCGTCCTCGCTAAAGAACGCCAGGCGGGATCGGAGTGTCCGCAATGGAAGCACTTCACAGTGCTCACAGCCAGCACCCTCGAGTGCTGACCGTGCATGCTCCTCACCCAAACAAACAATGCACAAAACATGCGTGTCCACACCCATTAAATAACACGGGCAGGGGTGCACACACATTCTGAACTGTTGCTTGCTCGCCATGATATTTATATACACTCACCTAAAGGATTATTAGGAACACCATACTAATACTGTGTTTGACCCCCTTTCGCCTTCAGAACTGCCTTAATTCTACATGGCATTGATTCAACAAGGTGCTGAAAGCATTTTTTAGAAATGTTGGCCCATATTGATAGGATAGCATCTTGCAGTTGATGGAGATTTGTGGGATGCACATGCAGGGCACGAAGCTCCCGTTCCACCACATCCCAAAGATGCTCTATTGGGTTGACATCTGTTGACTGTGGGGGCCATTTTAGTACAGTGAACTCATTGTCATGTTCAAGAAACAAATTTTAAATGATTCGAGCTTTGTGACATGGTGCATTATCCTGCTGGAAGTAGCCATCGGAGGATGGGTACATGGTGGTCATAAAGGGATGGACATGGTCAGAAACAATGCTCAGGTAGGCCGTGGCATTTAAACGATGCCCAATTGGCACTAAGGGGCCTAAAGTGTGCCAAGAAAACATCCCCCACACCATTACACCACCACCACCAGCCTGCACAGTGGTAACAAGGCATGATGGATCCATGTTCTCATTCTGTTTACGCCAAATTCTGACTCTACCATCTGAATGTCTCAACAGAAATCGAGACTCATCAGACCAGGCAACATTTTTCCAGTCTTCAACTGTCCAATTTTGGTGAGCCCGTGCAAATTGTAGCCTCTTTTTCCTATTTGTAGTGGAGATGAGTGGTACCCGGTGGGGTCTTCTCGTTGTAGCCCATCCGCCTCAAGGTTGTGCGTGTTGTGGCTTCACAAATGCTTTGCTGCATACCTCGGTTGTAACGAGTGGTTATTTCAGTCAAAGTTGCTCTTCAATCAGCTTGAATCAGTCGGCCCATTCTCCTCTGACCTCTAGCATCAACAAGGCATTTTCGCCCACAGGACTGCCGCATACTGGATGTTTTTCCCTTTTCACACCATTCTTTGTAAACCCTAGAAATGGTTGTGCGTGAAAATCCCAGTAACTGAGCAGATTGTGAAATACTCAGACCGGCCCGTCTGGCACCAACAACCATGCCACGCTCAAAATTGCTTAAATCACCTTACTTTCCCATTCTGACATTCAGTTTGGAGTTCAGGAGATTGTCTTGACCAGGACCACACCCCTAAATGCATTGAAGCAACTGCCATGCGATTGGTTGATTAGATAATTGCATTAATGAGAAATTGAACAGGTGTTCCTAATAATCCTTTAGGTGAGTGTATATTGTAACAGACAACACCAAATAGACACATACAGGTTTACACAGAGCGCTTGTGAAGACACAGAAGCTAGCGCTGCTTTGTTTTAGTTTCCTGGTTCATGACGTCACCCGCCTCGGACGTTCCGCCACACCATTGGACTGATTTTACATGTTCTTCAAGACATTATCCCTTGAAAGGGAACTCCATTTATCTTTGATCTTTGCAGAGCTTTTACATTCACAAACAGCTCTATTACACACTGTATGAAAGGGAATATATCCAGAAAGCATAATAGGAGCACATTAAAACCAAGATGTCTTATTAAACAATCTCAAATATTTTAGCACTACTTCACAAAAGAAATACTACAGTGACTGTAATTTCTTAAACGAACACCAAAATCAAAGACAACAAGAACTTGTTCAACAATGATAAAAAAAAAAATCCAGCCAAATAGAAAGAAATACATTGAGTGGAACCTTTAAGAGGGACACTGGGGAAAATAATATCTAAAAAGCTTGAAATTAGTGTATTCTGTCGACAGGATTCCTCTCACTTACTCTGTGTGATCCACACGAGTATGTTCTGATCCGAGAGTCGATGCCGTGGGAAAAAGCTCAAAATTACTGCAGGGAAAACCACATCGACCTGGCCACGATTCAGAGCGATGAAGACTGGACCACTCTGCAAGAAGTCGCAGATGAAGAAAAGTTTTCTTCATTTTCCTGGATTGGACTGTACAATGACATCAACAGCTGGCGTTGGTCTTATCAAGACGAGAGTGTAGTGTTTCAGTCCTGGTTTTTTGGCCAGCCGGATAACTACGGTGCGGGAGAGGAGTGTGCCGCAATATATTACCCTGGAGACTGGAGGGATTTCCCCTGCGATCAAATTAGATATTTCGTGTGTAGTGACGGTGAGAAACACTCTTTATTGATGCGCATTATTTTTAGTTTATGCATTTATTACATATCCATCTATTTATTTATTTATTTAGCAGACGCTTTTATCCAAAGCAACTTTCAAATGAGGAATACAGTATGCATGAAGACATTAACATAATGACATTAGGGGTGGAAGAAATAAGTAAAAATTTAGGATCATGAATTTTGTGCAGACGATAAATTGACATATTAAAGATTTAATTCTGTAGAGTTTAAGCCAATACGTTATTTATTTACTCGGAATCATATACAATATAATAATAAAATCAGCCCATATGATGTATAATTAATTATAATATAATATAATGCAACAATACAATTTAATGTAATAATATTTAATATAATGCAGTCTTATTAAACCAACAAACCTTTATAACAGAGTTTTTTTATTTATTTTTATTTGGCAAAATGTCGAATAACCACAATCAGATGATTAATCAATAATCGTGACAGGCCTAATCACAGTATTATTAAACTTTTTTAAAATAATGATAAAGGTATAAATTAGGGATGCACCGATATGAAAATTTTGGCCGAGACCGAAAACTGATCATTCTTTATATTTGAAAGCAAATAATCGATATATTGGCCGATAAAGCAAAATCCAAAATTTTCTATGATTTTTGAGAGCCTGATTACAAAAACAAAAGTCTCACCATTAAAAGCCACATCCCAAACACACAATTATGAAGTTCAAAATATAAATTTTTGTAGCCGATATAACAGACCTGCACTACTTTACTGTATTTTCTACTTTACTGTGATCTTTAAGTGATTCCAATCATATTTCAAGCAATTAAAACCCATCATGTTGAACAGTGCGCATCTCTCAGATGAAGGAAATAATACATTATTTATCAGCTTTAATATATCGGCCACATTTTTTTTATCGGGCCAATAATGATAACATTAAAAATGAACAAATATCATCCGATACCGATATGGTGGCCCATAGGCCTATATCCTGCATTCCTAGTATAAAGTAAAGTTTAACAAAACTGCTTTATTTTGAAAGGAAAAAGTAACTTGCAGTTCAGATGTTGATCAGATTGTGCGTTTGTGTTTATGTGTGCAACGACTCAACAGAAGGATGTGCACAATCATATTTAGTCTGCGATTACATTCACAAATCGGGTAAATATGATTTTTAACGTCGTGGCGCTGGAGATTCAGCAATGCAGTTTTACAAATTTGTACGGTTTATGGTTTTATCCAGGATTTCACCCACCCCTAAATTGTCTTACAATTAAATAATACTACATTTATATAATCAGTTAAAATCCTCAACTGGAACTCGATGAGTCAGAAACTGATTTTAAAAATGAGCTTGTCATGCCTCTCGACTCTGTTTTTCACAGAAAGAACCAACGCAACAGAGAAACTGGTTTTAGTCAGTACTGTAAAGACGTGGCTCGACGCTCAGAAGTATTGCAGAGAGCATTACACAGACCTGGCCACTGTTAGGAGTCTAGAGGACAACCATGAGGTCGTCAGCTTGATAAATGGGTTCGAGCCCTGGATCGGACTGTACCGGGACTCGTGGAAGTGGTCAGATCAGGCCAGCTTTACTTCCTCAACCCAACTCACTGCTCAGAGACTCAACGGGATGGGCGAAAACTGTGCTGGTGTATATTATTATAGTACTTCTATTGAAGATTACTATTGCACTGGACTTTATTACTTCTACTGCAGCACTGGTAAGTCCTTTACTTTCCTTCTTTTCGTTGTTTGTTGACAAAAACTGAATATGACTGTTCATTTAATAAGGGTTTCCCAAACTGGAGGTTCATGAGAGAACTGTGAAAAGCTAATAATTAATTAAATCATAAAAATGTAACATTTTAATATTAATATTATACATATATTTTTATAAAAACGCAAAGGCTAAAATTTATAAATAGGGAGGCACTCCAAAACCCTCCTTAACCATTTAGGTCAGAAACCTGAAAAAAGCTTATAATAATAAAACAACACTTTCACATGTTCACAGTTCTCTGATGTTGGTTAATGGTCACATGACATGTATATAAACAACTAAAATATTTAATCTTTTTCTTGGTTAGTGTTTTATTTTAAAATCATTTATTTTAATTTGACACTTATGATTTAATTATATACAGCAATCTTAAAATCGGTCCTGCATTTTTGGTTCGGGGAGCTCTGATTGGTTGTCCACTGATCGCTATCGGCCGATAATGGCTTTAGGAAGTTCATCTTCACATCAGCACATCGTCTGCTCTATAAGAGCTTGCTCAATAGAGGCAGCGTCGCTTCGTCACTAAACAGAATTACAGAATTAGCATGTAAACACTCGGTTTTGTCTTAATTGAACAACTGAGAAATGGCGCTTTTCCACTGCATGGTACGGTTCGGTACGGCACGGTACGGTTCGCTTTTGCTCAGTTGCTTTTCCACTGCAGTTAGTACTTCAAAGTGGGTGGGACTGATCGTTATAGTTGCTATGACATCATCGTAAACGCTCCACATTTCAAACGCACAACACAGGAACAATGGAGCCTATCGAGGGGATGATGTTCCTGATTCTCGGCATCGGGTTTAGTGTCTCGTGTCGCAAATACAATGACGCTGGTAGTGACGATTCTGTCTGACCAATCAGTGATCTGCAGTGTTTTCACGTCACATTTTAGTATCGGTGCGGTACGCTTGGAACCTCAACAGAGGTGGTACCATTTAAAGCGAGCCAAAGCGAGCCGTACCGTACCATGCAGTGGAAATGGGCCAAAAGTTGTGTATCAGTATATTAGATCTGTGCAGCTCTTAAAGTGACAGCAGCCTAATAATCCTGCTGCTGTCTCTGATCATTTCTCAGTCTTTTACTGTTTGATTATAACATTAATGACACTCACTGCTCTTGAGTGTTCTGACACTCACTGTGAATGACTAACTTCTGTAAACTTAAAGTCGACATGAAATCAAAATTGACCCTATTTACTTTGTTAGCGCATATTACTAGTCTTGTGGTGAACAATTAATCCGTGCAAGTTAATACACAGAAAAAATGTGTTTGCCGTGATAATCTTTAATCAAAATCTGAAAAGTTACTTCCGGTCTGGAATGGCGTTCCTTCTCTGATGACGTCAGTTTGACGGCTTGGGCTCAAACCGCTAGTGCTATGAGCAGAGATGCAGAGAATTTATTTTATTTTATGAATTTGTGCTTCTGCTTGTAAATTGTCAATTTGTTCCTATTGTATTACTGACTGTTTACTTGTCTGGTTTGTGACTTCAGTTCAGAGTTATAAATCAAGGCTGATTACTTCTGTGTCGGACCTACGCCGGAGCCTCTACGCCAGGGATAGGCAACTCCGGTCCTGGAGGGCCACTGTCCTGCAGAGTTTAGCTCCAACCCTAATTAAACACACCTGAACAAGGCAATCAATGTTTTCAGGATTACTAGATAGATACAGGCAGGTGAGTTTTTATCAGGGCTGAAGCTAAACTCTGCAGGACAGTGGCCCTCCAGGACCGAAGTTGCCTATCCCTGCTCTACGCTATAGACTACGCGTTGGTTTTCATTTACACTTCTGCATCGTTGTCCACGTAGACGCGCAATTACACATGGAGAAACCCATGTGAAACCCGAGAGAGGGCTTCTAGCCATACACAGTAAAAGAAATGGACACAGCGACCCCATTGGATTCAACGGAGAAAAGTGAAGTCAATTAGAAGCTCTCACTTCCTGATGGCTGAGCGTACTGCGCAGACTCACACTGAGGGCTTCTAGCAGACCAATCACAGCGCTTTACACACAGTCTACGGTGTAGCTACAGCGTGAGTTCGACGCAGAAGTATAAAATGGGCTTCAGGCTTGTGCTGTGTATTATAAGCTGTAAAAACAAAAATGCACAGCATGATTAAACATGTAGGTGAGATAATTATATATATTTTTGAAAAATGTCAAAAAAAAAAAAAAGAGTCCAAGACGAGAAGTTTGGGGATCCCTGATATGATAACACAAAGTAAGATAGTCCGTGTGTTGTCCTGCAGTGAAGAGAAAGCAGCAGGTGATCCGAGTGCAGGTCAAAGCCAGTGAGAATGCGGACGACGCTACACTGAGTGCACTCGTCTTAAACAAGGTGGGTTTTATAACACTCAGCTGACTCAAATTAACCCTCTGGGGCTCTTCAGTCATTTTTGACGTTTCTTCTTCTTCTTTTCTTCTTCTTCATCGGAATGGTACGAAACTTGGTAAAGGTTTTGGCACTTGCTGTGTGAACGCACACACACACACACACACACACACACACACACACAAAAAAAAAAATCATGGCCATGATTCGAAAAGGTTTAAATGGTCCCAAAAACAAACAGTCACACTTGTGCTCCTCGCGGTCAAAAATTAGCGCATTGGGAAATTAAATGGGAGACGAATTTCCTCTAGTGGAAGCGTTTGGAACTGCAGCCGAACTACATTTCACTGAAAGATCATTTTTGGAGATAGCAAACTTGTTTAGATTTATAGCTTTGATTTTCTCACAGTTTTAGAGTAAAACATGTTTTTGAAAATATATATTTCATATCAAAATTTAAAATAGTATTTTTGCACATTTTTCATAACAATAAACATATATTTTTTTAAGTTCACTTAAGGTTCACTTCACTTTCACTTAAGTTCATTTCACTTTTTTAAAACTTTTTTCACTTCAGCAATAATCTGCCATGTGTCGTCTTTGAAAAGAGATCAAACTTCAGTCTGTCGCTCTAAAGCGTTCCACAGTTTAAGTTGTAAATGTAATTTTTAGGTCTATGCTCAAAAATGTAATAAAATTTGTAATTTTGTAAAAAATGTAATTTGACCGACACGCGAAGAGCTCCAGTAATGTATTAAAATTCTGTGCTGGCTTGATGATTTCCATTCATGTATGACAGTAATGAGCGTCTAATGAGAATCATCACACATGTATTATTTATTAAGACCTTTTGCGACATTTGTTTTTGGTGACGAATGTGTTCAGATTTGTAAGCATTTGTTCATGAGTTGGTCAGTGTTTCGTGCAATGACAAAATATTGTGTATTTGACACAAGATTTGTAAGCTAATTTTGAGGAGAAATACATCACACTTGTTTAATGAAAGCCTGTTTTTGTGGTTTAGATACAGCAGATGCTGAGCGATCAGGACGTCACACTTACATGGAGGAAACAGCCGAACGGAAAAATCTTCCAGAAGAAAAAGACCAAGAAGAAAGCCAGTAATGCCAGCGCTCCAGTTTGCTGAAGTCATGTTCCTCATGGAGTGAAACTTCTCAAACCAGTGCTTCATTTCATTCTTAGTTACAGATATCTGAATTAAACTAGATGAATTACAACTTACAAGTAATTAGTCAAAAAATACATTTACATCTATTCATTTTGCATTTCTTCATTTAGCAGACAGATATGTACAGCTGAATATGAGCTAACAAATGTAAACACTGTAAAATCATCATGAAGAATAAATAAAGGCCTTTGGGACGATATAAAAAACTGCATCAGATCTTCTCACAATAACATGAAACAAAAAGCACTACTGAATTAAGCACTAGTGAACTTCACACAAATGACACAAGAAGGTTCTAAAATAAGAATGAGAAAAATATATTTAGAAACCCCGAAGAACTTAAAAGTTTTGCGAGCTGATGCAAAGTTTCAGAGTAACGCAAACATGTTGTGAGCGAACGCAAAAGCAATGACATTTTATTTTTCTTCCCATCTCATTTTATCTTTACCATCATCATGTCCCATAGTTTATAAGTCCTTTGCATTTGTTCTCTGATTCAGATACATGCATTTGCATTTACAATAACAAGAGAGATTACGCCACAATGTTGATTCACAAATGTAAGTGGTTTGATGGTTCTGACACAGTGACTGTTTCCCCAATTACTACATAGCCTACTCATTAGTTTATTAATAAGAATGAGAAAAATATATATATATTAAGAAACCCCCTAGAACTAAAACAAATTTGCAAGTTCAAAATTGGGAAAAGCAATGACATAATTTTTCTTCCCATCTCGTTTTTAATTAAAAAAAATGTTTTTATCATGTTATTTTTTACATGTCCCATATTTTACCTTATAAGTAGCTTAGATGTATAGCCTCCAGCCATCAGATTCATCCATGAAGAATACTGGCACTGAAGAACTACTCACATAATGACCAGAACAATATTCACACACGAGTAACTCGTAGTTTTATGCTTAAACTTGTTTTATTTATTAAATCTGCTGTGTATGGAAGCTTATTTTCACCACAGAATTATATATATATATATATATATATATATATATATATATATATTTATATATGTGAGGAAAATAAGTATTTGAACACCCTGCTATTTTGCAAGTTCTCCCACTTGGAAATCATGGAGGGGTCTGAAATTGTCATCGTAGGTGCATGTCCACTGTGAGAGACATAATCTAAAAAAAAAAAAAAAAAAAACAGAAATCACAATATATGATTTTTTAACTATTTATTTGTATGATACAGCTGCAAATAAGTATTTGAACACCTGTCTATCAGCTAGAATTCTGACCCTCAAAGACCTGTTAGTCTGCCTTTAAAATGTCCACCTCCACTCCATTTATTATCCTAAATTAGATGCACCTGTTTGAGGTCGTTAGCTGCATAAAGACACCTGTCCACCCCATACAATCAGTAAGAATCCAACTACTAACATGGCCAAGACCAAAGAGCTGTCCAAAGACACTAGAGACAAAATTGTACACCTCCACAAGGCTGGAAAGGGCTACGGGGAAATTGCCAAGCAGCTTGGTGAAAAAAGGTCCACTGTTGGAGCAATCATTAGAAAATGGAAGAAGCTAAACATGACTGTCAATCTCCCTCGGACTGGGGCTCCATGCAAGATCTCACCTCGTGGGGTCTCAATGATCCTAAGAAAGGTGAGAAATCAGCCCAGAACTACACGGGAGGAGCTGGTCAATGACCTGAAAAGAGCTGGGACCACCGTTTCCAAGGTTACTGTTGGTAATACACTAAGACGTCATGGTTTGAAATCATGCATGGCATGGAAGGTTCCCCTGCTTAAACCAGCACATGTCAAGGCCCGTCTTAAGTTTGCCAATGACCATTTGGATGATCCAGAGGAGTCATGGGAGAAAGTCATGTGGTCAGATGAGACCAAAATAGAACTTTTTGGTCATAATTCCACTAAACGTGTTTGGAGGAAGAAGAATGATGAGTACCATCCCAAGAACACCATCCCTACTGTGAAGCATGGGGGTGGTAGCATCATGCTTTGGGGGTGTTTTTCTGCACATGGGACAGGGCGACTGCACTGTATTAAGGAGAGGATGACCGGGGCCATGTATTGCGAGATTTTGGGGAACAACCTCCTTCCCTCAGTTAGAGCATTGAAGATGGGTCGAGGCTGGGTCTTCCAACATGACAATGACCCGAAGCACACAGCCAGGATAACCAAGGAGTGGCTCTGTAAGAAGCATATCAAGGTTCTGGCGTGGCCTAGCCAGTCTCCAGACCTAAACCCAATAGAGAATCTTTGGAGGGAGCTCAAACTCCGTGTTTCTCAGCGACAGCCCAGAAACCTGACTGATCTAGAGAAGATCTGTGTGGATGAGTGGGCCAAAATCCCTCCTGCAGTGTGTGCAAACCTGGTGAAAAACTACAGGAAACGTTTGACCTCTGTAATTGCAAACAAAGGCTACTGTACCAAATATTAACATTGATTTTCTCAGGTGTTCAAATACTTATTTGCAGCTGTATCATACAAATAAATAGTTAAAAAATCATACATTGTGATTTCTGGATTTTTTTTTTTTTTAGATTATGTCTCTCACAGTGGACATGCACCTACGATGACAATATCAGACCCCTCCATGATTTCCAAGTGGGAGAACTTGCAAAATAGCAGGGTGTTCAAATACTTATTTTCCTCACCATATATATATATATATATATATATATATATATATATTCTATCACAATAATAACATGTTTTCCTCATACTATTACCTGATATTTCCTTGATCTCGAGAAGGTTAGATTTATATTTAAAGGGCTGAGTATATGGACAATGTATGTCACATCAAATCATTTTGACTATCAACTTTAAAAGTTAAACCTTCTAACCGAATCCAACGTGAAACTAAAAATATCACGTGTAGTTAGTGTGTGTGTGTGTGTGTGTGTGTGTGTGTGTGTGTAACTAAAACAGAAAAATAAGAACTATTTAGACTTAAAAAACAAACAAATAAATATGACAAAAACACAAAACTTAAAATAGTGAGTATGTGAGTATGAGTGAGTTTGTGTGTGTGTGTGTGTGTGTGTGTTTGAGTGAGTGAGTGAGAGTGTGTGTGCGTGTATGTGTGTTTGAGTGAGTGAGTGAGTGTGTGTGTGTGTGTGTGTGTGTGTGTGTGTGTGTGTGTGTGTGTGTGTGTGTGTGTGTGTGTGTGTGTGTGTGTGAGTGAGTGAATGTGTGTGTAAGTGTGTGTGTGTGTGTGTGTGTGTCTGTCATTATTGTGTAAGTGTGTGTAGGAATGTTGGGAAGCCTGATGGGAAGGCATATGGTCTCCTCAAGAGGGACGTCTCGTCCAGATGGCGAGTGTGTGTGTGTGTTGCGGTGATACAGTCACATATGCAGTATATCTCACAACACAGAAACGCTGAAGTGCGAAATGATCCAATATCCCAAGTAACCGCTCACAATCAGACCCGCTCTGCGCTGATCTCTGGACTCGGGTTCATTAGAGTCGAGATTAGATTAGCATTAGTTTTGGGCCGACAGAGGAGAAGGTGAAGCACACCTCATCATATTGAAACACTGGAGTGTATCTGAATCCACCAGGATGGTTGTCTCGCGGGTCTCACTGCTCGCTGGGCTCCTGTGTGTGACAGGCTTCAGGGTCCGGGGCCAGAACGACACAGAGCCCATTGTGCTGGAGGGAAAGTGTTTAGTAGTGTGTGACTCCACTCCGACGACAGAGCCGGCCGGGAACGCTCTGGGAATGTCGGTGCGTTCGGGAAGCGGACGGGTCGCATTCTCAGCCGTCAGGAACAACAACCACGAGCCCTCGGAGATGAGCAACCGCACCATGACCATTTACTTCGACCAGGTAGAGTCTGTGATTGATGCTTTAGCCGTTTTATCAGCAGTGCATTTAACTGTAGTTACTAGGGATGTAAAAATTACTGTAGTTCGATATTAAGTCAATACTAAAGATAGTAAACCATTAGTTTGTAGTTATTGTATTTTTTAACTGTAGTTACTAGGGATGTAAAAATTACTGTAGTTCGATATTAAGTCAATACTAAAGATAATAAACCATTAGTTTGTAGTTATTGTATTTTTTAACTGTAGTTACTAGGGATGTAAAAATGACTGGTAGTTCGATATTAAGTCAATACTAAAGATAGTAAACCATTAGTTAGTAGTTATTGTATTTTTTAACTGTAGTTACTAGGGATGTAAAACTTACTGGTAGTTCGGTACTAAGTCAATACTAAAGATAGTAAACCATTAGTTAGTAGTTATTGTATTTTTTAACTGTAGTTACTAGGGATGTAAAAATTACTGGTCATTCGGTACTAAGTCAACACTAAAGATAGTAAACCATTTGTTAGTAGTCATTGTATTTTTTTAACTGTAGTTACTAGGGATGTAAAAATTACTCGTACTTTGATACGAAGTTAATACTAAAGATAGTAAACCATTAGTTTGTAGTCATTGTATTTTTTAACTCTAGTTACTAGGGATGTAAAAATTACTCGTACTTTGATACGAAGTTAATACTAAAGATAGTAAACCATTAGTTTGTAGTCATTGTATTTTTTAACTGTAGTTACTAGGGATGTAAAAACTTACTGGTAGTTCGGTACTAAGTCAATACTAAAGATAGTAAACCATTAGTTAGTAGTTATTGTATTTTTTAACTGTAGTTACTAGGGATGTAAAAAATACTGGTCGTTCGGTACTAAGTCAACACTAAAGATAGTAAACCATTAGTTAGTAGTTATTGTATTTTTTAACTGTAGTTACTAGGGATGTAAAAATGACTGGTCGTTCGGTACTAAGCCAATACTAAAGATAGTAAACCATTAGATAGTAGTTATTGTATTTTTTAACTGTAGTTACTAGGGATGTAAAAATGACTGGTCGTTCGGTACTAAGCCAATACTAAAGATAGTAAACCATTAGTTAGTAGTTATTGTATTTTTTAACTGTAGTTACTAGGGATGTAAAAATGACTGGTCGTTCGGTACTAAGCCAATACTAAAGATAGTAAACCATTAGATAGTAGTTATTGTATTTTTTAACTGTAGTTACTAGGGATGTAAAAATTACTGGAAGTTAAGTACTAAGTCAATACTAAAGATCGTAAACCATTAGATAGTAGTTTTTGTATTTTTTAACTGTAGTTACTAGGGATGTAAAAATGACTGGTAGTTCGGTACTAAGTCAACACTAAAGATAGTAAACCATTAGTTAGTAGTTATTGTATTTTTTAACTGTAGTTACTAGGGATGTAAAAATTACTGGTCGTTCGGTACTAAGTCAGCACTAAAGATAGTAAACCATTAGTTAGTAGTTATTGTATTTTTTAACTGTAGTTACTAGGGATGTAAAAATTACTGGTCGTTCGGTACTAAGTCAATACTAAAGATAGTAAACCATTAGTTAGTAGTTATTGTATTTTTTAACTGTAGTTACTAGGGATGTAAAAATTACTGGTCGTTCGGTACTAAGCCAATACTAAAGATAGTAAACCATTAGTTAGTAGTTATTGTATTTTTTAACTGTAGTTACTAGGGATGTAAAAATGACTGGTCGTTCGGTACTAAGCCAATACTAAAGATAGTAAACCATTAGATAGTAGTTATTGTATTTTTTAACTGTAGTTACTAGGGATGTAAAAATTACTGGAAGTTAAGTACTAAGTCAATACTAAAGATCGTAAACCATTAGATAGTAGTTTTTGTATTTTTTAACTGTAGTTACTAGGGATGTAAAAATGACTGGTCGTTCGGTACTAAGCCAACACTAAAGATAGTAAACCATTAGTTAGTAGTTATTGTATTTTTTAACTGTAGTTACTAGGGATGTAAAAATGACTGGTAGTTCGGTACTAAGTCAATACTAAAGATAGTAAACCATTAGTTAGTAGTTATTGTATTTTTTAACTGTAGTTACTAGGGATGTAAAAATGACTGGTAGTTCGGTACTAAGTCAATACTAAAGATAGTAAACCATTAGTTAGTAGTTATTGTATTTTTTAACTGTAGTTACTAGGGATGTAAAAATTACTGGTCGTTCGGTACTAAGCCAATACTAAAGATAGTAAACCATTAGTTAGTAGTTATTGTATTTTTTAACTGTAGTTACTAGGGATGTAAAAATTACTGGTCGTTCGGTACTAAGTCAATACTAAAGATAGTAAACCATTAGTTAGTAGTTATTGTATTTTTTATCTGTAGTTACTAGGGATGTAAAAATTACTGGTCGTTCGGTACTAAGCCAATACTAAAGATAGTAAACCATTAGTTAGTAGTTATTGTATTTTTTAACTGTAGTTACTAGGGATGTAAAAATGACTGGTCGTTCGGTACTAAGCCAATACTAAAGATAGTAAACCATTAGATAGTAGTTATTGTATTTTTTAACTGTAGTTACTAGGGATGTAAAAATTACTGGAAGTTAAGTACTAAGTCAATACTAAAGATAGTAAACCATTAGATAGTAGTTATTGTATTTTTTAACTGTAGTTACTAGGGATGTAAAAATGACTGGTAGTTTGGTACTAAGTCAATACTAAAGATAGTAAACCATTAGTTAGTAGTTATTGTATTTTTTAACTGTAGTTATTAGGGATGTAAAAACTTAGTGGTAGTTTGGTACTAAGCCAATACTAAAGATAGTAAACCATTAGATAGTAGTTATTGTATTTTTTAACTGTAGTTATTAGGGATGTAAAAACTTAGTGGTAGTTTGGTACTAAGCCAATACTAAAGATAGTAAACCATTAGTTAGTAGTTATTGTATTTTTTAACTGTAGTTATTAGGGATGTAAAAACTTAGTGGTAGTTTGGTACTAAGCCAATACTAAAGATAGTAAACCATTAGATAGTAGTTATTGTATTTTTTAACTGTAGTTATTAGGGATGTAAAACTTAGTGGTAATTTGGTACTAAGCCAATACTAAAGATAGTAAACCATTAGTTAGTAGTCATTGTATTTTTTAACTGTAGTTACTAGGGATGAAAAAATTACTCGTACTTTGATACTAAGTTAATACTAAAGATAGTAATTCGGACTGCACGATTAATCACAATTTCCATGTAATTGCACTAAAACCGATTTGGCTTATCGCGATTTTGAAATCGCAAAGGCTGTGATTAATTGTAATGCGCAACTTGTCATTGTCAGCTTGCCACACTGAGAGTTGGAGTCACTTATAACGTGCATTTGAAAAAGCCACTGTATACTTCGACCAGGTGTAATGAATATGAGATTGATGCTTTAGCCATTTTATCAGCAGTGCATGAAGCAACACGTGTGTTTTGTGTCCCGTCGAAGGTTCTGGTGAACGTCGGGAGTCATTTCGATCCGGCACGGAGCGTTTTCCTGGCTCCCAGAAAAGGAGTGTACAGCTTCAGTTTCAATGTGGTCAAAGTCTACAACAGACAAACTATACAGGTGAATCATTCAACATTTAACATTTCACGTCACTCGTGAAGAATTTCATGAGAAACTTCAGTTTCATGTCCTTGTCTAGTCATGTTATTTCTAACGCTTTCCACACAATACAGATTCAGGACAAAGAAAAGTATTTTCTACTTCTTTCCATATTAGTAAAGTCATTAAAACTAGGAGATAATACAAATTAAATGATGTTGTCAAGTTAAGTCACATTTATTTATATAGCGATTTAACCAATACAGATTATTGTAAAATTCATCAATTATGAAACAAATTCAAGTTCAACCCTAAAGCAGCTCTACAGAAGACAAGTGTTGTTATTCAGCTCAATTCGGTTCATTGTCATTCAATTCAGAAACAGGTTTAATGATGCAAAGTTGATCAATTATGACATTAATTAAATTGAAACTTTTTAGCTACCAAAGAAAAGTAAAAAAAAATTCTAAATCTGCCATTGCTAGGACACATTTCTGAATGTTGATTTTTTAAAAACTCTTCATACATTTGTCATAACCAACTTTCAGCTTCACATTCAAAATGCGCTAAAACTATCAATTATAACTCGTTATAATTAATTATAAATACTTGGATCAGTTAATCGAATTAAAGGGGCTATATGTAGTTTTCAGCGGCCTCTAGCGGTGATGTTTCAGATTGCAACCAATACAAAGCGGAGGTTTCTCCATGATTCAAAAGCCCTGCCGACATTGATCCGTGTTTTCGTCGTTTCACGTTTGGCCTGACGAGCTTCAGCAGATACATTTTGTTTTTGTTTTTTATCATTATGTGGAGTTTGTGTTGGAGTCTGTGTTGTGCTGGGAGCAGGTCGTTTCTTAGTGTTAGCAGACTCCATGTTATACGTTGCAGTGTCGTCGCTGTTGAGTGCAAAGTCAGTAGACGAGGCGAGAGGCTCAGGAGCACGCAGGTCTCAGTCACGTCACTGGATTTCTCTGTAAATCCGACCCGGAGCCTTCACATAGAAATAGGAATACTTGCTTTCAGAGGTAATAGCAAAACCCACCAAGTGGATCATTTTAATGTGAGATTACAACCCCTTCACACACAGGCAATAAAAAAAGGATTCATTTTAGTAGAAAAACTACATATAGCCCCTTTAACTAGATGTACCTGAATTAATATTACACACAATTAATCCGTTCGTCCAGCAAACACTCAATACTGATGGTCTATCAACTCCCAGAAAGGATATTTGTTGTGGCCGCAGGAAAAAAAAACTCTTTCTTAGCATGTAGCTGCGATCGCATCCTTAAAGGGACTTTGGTTTACAAGCAGGGACCAGATTCAAAACTTGCATGAATGTGCACAAAGTTTTATTTAACTGAATCACGCACACAACTAATCTAAACAAACACATACACACAAATCACATATACATGGGTACGGAAACAGAAACAGGGGAATGAAGCAATGAAACGAATTATTTAACCATATGAACCAATCCATCAGTCTAAAGCACCTTGTGAACAAGGGGTCTACCGCTGATACTAAACCTCCGTTTAGTTTGTTAAATGTGCAAGACTTGCAATGCCTAAGACGTTGAACGAGCGTCCGGATGAAGTCTCAGGAGAAAGTCTTGATGGTTTAGTGAGTCGATGGTGTTGAAGTTGCAATCAATTTCTTCTGCATTGAACAAAGAAATTATGAAATTCTGATGTTAGTTTGACTGTCATGGTCAAGGAAGTTACAATGTTTTGGGTATTAAATGATTATTATTTTGATAGAAAGAATGGCATAAGGTTACTTTAACTAGTGTTTCTATCATAAAGCATGCATAAAACAGAACACAATACAAAAGACACTATACAAGACGGTAATAATCATACTGTAAGAATTGATTTTCCTGCTAAGACAAAAGCTGTCACCCTACAATAGCCTAAAGCAATAAAACGCACCCTGGACAGAAGATCACAAAGAAAGAGCACAGGACATTGTCTTGTCCAAACTTATCTCCTTCCTTATATCTCTGCATCCCCCTCTCCCTCCTCAAGTCACCAAAAGTTCACCAAGAATGTCTATATATCATATATGATGTACCTTGTGAATCTATTGTTTTTCCTTTTCATGTTTGGTATCATTTTAAGTGTCTCAGTGCGATTGGTAAAATGGTCTTAATTTCATTGCAGTCGCTGGTTTAATGAGAAAGATTGAGAACGTTGGAGAATTCTGTTCTCCTCTTTGGGTGATGTCTCTTCAAGATATCTCCCCTCTCCAGAGGTGTCAAAAGTATTCACATTCATTACTCAGGTAGAAGTATAGATACTAGGGTTTAAAAAGACTTCTGTAGAAGTTGAAGTATCAACTCAAGCTTTTTACTCAAGTAAAAGTATAAAAGTACTTGTTTCAAAACTACTTAAAGTATACAAGTAAAAGTAATGTAAGGAAAAAAATGCAATTAATGCTCTCTCTCTCTTTTTATTTTAACGACGACAAGCCGGAATGAAAACAAGCCGAAATTAAATAGGAGTAACGAGGCTATTTTTAAAATGTAAGGAGTAGAAAGTACAGATAATTGCGTGAAAATGTAAGGAGTAGAAGTAAAAAGTCTTCTGAAAAATAATTACTCCAGTAAAGTATAGATACCCCAAATTTCTACTTAAGTAAGGTAACAAAGTATTTGTACTTCGTTACTTGACACCTCTGCCCCTCTCCGCCGAAACCAGGTGCTACCCCCTGGGGTACATGAAACAACTCTAAAAAATATTGGTATAACCCTTTTGTTGTGGTCTGGGTATTTAAGGGCAAGTGGCAGAGCAGTCTTTGGGAACCTGTAACCAGGAACATCCCCATACAGTGCTGTGTCAGTGTCTTCCCATTGGAACACACTCACACACCACTGTGTGTCTCTGTCAGGAATGTCACTAAATTCTAATAAATAAAGTGAACTTCACTGGAGCGCTGAAAAGACATACACGCATTATACCTTCGCCCACACCGTTGGATTCCGTCGTTGGGCCAATGGGTGGACATTACAATACACACAGTGTCCTGGAGATATGCAAGTTCCTTCATAGAAGGTTTGCCTATAAATTAATGGAAAGTCATTTTTTGATGGGCCTTATGTGCCTTTCCTATGGTCCTGTTGAATGTGGGCACCTTATTGCATATTTATTTCATTGCATTCGGGCAACTTATTTCATTATATGTCACATTATTATTATTTTTTTTAGATATTTAAAATATGGTATTACTGTAGAAATGTAGCAGAAGAGTAGAAAAGAGTATGAAAACGTGCAAATTGTCTTGTAGGCACCTTGAGTTTTGGCGGTGTTTGTGTTTGAGTGGGAAAAAGAAGAATTGACTCTTGATCTGATGAAGGACCTGCGCCTGGACATGACGACATCGCAGTCCTGAAGTGTCACAAGTCTCTCCCCTCCTTCCCCTCCCTTTACCTCTCTACAGATAAAATGTCGGGATAATTCTGGTTCACGTAGCTTCGCGGAAGCGATAAATAATTCTGTATTATAATTTTTTTTTAAGGCCAGACTAGTAGTTTGTTGGGGGTTGGTTTGTAAAAAAGGACTACACACCTGCGCACATATATATTCAAACACGCATACCTATAGACAGAACACGTAATACGCATGTGCACGTCATCAGCGTTCTCACGGGTTTGCGTTGTTGAAAGATTTTTTTTCTTTTTTTTTTTTATGGTTTCATTTGCGTGCACGATACACCAGGCACTGTTGTGTGAGTGAGCGGCCGGAGCGCGTTAAGGGTTTTCTGTTAGAACGGTGTCGTGTTAGCGGCCCCTAAGTTAATAACTAATGATCTTTACAACAGAAGTGAATCAATCAAAACTAACTTTATCTGGATAATAACTTTATTCTAGAGCTGCTGTAAAGCCTAAACAATCTGTTACTGTAATCTCCTATTATCTCTGTAAAACTGCTTTGAAACAATCTATATTGTTAAAAGCGCTGTATAAATGAAGGTGACTTGATGTAATTTGAAAAAAGTCGTCATTGAACGTATTTTGTGTCAAAGCAATGATAAATGATCATAGTTTACCTCACATACACTGATGTTGTGATCACTGTGTGAAGTTTTTAAAAAGTGATTATATTGAGAAATGTGTCCTAGCGATTGTCCTTACTGTCCGTCCAGGTGAGTCTGGTGTTGAACGGCTGGCCGGTGTTCTCTGCTTTCGCCGGCGATCAGGACGTGACGCGCGAGGCGGCGACCAACGCTGGTCTGGTGACCATGGAGAGAGGAGATAAAGCCTCGCTCAAACTGGAGAGAGGAAACCTGATGGGCGGATGGAAATACTCCACCTTCTCGGGGTTCCTTGTTTTCCCCCTGTAGAAACAGAAGTTTGTGTGGAAAACAGAGACACTGATGAAAGAACACATTCAGTGAAGGACGTTTGTAGGAGTTCACAAGTGTGATGATTCTTCAGCCTGTTCTTTTCATTTAGGTCTACTTACTTTCGCTGATGGACTTCTTCCTCTGCATCCTTTCTTTCTTTATGCATGAACCTGCTTCTTAATACAAGATTAAGGGGGGTAATATGTAGAAACCCTTGTTATTAGCGCCACCGGTGGTCATTACGTGAACTGCAGCAGCAACTTAATGTCCGCACTCGTAACAAATGTGATTCAAAGCCCCGATATATACACTGCAAAGGTCATTTTTGTTCTTCTCTTAGAAGTAAAAAAAAGTTGGAAATACCTTTGCAGCGATATGCAGTTAATGAACATCCCGACGCTGTCCACTGCTGAGAGATTTAGATGAATATGTGAATATGTGCTGCAGTTTTTCTCTCGATAACATAATAAACACACAACAAAAATGAGAAACAGCAGTTCAGAAAGTATGTGGATGTTTGCAGCAGCTCTGAGATTCACCGGCATCACGGCAACAGATGAGGTTTGATTATTTATTATAAAGTATATTTGAGACTATAGACTATATAGATCTGTCTCTGTGAGACTATAGTTTGAATGAATCCCTTTTCTTTGCATGACACATTGACATTACAGTACAGAACGGCTCTTTCGGTGTTATCCTGAACATTGTATAAGCAT
This sequence comes from Rutilus rutilus, assembly GCF_951802725.1. Classification (NCBI taxonomy): domain Eukaryota; kingdom Metazoa; phylum Chordata; class Actinopteri; order Cypriniformes; family Leuciscidae; genus Rutilus; species Rutilus rutilus. The sequence continues at coordinate 1,612,329 of NC_140211.1, forward strand.
TCGTTAGTTTTCATGTGTCATTGATTGGAGGAGAGGCTCTCGGGAGCGTAAACATCACATCCTTTTGATTTTCCCACCAAAAACATCCCAAGTCCTCCACATAAAAATCAATCTATAGGCTTTCAAAGACAACCTAAGACACCGGGGAAGGTCTCATTGCAAGCTGTTCACACATTGGCATTAAAAAGCAATTAATACATGAACATTCTTACATATTGCCCCTTTAACATGTTACATTGCACATTCAGTGTACAAAATGGGATACAAAAATGCTTCTTTTTCAACAAATAATCAGCCAAAGGTGCTGAACCTCAGGACATCAAACTAAATATGACACAAGCTCTTCTGTTTTCATTTTGCATGGGGTCTGTATCCTCGTAACCCTGATTTCTGTCGTTTAAATCAAATGTCAAGAAAAAAAAAACACTTGGTTGATACAGGGGAAATAAGGACACAAAAAAAGTATATGCATAAAGTATATGAATAATTCTTTTCAAATATCAGTTCAACAGATTATGTCACAAAGATGGCAGTGATTTTAATGGTCAGATGTAGTTGAGTCGTCTGAGGTTGGACAGGACAAAAATCACAGATTTAAAGGAGGGATACAGACATTTTGTGTTTAAAACTAATTTTTACAAATGTACAATAAAATGTTGATGTCTTTGAAGCATGAAAGACTCTAGACTGGAATTTCCTTTGTTTTTTTGAAAGAATATAGGTGATATTCATGACAGCCATGATATTGATAATTGGTCATTATAAAAACAAGTTTCGATTATCATGATATTTGAATGAATTTTAATGGCAAAACCATTGTATTTTCATGCACTGGTATGGGAAAGAAACCATCCAAAATACACATTTAGTGTATTTATTTTATTGCACTTTATCTATTTGAGTCTGTTGATTACAATACGCATTTTTAAAGGCCGTTTTCACAAAATAATTTTTTTCTCCACTTCAGTAAAACATATATACACCAAAACTTACAGTTTTATTCCAATCTATATTCTGAAGGTTTTTACTGAAGGGTTTGTTCATATATCATTCAACCTGATTTATATAACATTTTATTCCTAAAAAACTTGATAAAATTTTTTTATTTTTTTTTGCCTGCTGACAGTGTTTCCTGAGTCACTGGGTGATAAAACCGAAAAACAAAATCTAAAAACCTGATATGTCAAGAAAAATCAAACAAGAATTTTGAATCTATCTTAGTAGAATTCTCGAATTAGTGCATATTTAATTAAAAGGTTTCATTTGCATATTTAAACAGGCCCGTAACATTTCAGAAAACCTGTAAAACAAAAGAATTATCCTAATGTACAGTGATTAATCAATTGGGCCACATTTATTTACGTTTCTCACCCGATTCACCGGTAAGTCGTGCCTTAAAAACGCCTCATGCTTCATTCTGCCATGAAGGTCAGAGTGTAAACGGACACAAGCGTCTGCAGAGTCTATTTATTATCATTATCTGCCATCTGTTGTGGGTCAGAGCCAAAGAAAAGCAGCTTCCCGCGGGCCGTCCGAGGACAGCAGGTCTCCGGCCCGCTAACACTCTTTTCTGGCATCGCGTGTTCTCGTTTGCACTGCAGAACATCATCAATTATTTTGCATATTAAAAGAGAATGTTAGAATTAGGGATGTGCACGGAAACCGTGACTATTTTTATAGATATAATGGTAACACTTTACAATAAGGTTCATTAGTTAACTACCTTAGTTAACATGGACTAAGAGTGAACACTTCTACAGCATTTAATAATCTTAGTTAATATAAAGTCAACATTTACTAATACATTATTAAAATCAAAGGTTGCATTTGTTAACATTAGTTAATGCACTGTGAACTAACATGAACAAACAGCTGTATTTTTATTAACTAACATTAACATAAGATTAATAAATACTGTAACAAATGTATTGCTCATTGCTAGTTCATGTGAGTTAATAGAATAGTTAATGTTAACTAATGAACTTTATTGTAAAGTGTCACCGATATAAGTGAGAAAGGCACGAATAGGTACGTTTCCTGCTGTTAGTTTCCATTAATATCGCAGCCCCCCCCCGCTCCGCAGTGTTTTGTCCAGAACACCAGGAGAGATGCGTCACGAGCGGGTCGATGCGCGCAGGATCCGCTCGCACAGATGGGATGATGGGATTGGGAAGGTTCTGATGCCAGGAGCCTGTTGACTAAACCACACCATCCTCCTCATATGACTGATCATAAAGCACAGGGAATATCCAACACACGCAGACACAGCTTGGGAAAAATATACTGTTATAGCCACAAAAGAAAAAGAAAAAACATGGTTTGGTTGTAACTATGACATAAAAAGTCGAAATTATGACACACTAAGTAAAAAAAAAGAAAGAAGTGACTTATGATACGTATACATGGAAGCTTGTTTCCGCCATAAAAAAAAAAAGAGGTAACTGTGACTTTTTATCTCACAATTCTGACTATTTTTCTCACAATTGCAAGTTTACATTTGCGAGTAATAAAGTCAGAATTGCGTGATATAAAGTCAGAATTGCCTGATATAAAGTCAGAATTGCGTGATATAAAGTCAGAATTGCCTGATATAAAGTCAGAATTGCGTGATATAAAGTCAGAATTGCCTGATATAAAGTCAGAATTGCGTGATATAAAGTCAGAATTGTGTGATATAAAGTCAGAATTGCCTGATATAAAGTCAGAATTGTGTGATATATAGTCTGAATTGTGTGATATAGTCAGAATTGCGTGATATAAAGTCAGAATTGTGTGATATAAAGTCAGAATTGCGTGATATAAAGTCAGAATTGTGTGATATAAAGTCAGAATTGCGTGATATAAAGTCAGAATTGCGTGATATAAAGTCAGAATTGTGTGATATAAAGTCAGAATTGCCTGATATAAAGTCAGAATTGTGTGATATATAGTCTGAATTGTGTGATATAGTCAGAATTGCGTGATATAAAGTCAGAATTGTGTGATATAAAGTCAGAATTGCGTGATATAAAGTCAGAATTGTGTGATATAAAGTCAGAATTGCCTGATATAAAGTCAGAATTGCGTGATATAAAGTCAGAATTGTGTGATATAAAGTCAGAATTGCCTGATATAAAGTCAGAATTGCGTGATATAAAGTCAGAATTGCCTGATATAAAGTCAGAATTGTGTGATATAAAGTCAGAATTGTGTGATATAAAGTCAGAATTGCCTGATATAAAGTCAGAATTGTGTGATATATAGTCTGAATTGTGTGATATAGTCAGAATTGCGTGATATAAAGTCAGAATTGTGTGATATAAAGTCAGAATTGCGTGATATAAAGTCAGAATTGTGTGATATAAAGTCAGAATTGCGTGATATAAAGTCAGAATTGCGTGATATAAAGTCAGAATTGTGTGATATAAAGTCAGAATTGCGTGATATAAAGTCAGAATTGTGTGATATATAGTCTGAATTGTGTGATATAAAGTCAGAATTGTGTGATATAAAGTCAGAATTGCCTGATATAAAGTCAGAATTGTGTGATATATAGTCTGAATTGTGTGATATAAAGTCAGAATTGCCTGATATAAAGTCAGAATTGTGTGATATAAAGTCAGAATTGTGTGATATAAAGTCAGAATTGCGTGATATAAAGTCAGAATTGCCTGATATAAAGTCAGAATTGCGTGATATAAAGTCAGAATTGCGTGATATAAAGTCAGAATTGCCTGATATAAAGTCAGAATTGCGTGATATAAAGTCAGAATTGTGTGATATAAAGTCAGAATTGTGTGATATAAAGTCAGAATTGTGTGATATAAAGTCAGAATTGCCTGATATAAAGTCAGAATTGCGTGATATAAAGTCAGAATTGCCTGATAGTCAGAATAGCGTGATATAAAGTCAGAATTCTGTGATATAAAGTCAGAATTCTGTGATATAAAGTCAGAATTGTGTGATATAAAATCAGAATTGTGTGATATAAAGTCAGAATTGCCTGATAGTCAGAATAGCGTGATATAAAGTCAGAATTCTGTGATATAAAGTCAGAATTGTGTGATATAAAGTCAGAATTGTGTGATATAAAGTCAGAATTGTGTGATATAAAGTCAGAATTGTGTGATATAAAGTCAGAATTGCCTGATAGTCAGAATAGCGTGATATAAAGTCAGAATTCTGTGATATAAAGTCAGAATTCTGTGATATAAAATCAGAATAAAGTCAGAATTGTGTGATATACAGTCAGAATTGCCTGATAGTCAGAATTGCGTGATATAAAGTCAGAATTCTGTGATATAAAGTCAGAATTCTGTGATATAAAGTCAGAATTGTGTGATAAAGTCAGAATTGCGTGATATAAAGTCAGAATTGCGTGATATAAAGTCAGAATTCTGTGATATAAAGTCAGAATTGCCTGATATAAAGTCAGAATTGTGTGATATAAAGTCAGAATTGCGTGATATAAAGTCAGAATTGCGTGATATAAAGTCAGAATTGCGTGATATAAAGTCAGAATTGCGTGATATAAAGTCAGAATTCTGTGATATAAAGTCAGAATTGTGTGATATAAAGTCAGAATTCTGTGATATAAAGTCAGAATAAAGTCAGAATTGTGTGATATAAAGTCAGAATTGTGTGATATAAAGTCAGAATTGCCTGATATAAAGTCAGAATTGTGTGATATAAAGTCAGAATTGTGTGATATAAAGTCAGAATTGTGTGATATAAAGTCAGAATTGTGAGATACAAAGTCAGAATTGCGTGATATAAAGTCAGAATTGTGTGATATAAAGTCAGAATTGTGTGATATAAAGTCAGAATTGCCTGATATAAAGTCAGAATTGCCTGATATAAAGTCAGAATTGCCTGATATAAAGTCAGAATTGTGTGATATAAAGTCAGAATTGCGTGATATAAAGTCAGAATTGCGTGATATAAAGTCAGAATTGCCTGATATAAAGTCAGAATTGTGTGATATAAAGTCAGAATTGTGTGATATAAAGTCAGAATTGCCTGATATAAAGTCAGAATTGTGTGATATAAAGTCAGAATTGCGTGATATAAAGTCAGAATTGCCTGATATAAAGTCTGAATTGTGTGATATAAAGTCAGAATCGCCTGATATAAAGTCAGAATTGCCTGATATAAAGTCAGAATTGCCTGATATAAAGTCAGAATTGCCTGATATAAAGTCAGAATTGCGTGATATAAAGTCAGAATTGCCTGATATTAAGTCAGAATTGCGTGATATAAAGTCAGAATTGTGTGATATAAAGTCAGAATTGTGTGATATAAAGTCAGAATCGCGTGATATAAAGTCAGAATCGCCTGATATAAAGTCAGAATTGCCTGATATAAAGTCAGAATTGTGTGATATAAAGTCAGAATTGCCTGATATAAAGTCAGAATTGTGAGATATAAAGTCAGAATTGTGTGATATAAAGTCAGAATCGCCTGATATAAAGTCAGAATTGCCTGATATAAAGTCAGAATTGCCTGATATAAAGTCAGAATTGTGAGATATAAAGTCAGAATTGTGAGATATAAAGTCAGAATCGCCTGATATAAAGTCAGAATTGCCTGATATAAAGTCAGAATCGCGTGATATAAAGTCAGAATCGCGTGATATAAAGTCAGAATTGTGTGATATAAAGTCAGAATTGTGTGATATAAAGTCAGAATCGCGTGATATAAAGTCAGAATCGCCTGATATAAAGTCAGAATTGCCTGATATAAAGTCAGAATTGTGTGATATAAAGTCAGAATCGCGTGATATAAAGTCAGAATCGCCTGATATAAAGTCAGAATTGCCTGATATAAAGTCAGAATTGTGTGATATAAAGTCAGAATTGCCTGATATAAAGTCAGAATTGTGAGATATAAAGTCAGAATTGTGTGATATAAAGTCAGAATCGCCTGATATAAAGTCAGAATTGCCTGATATAAAGTCAGAATTGCCTGATATAAAGTCAGAATTGTGAGATATAAAGTCAGAATTGTGAGATATAAAGTCAGAATCGCCTGATATAAAGTCAGAATTGCCTGATATAAAGTCAGAATCGCGTGATATAAAGTCAGAATCGCGTGATATAAAGTCAGAATTGTGTGATATAAAGTCAGAATTGTGTGATATAAAGTCAGAATCGCGTGATATAAAGTCAGAATCGCGTGATATAAAGTCAGAATCGCCTGATATAAAGTCAGAATTGCCTGATATAAAGTCAGAATTGTGTGATATAAAGTCAGAATTGTGAGATATAAAGTCAGAATTGTGTGATATAAAGTCAGAATCGCCTGATATAAAGTCAGAATCGCCTGATATAAAGTCAGAATTGCCTGATATAAAGTCAGAATTGTGTGATATAAAGTCAGAATTGTGAGATATAAAGTCAGAATTGTGAGATATAAAGTCAGAATCGCCTGATATAAAGTCAGAATTGCCTGATATAAAGTCAGAATTGCCTGATATAAAGTCAGAATTGTGAGATATAAAGTCAGAATTGTGAGATATAAAGTCAGAATCGCCTGATATAAAGTCAGAATTGTGTGATATAAAGTCAGAATTGTGTGATATAAAGTCATAATTGTGAGATACAAAGTCAGAATTGCGTGATATAAAGTCAGAATTGCGTGATATAAAGTCAGAATTGTGAGATATAAAGTCAGAATTGTGAGATATAAAGTCAGAATCGCCTGATATAAAGTCAGAATTGCCTGATATAAAGTCAGAATCGCGTGATATAAAGTCAGAATTGCGTGATATAAAGTCAGAATTGTGTGATATAAAGTCAGAATTGTGTGATATAAAGTCAGAATCGCGTGATATAAAGTCAGAATCGCCTGATATAAAGTCAGAATTGCCTGATATAAAGTCAGAATTGTGTGATATAAAGTCAGAATTGCCTGATATAAAGTCAGAATTGTGAGATATAAAGTCAGAATTGTGTGATATAAAGTCAGAATCGCCTGATATAAAGTCAGAATCGCCTGATATAAAGTCAGAATTGCCTGATATAAAGTCAGAATTGTGTGATATAAAGTCAGAATTGTGAGATATAAAGTCAGAATTGTGAGATATAAAGTCAGAATCGCCTGATATAAAGTCAGAATTGCCTGATATAAAGTCAGAATTGCCTGATATAAAGTCAGAATTGTGAGATATAAAGTCAGAATTGTGAGATATAAAGTCAGAATCGCCTGATATAAAGTCAGAATTGTGTGATATAAAGTCAGAATTGTGTGATATAAAGTCATAATTGTGAGATACAAAGTCAGAATTGCGTGATATAAAGTCAGAATTGCGTGATATAAAGTCAGAATTGCCTGATATAAAGTCAGAATTGCCTGATATAAAGTCAGAATTGTGTGATATAAAGTCAGAATTGCGTGATATAAAGTCAGAATTGCCTGATATTAAGTCAGAATTGCGTGATATAAAGTCAGAATTGCCTGATATAAAGTCTGAATTGTGTGATATAAAGTCAGAATCGCCTGATATAAAGTCAGAATTGCCTGATATAAAGTCAGAATTGCCTGATATAAAGTCAGAATTGCCTGATATAAAGTCTGAATTGTGTGATATAAAGTCAGAATCGCCTGATATAAAGTCAGAATTGCCTGATATAAAGTCAGAATTGCCTGATATAAAGTCAGAATTGCCTGATATAAAGTCAGAATTGCGTGATATAAAGTCAGAATTGCCTGATATTAAGTCAGAATTGCGTGATATAAAGTCAGAATTGTGTGATATAAAGTCAGAATTGTGTGATATAAAGTCAGAATCGCGTGATATAAAGTCAGAATCGCCTGATATAAAGTCAGAATTGCCTGATATAAAGTCAGAATTGTGTGATATAAAGTCAGAATTGCCTGATATAAAGTCAGAATTGTGTGATATATAGTCAGAATTGCCTGATATAAAGTCAGAATTGCCTGATATAAAGTCAGAATTGCCTGATATAAAGTCTGAATTGTGTGATATAAAGTCAGAATCGCCTGATATAAAGTCAGAATTGCCTGATATAAAGTCAGAATTGCCTGATATAAAGTCAGAATTGCGTGATATAAAGTCAGAATTGCCTGATATTAAGTCAGAATTGTGTGATATAAAGTCAGAATTGTGTGATATAAAGTCAGAATTGTGTGATATAAAGTCAGAATTGTGTGATATAAAGTCAGAATTGCGTGATATAAAGTCAGAATTGCGTGATATATAGTCAGAATTGCCTGATATAAAGTCAGAATTGTGTGATATATAGTCAGAATTGCCTGATATAAAGTCAGAATTGCCTGATATAAAGTCAGAATCGCGTGATATAAAGTCAGAATCGCCTGATATAAAGTCAGAATCGCCTGATATAAAGTCAGAATTGTGATATAAAGTCAGAATTGCCTGATATAAAGTCAGAATTGCCTGATATAAAGTCAGAATTGCCTGATATAAAGTCTGAATTGTGTGATATAAAGTCAGAATCGCCTGATATAAAGTCAGAATTGCCTGATATAAAGTCAGAATTGCCTGATATAAAGTCAGAATTGCCTGATATAAAGTCAGAATCACCTGATATAAAGTCAGAATTGCATGATATAAAGTCAGAATTGCGTGATATAAAGTCAGAATTGCATGATATAAAGTCAGAATTGCGTGATATAAAGTCAGAATTGCCTGATATAAAGTTAGAATCACCTGATATAAAGTCAGAATCGCCTGATATAAAGTCAGAATTGCGTGATATAAAGTCAGAATTGCCTGATATAAAGTTAGAATCGCCTGATATAAAGTCAGAATCGCCTGATATAAAGTCAGAATCGCCTGATATAAAGTCAGAATTGCATGATATAAAGTCAGAATTGCCTGATATAAAGTTAGAATCACCTGATATAAAGTCAGAATTGCGTGATATAAAGTCAGAATCGCCTGATATAAAGTCAGAATTGCCTGATATAAAGTCAGAATTGCGTGATATAAAGTCAGAATTGCCTGATATAAAGTTAGAATCACCTGATATAAAGTCAGAATCGCCTGATATAAAGTCAGAATTGCGTGATATAAAGTCAGAATTGCCTGATATAAAGTCAGAATTGCATGATATAAAGTCAGAATTGCCTGATATAAAGTCAGAATTGCCTGATATAAAGTCAGAATTGCATGATATAAAGTCAGAATTGCCTGATATAAAGTTAGAATCACCTGATATAAAGTCAGAATTGCGTGATATAAAGTCAGAATCGCCTGATATAAAGTCAGAATCGCCTGATATAAAGTCAGAATTGCGTGATATAAAGTCAGAATTGCCTGATATAAAGTTAGAATCACCTGATATAAAGTCAGAATCGCCTGATATAAAGTCAGAATTGCGTGATATAAAGTCAGAATTGCCTGATATAAAGTTAGAATCGCCTGATATAAAGTCAGAATCGCCTGATATAAAGTCAGAATCGCCTGATATAAAGTCAGAATTGCATGATATAAAGTCAGAATTGCGTGATATAAAGTCAGAATTGCGTGATATAAAGTCAGAATTGCATGATATAAAGTCAGAATTGCGTGATATAAAGTCAGAATTGCCTGATATAAAGTTAGAATCACCTGATATAAAGTCAGAATCGCCTGATATAAAGTCAGAATTGCGTGATATAAAGTCAGAATTGCATGATATAAAGTCAGAATTGCGTGATATAAAGTCAGAATTGCCTGATATAAAGTTAGAATCACCTGATATAAAGTCAGAATCGCCTGATATAAAGTCAGAATTGCGTGATATAAAGTCAGAATTGCCTGATATAAAGTTAGAATCGCCTGATATAAAGTCAGAATTGCCTGATATAAAGTTAGAATCGCCTGATATAAAGTCAGAATTGCGTGATATAAAGTCAGAATTGCCTGATATAAAGTTAGAATCGCCTGATATAAAGTCAGAATTGCCTGATATAAAGTCAGAATTGCCTGATATATAGTCAGAATTGCCTGATATAAAGTCAGAATCGCCTGATATAAAGTCAGAATCGCCTGATATAAAGTCAGAATCGCCTGATATAAAGTCAGAATTGCGTGATATAAAGTCAGAATTGCCTGATATAAAGTTAGAATCGCCTGATATAAAGTTAGAATCGCCTGATATAAAGTCAGAATTGCCTGATATAAAGTCAGAATCGCCTGATATAAAGTCAGAATCGCCTGATATAAAGTCAGAATTGCGTGATATAAAGTCAGAATTGCCTGATATAAAGTTAGAATCGCCTGATATAAAGTCAGAATCGCCTGATATAAAGTCAGAATTGCGTGATATAAAGTCACCAGGAGTTGACTAAAGCACACACTCCATCACTCCTGATCCTCCTCCTCATATGACTGATCATAAAGCACAGGGAATATCCAACACACGGAGACACAGCTTGGGAAAAATATACAATTTAATCAAAGGTAGAAAAGTATTTGTTAGCTCGTTACAGTTGATTGTTAAAACAGTGGCATGTCCCAAAGTCTTCATGAATCTGATTTGTCTTAAAAAAACATGGTTTGGAGTAATTATGACATAAAAAGTTGAAATTATGACAACAAAAAAGTAAATTATGACATACTAAGTCATACAAATATATATGGAAGCTTGTTTCCGCCACAGAATGAAAAATAAAAAAAGGTAATTGCGACTAACAAGAATTGTTATTATTATAATTGTGTGGAGAATTCTCAGAATTATAAAGTCAGAATTCGGACTTTTTTCTCAGAATTGCATGATTATATCTCGCAATTCTGATTTGATATCAGGTGATTGGGAGATTTAAAGTCAGAAAGTCAGAATTGCATGATATAAAGTCGCAATTATCTTTTAAAATGTTTTATTCTGTGGCGGAAAAACAAACTTCTTTCTTTCAATTTTGTTGGCCAAACTCGTGACTCGTTGAGCCAGACTGAAAACCCTGGAGTTTTCCTCACTCTTCTAAACCAACCTCGCCACTTCCAGTCTCATAATGTCTCTACGGCTTTATTTGGTCTGGTGTCTCTGCCGGGATCTCTGAATAACGTTCAGGCAGTTGTTGTTTCCGATCTGAACTCCGAGCACGTTGGACATGCTGATGTGGACGCCTAAAGGAGAAGCAGAGAGACGAACGAGTGAGTCAAGCTTTCAGTTCCTGATTGGAGAAGAGCACCAGAAGGACTGATGATTACTGATGTCTGATCTTCAACAGTTATTGCTCAAGGAGTTTTATTATCATGCAATCTGCACCATTTATGCATTATATTCACTTACAAGTAGAGTTGTCAATCAATGTCATGTACTTGAATTTATCACATGACAAGCCTGTTGGATTTATGTTTTTCAATAACGGATCACACTAAATGACCGTCACATTGACAGCCCTTCTTAAAACTTAACGTTAATCTTTAAAAATGTGTAAAGTGATTTTAATCCGATTGCTGGACAAGTGTAAATGCCTAAAGTCCCCTGTGGAGAAAATCCAGTTTTAATCTCAGTGTCTATGTGGTGTTTTTAATACGCTTTAAGACAAAGCATGTGTAAGTTCATAAGTCGACACCATTGCTGAGTATTTCCTCCTTAAAACTGCAGTGAACCAAAGACAGTCTCAAAAACACGCTTTGAAATCGCTGGTGTTTCTGACGTCACAAACTACCTTGTAACCAATCAGATCAACGTGTGATCATCAACCAGTGGATCTCTGAGCTGAGTGAGTGAGTGGAGGCGGGGCTCATTTGCATATTCATAGAACCACGCATACTAAATGAGGCAAGGGTGTCGAGTTACATTCAAGATATTTTAAGGCATGAAGAATAAAAATAAAAAAAGTCATTATATTATACATCAAAGATGAGTTTTAAGGGATACAGTGATCGACTACAGAGGGACTTTAAAAGATAACGTGTGTGAGTGTGTTATATGACATGCTTTACAGTATAAAATCAGACTAAATGATCTTACCAGTGCTGTTGCCGCTCTCTCTCCGACTGCGCTCTTTGATCATGAAATTACCTGATAACGAATATAAGAATAGTCACACTTGAGCTCCTCGCGGTCAGACACGAGCGCATTGGAAACGAATGAGACGAGTTTCCTCTAGTGGAAGCGTCTGGAACTGCAGCCGAACTACATCTCACTGACTAGAGCCCTGCATTTCAGCCCGAGCCCGACGGGCCCCGACTTTTTTACGCCCCTAGGGCCGGGCTTCGGGCCAATTTTCACGTCATAGGTCACATGCGGGCCGGGCCTCGGGCCTTTTTTGGGTTATCCTTCTTTTTATATTTTTAGACATTCATTAAAAAAATATGAGAAGTTGACGTCGACGATAGAAGAACAAACATAGAAAGACATTTAATAACCTCATAACTTTCATAATCTTATAATTACACTGACATATGATTGACATGACAGTCTCACGCACGCAAGCACGCGCACACACAGAAGGTTTCCCGTCAGCGCAACCAACGATTCACCTCACGTGCAAATAATGGAGAATATTAAGAGAAAAGAAGTGATAGAAGAGAGGAGGACTGGGTTAAAATCTTCCACTGTGGATGCTTCTTTTTCTCCACGATGCTCTGTAAGAGACTTTAACTTTTCGTTTGATTGGACTTTATTTTCGTTTAACTGTTGGAAACTACTGGAAAAAAGAATGGCCATGTTCTGTGGTGCATTTTTGAGGTAAGATAACCTGCAAGTTTGTTTTTGATTTATTTAATTTAATTTGCTCTATTGCTCATTTCGTTTGCGAGCGCTTTTGCGCGCAGCCTGAGCCTGCCTCAGTATTTCAAAAAAAAAAAATTACTCACTGTGGTTTAATAAATAAACATTAAACTAACTGTCTGTGTGTGTGATATGCTTGAAGTGTTTTATATCTATGGATTTTATTGTAGCCAATTAAAGTATTAGCGTTGATTTGAGAGGCTAAATTGATCAAACATGTTTTACTCGCTGTCGGCTCGGCTGCTTGGTCGTTTTTTTTTTTTTTTTTTTTTTTAATGCTCCAAACATTCTACGTCTAAATTAACTTAATAAAGAAATGAAAATAAAAGAAACATAACTAACAAAACGGACATATTTTAATGGCTGCAAATAGGGCAGGCTGCCGCTGTGAAAAAAAAAAAAAGAAAAAAAACGGGCTCGGGTCGGACTCGGGCTGATAATTCTGATGAGCTGTCGGACACGGGTCGGGCTAGGGCCTGAGCGTCTCGGGCCAGGGCCGGGCTCGGGCCTAGATTTGAGGCCCGTGCAGGGCTCTATCACTGACAGCTTGTTTTATGAGATATCAAGATCATATTTGAAACACAACTTGTTTAGATTTATGGCTTTGATTTACTTGCAGTTTAAAGGGCATCTTGCAGGTTTTTTTCTTTTTTCTAAATTAATATAACCTCGTGTGAAAATGCCTTATGAAAAGTAAATGCAGGATTAAAAATTGTTTTGCAAGACGTAAGGGCACAAATTTAATAGAAAACGTGACAGTTTCCTTGAGCGTGTTGAAAACCGCTTGTTTTTCACCATCGCATCATGTGACGTCACCAGAGGGAGTCGTTCGCCGGCTCTGCGTTCGCTCCGGGTGGAGCAGGTTGGTGTTCAGTTGGAGCGGTCATGATTCAGTGTGTTTTCGGTGCTTATTGGTAAATGATTGTGAATTATGGCCTGTCAGGACATCGAGTCCACAGGTTTCAGGTGGTTCGGCCGCCGGCGGGAAACATGACGCTCGCGGATCCGTCAGAGATCACTTATTATTGTACATCTGTTTTACAAAATGTGCCTGTCTTAATTTAATTCATTAACATATCCTACATAAACCTGTAATGTAATGCATTTATGTGTTTGTATTAGTCTGCAGCCGACACTTATTATTATTATTATAATAAATATAATATATTTTCAATCAGTACAAACCCACTTTAATGTTTCTGTTGGCTGTTTCTACATATAAAGCTTTTATACAGTAAGACAGTTGTGATTGTGATCATTTTTTTTATTCATCGTCACCAAATGGGTCAATTCAAAGCCTTTAGTCCCTCTTCCTCTGGAAACGGTCTCCTAATGGCTGACACACACAACACATGCAGGTAATTGTCTAAGTACTAGCTTTGCTATTGCCTGATACATGATGATAATAATCTGTACAGTATTGTGATCTGAGCATAGTGTTGTACATATCGTCGGCTAACGTGAATACATCTATAAGCTAACACTGTTCTCTCGCCCTGTTCTCCTCACACCACAACTCACCGTTGTTCTGTCTAACCCTGGCCTGTCCTGCTCACTTGGCTTCATATCAGGCTCATAATTATATGATATCATCATATATATCAATTATATCAATTATAGCCCATACGAGTAAACATTTAGGCTACAATTCCCCCAGCTTTCCGAGCTGTCATTGCGATCCGTTGCTTTCCTATTGTTCACTTTGACCGCTCTCCCTCCCGTTACGTCACTTCCGGTTCGGCGGTTTTCAAATGCGGAAGTAAAATTTTCTCACAAAAACGACTCCAGAAGCCTAAATAGCGTTTTATAAGTATATGTTTATATTTAATTTTTCTATACATTGGCTTGACTCTAACCTGCAACATGCCCTTTAAGAGTGAAACGTGATTTTAAAAATATATATTTCATATAAAAATGACATTTTTCATAACAATAAACACAATTCTGTAACTTTTTTTAAGTTCACTTTTCAAACTTTTTGTTCACTTCAGCAATAATCTGCCGAGTGTCGTCTTTAAAAAGAGATCAAACTTCAGTCTGTCGCTCTAAAGCGTTCGAGATTTACCCACAGTTTGAGTTGTAAATGTACTTTTCAGGTCTATATGCTCAAAAAGTGAACAAATGGATTATAAATACAGCGTAAATATAATTTATTACCATAAAATCCCCTAAAAATACAAAATATTAAATAAACATTATCAATCTAAAATATATTACATTCATTTCATTGACAAAAAAAATGATAATTCTGTCATTTTTGACCGTTAAACTGGTAAATCTGCAGTTTTTATGTTTTACGGTGACGTCCGGAGACATGCACCACGTTTACTGATTTCTGCATGAGTTTCAATTGCCGTTCAATTACACTTTCTGAAGAAACACTGAACATGAGTAAACTTTCAGAGCACTGACCTGGAGTCGACGTTTGGCGCTGTAAGAAACAAACACATAAACCTGTGAGCCGGTCAGTCGTATGAAGTGTTAGTTAGTTAGTTTGACTGGGCTGGTCTCAGACCTGTGTGGTTCTGGGAGGCATCAGAGGCGCAGCGGGACGAGGAGACGAGTCTGCAACAACACAAACAAACATTCAGCACCAAACAAATCATGGGAATCAACACTATGCGTTTTTGATTTCTGTTCAGGTCACCTCTGTTCACTGTGTCACTGGCTCCTGTTTCCTACGAGACACAGATACAGCTGTGGTTACGGTGAGCTCATTTACACCATTACTCTCATTTAGCTCTTCATTTCACACTGAAACTGTCTGAAGAATTTAACTAGAGACGCACCGAACTGAAAAAGCTCATGTACTCTCATCGTTTAGCAGACCAAGAATGGCAGTGTTGACAGAGAATTTAATATTAATAATAATAAAAAAAAAGAATATATGTATATATATATATATGTGTATGTATGTATGTATGTATATGTATAGATATATAATATATATATATTTTAATTAATATTAAATTCTCTGTCGACACCATGCCATTGATAAAATAAAATTAATAACTTAAATATTAATAACAATTTAATAAAATAATGTATTATTCATTTAATAAATCATGTAAAATTAGATAAGAAATATACACAAAATATAATATTAGATCAGTGAAATTATTTTACAATTATTAATAATGCTTTTACTTTGTTAAAATGGTTAAAAAAATAAATAATTATAATATAACATAATAGGCCTATAACATAATATTTTGTTCTATATAATATAATATAATATAATATAACAATATAATAAAAATAATATGATATGATATAATGTAATATAACATAATAAAATATATTATAACAAATTATAATATAACATAACATAATAAAACATAATATAACATAACATAATATTTTGTTCTGTATATGACGTAATATATTATAACATACTATTTTGTACTGTATAATATAACATAATATAATAAAACATAATATATCATAATATAACAATATTATATTATATCATTTAACATAAAATAATATAAAATAATATCCTATCATATAACATAACATCACATATAACATAATATAATATAATATAATATAATATAATATAATATAATATAATATAATATAATATAATATAATATAATATAATATAATATAATACCTGTTTGGGAAGTGATCCGGTGACATCCTGAGGACGTTCTTCTGAAAGACACAAAGAAGAAGAAGAAGAAGAAGAAGAAGAAGAAGAAGAAGAAGAAGAAGAAGAAGAAGAAGAAGAAGAAGAAGAAGAAGAAGAAGAAGAAGAAGAAGAAGAAGAAGAAGAAGAAGAAGAAGAAGAAGAAGAAGAAGAAGAAGAAGAAGAAGAAGAAGAAGAAGAAGAAGAAGAAGAAGAAGAAGAAGAAGAAGAAGAAGAAGAGCATACTGATGAACTGCTGATATAAAAACTGTTGCTGAACACACAGATGTGAACGTGCTGAACACACAGATGTGAACGTGCTGAACACACAGATGTGAACGTGTGAATGTGTGAGCGCACCGCTCTGTGGGTTACGGGAGATCTGGACTGATCTCAGACTGGAACAGACGTCTCCATCCTGATCAAGAGAAGAGCAGAGAAGATCTGGTCAACTCGACCGGTTCAGATAAACACACACACACACACACACACACACAGGCATTTGAATATGAGTATCTGCAATTAAGGCTTTTTAAGACCTGCACAAATAAAGTGATCACCACATGAGCCGGACAGAGATCTAGTGCAGCCCCAACATGAGCCATTACACAACACAGCTCAAATTACATATTCATGTTTGGACAGTTTGATAAAATACTAAACCTCAAATTTCAGCCTTGAACCATGTTTTAAGAAAAGAGATGATTCAAACTTATAAATGATTATATTTAGATGAATTTAAAATATGATTGCTGTTTTTCCATGCCCAAATATAAGACGTCTTGAAATGATCAAGACGTTTTGTGGCTTTAGGTTTGATCCGACTGAATTAAGGAAAAGCCAAGCGATCTGCAGCCCATTGAAACTGAAGTGTGTTTGACCAGGTGTTTGAGGACGTCTCTGACGGCATCACTGATCCCACGCTGGTGCTTCTCCAAGATCCTCTCCGTCACCTTCACACAGTCTGGACACACACCAGCACATTACACATTACACACACCACTCAACAAAACACACACCAGCACACATTACCACATACCACTGAATAAACCATGGCAATCAAGAAAATAATCCAAGAATAATAAATATGCGATTTTTATAAATTATTCAAAATAAACAGAATTTTATTTAAATAACATTAAATAAAACGTCTAATTAAATTAATAAATTTGATTTTTTTTAAATTAAAACTGATTAAATAAATGAAATTTGATTTAAATAAATACATTTGATACAAAAAATAAAAAAATTAAAAATAAGAAACAAATAAACAAATACATCTGATTAAAATGATTTTTTTTTATAAAAATTAAATTAAGATATTACAAAATTAAAATATATTTTTTAAATAAATAAAAATAAGAAAAGCAGTGTAGAAATGTAAAAATAAAAAACATACTGCTAAACTAAATAACTAAATAAATTAATTTAAATAAAACAATATTTATTACAATAAATAAATGAAATTTGATTTAAATAATAAATGGATGATCGTATTTGGCATCTAAAAGATTGAAAAATAAATAAAAACATTTGATTAAAGTAAACAAATTAAAAAATATTATAAGAAATAAATAAATGTTTATTTAAATGAATGAAATTTGCTTTAAATAAATAATAAATAAATACAAAGATGATCATATTTGGCATCTTAAAGATAGAAAAATAAATAAAAAGATTAAATAAATATATATGTTTATTAAAATAAATAATAAATTAATGCACTTGATTAAAAAAAAAACGGATTAATACAATTAAATTTATATAAAAAAGAAGAGAAGTGTAAAAAAAACACTACTAAACTAAATAGGTATATAAATAAAATAAAAGAAATGAAATTTGATTTAAATAAATAATAAATCAATACAAAGATGATCATATTTGGCATCTAAAAGATTGAAAAATAAAAAAATTGGATTGAAATAAACAAATAAAAAGATTATAACAAATAAATAATGAATTAATGCACGGATTAATGTCATTTAAAAAAAATAAAACATTAAAATAAGCAGTATATAAATAAATAAATGTGATGCTGCTGGCGTTCCTGACCGAGGAAGGACGGCCTGTGCTGGGCGTCCTGGTCCCAGCAGCTCCTCATGAGCTCCACCAGTCCCTCCAGTCCTTCAGTCTCGCTGAGGTCGATCAGAGTCAGGTCCGGCCGGTCGCCCAGAGGGATCCGAAACCGCACCAGACTGGACACAGCGCCTGGAACACACACACACACACACACACACACACACGTCGGCGGGGGACATCACATTCATTCATATGGACGACGCTTTTATCCAAAGCGACTAACAACTCTTTCACTCAGATTTTCTGTTCACAGAAAGACTACTCCCTATATGTACAGTTCTTTTCTTCTTTTGTTGTTGTTTTGTTAAAAAGAAACATTTCTGATGAGATGTACGGCAAACACGACTGTATTGTGTATGTATGGGAATATATTTGTATGTTGTGTATGTTTTTGATATAAAGATATCTGATGTACATCTGATTGAAGTGTAATGTTTATCTGAGAAAAAGTACGTAAAAAAAATTGAAAATGGAGATGCTTACCGCTGTACGGCTCCTTCCCAGTGATGATTGACCACAGCAGGACACCGTAGCTGGAGAGCAAACATTCACAAAACACACATTAGCACATTATATTCAGTCATGAAACTACAGCCTGTTCAGGAAACACTCTCTGCCTGTCAATCACTTTATCTGACGTCTGATTGGCTGGCGTGTGTTTGGTGGGCGGGGTTTCGAGGAGGCTGACGTAAACGAAGCTCTAATCTCTAGTCCTTTTTTTATTTATTATTAAAGCAGAACATAAGATAAAAACAAAGTTAGACGATACCATCAATACAAAACACATTAAACCGAAAGTAGGACGTACAGTGAGGAAAATAAGTATTTGAACACCCTGCTATTTTGCAAGTTCTCCCACTTAGAAACCATGGAGGGGTCTGAAATTGTCATCGTAGGTGCATGTCCACTGTGAGAGACATAATCTAAAAAAAAAAAATCCAGAAATCACAATGTATGATTTTTTTTACTATTTATTTGTATGATACAGCTGCAAATAAGTATTTGAACACCTGAGAAAATCAATGTTAATATTTGGTACAGTAGCCTTTGTTTGCAATTACAGAGGTCAAACGTTTCCTGTAGTTTTTCACCAGGTTTGCACACACTGCAGGAGGGATTTTGGCCCACTCCTCCACACAGATCTTCTCTAGATCAGTCAGGTTTCTGGGCTGTCGCTGAGAAACACGGAGTTTGAGCTCCCTCCAAAGATTCTCTATTGGTTTAGGTCTGGAGACTGGCTAGGCCACGCCAGAACCTTGATCTGCTTCTTACAGAGCCACTCCTTGGTTATCCTGGCTGTGTGCTTCGGGTCATTGTCATGTTGGAAGACCCAGCCTCGACCCATCTTCAATGCTCTAACTGAGGGAAGGAGGTTGTTCCCCAAAATCTCGCAATACATGGCCCCGGTCATCCTCTCCTTAATACAGTGCAGTCGCCCTGTCCCATGTGCAGAAACCCCCCCCCAAAGCATGATGCTACCACCCCCATGCTTCACAGTAGGGATGGTGTTCTTGGGATGGTACTCATCATTCTTCTTCCTCCAAACACGTTTAGTGGAATTATGACCAAAAAGTTCTATTTTGGTCTCATCTGACCACATGACTTTCTCCCATGACTCCTCTGGATCATCCAAATGGTCATTGGCAAACTTAAGATGGGCCTTGACATGTGCTGGTTTAAGCAGGGGAACCTTCCGTGCCATGCATGATTACAAACCATGACGTCTTAGTGTATTACCAACAGTAACCTTGGAAACGGTGGTCCCAGCTCTTTTCAGGTCATTGACCAGCTCCTCCCGTGTAGTTCTGGGCTGATTTCTCACCTTTCTTAGGATC
Organism: Rutilus rutilus; assembly: GCF_951802725.1. NCBI lineage: Eukaryota > Metazoa > Chordata > Actinopteri > Cypriniformes > Leuciscidae > Rutilus > Rutilus rutilus. The sequence goes on from NC_140211.1 coordinate 1,632,560, forward strand.
ATTGAGACCCCACGAGGTGAGATCTTGCATGGAGCCCCAGTCCGAAGGAGATTGACAGTCATGTTTAGCTTCTTCCATTTTCTAATGATTGCTCCAACAGTGGACCTTTTTTCACCAAGCTGCTTGGCAATTTCCCCGTAGCCCTTTCCAGCCTTGTGGAGGTGTACAATTTTGTCTCTACATTTACATTTTACATTTATTCATTTAGCTGACGCTTTTATCCAAAGCGACTTACAATTGCTATATATGTCAGAGGTCGCACGCCTCTGGAGCAACTAGGGGTTAAGTGTCTTGCTCAGGGACACATTGGTGTCTCACAGTGGATTCGAACCCGGGTCTCTCACACCAAAGGCATGTGTCTTATCCATTGCGCCACACCACCCCCATGGTGTCTTTGGTCTCTAGTGTCTTTGGACAGCTCTTTGGTCTTGGCCATGTTAGTAGTTGGATTCTTACTGATTGTATGGGGTGGACAGGTGTCTTTATGCAGCTAACGACCTCAAACAGGTGCATCTAATTTAGGATAATAAACGGAGTGGAGGTGGACATTTTAAAGGCAGACTAACAGGTCTTTGAGGGTCAGAATTCTAGCTGATAGACAGGTGTTCAAATACTTATTTGCAGCTGTATCATACAAATAAATAGTTAAAAAATCATATATTGTGATTTCTGGATTTTTTTTTTAGATTATGTCTCTCACAGTGGACATGCACCTATGATGACAATTTCAGACCCCTCCATGATTTCCAAGTGGGAGAACTTGCAAAATAGCAGGGTGTTCAAATACTTATTTTCCTAACTGTACGTGTAATAATGTGAAGTGTGTGTAAAATTGTGTTGAGTATGTGTATATCTCTATTATAAGTTTCCTAATATATATGTAGAACAATGCTCATTATATATATACTGTATATAACATTAGTTAACTACATTAGTTAGCATGAACTAATAATGAACTGCACTTATAAGCATTTATTAATCTTTGCTAATGTTCATTTTTAATTGAAATCTTCTTAACATTAGTTACTGCATTGTGAACTAACATTGTGAATGTTCAAAAGAACAGCATTTATTTAAAACAGAATATTTTCTAACATTATAAATGTCTTTACTGTAACTTTTGATCAGTTTAACTCATCCTTGATGAATAAAAGTATTGATTTATTTTATTTATTTCGCCCCAAAATAAAATTAAAATTCTTACTGACCCCAAACTTTTGAACGGTAGTGTTTAATGTTACAAAAGCTTTACATTTCAGAGAAATGCTGTTCTTTTGAACTTTCTATTCATCAAAGAATTTTGTGTAAAAAAATGTGTACACAACTGTTTTCAACATTGATAATAATAATAAATGTTTCTTGAGCATCAAATCATCATATTAGAATGATTTGTGAAGGATCATGTGACACTGAAGACTGGAGTAATGATGCTGAACATTCAGCTTTGATCACAGGAGTAAATTACAGTTTAAAATATATTAAAATAGAAAACAGTCATTTTAAATTGTAATAATATTTCACAATATTAATGTTTTTTTTAATTGTTTTTTATCAAATAAATGCAGCCTTGGTGAGCAGAAGATACTTCCTTTAAAAACTTACTGACCCCAAACTTTTGAACGGTAGTTTATATATATACAGTACCAGTCAAAAGTTTGGAAACATTACTATTTTTAATGTTTTTGAAAGAAGTCTCTTATGCTCATCAAGCCTGCAGTTAAAAAAACAACAACAACAAAAAAAAAAGTAATATTATGAAATATTATTACAATTTAAAATAATGGTTCTCTTTTTTTAATATATTTTAAAATGTAATTTATTTTTGTGATGCAAAGCTGAATTTTCATCAGCAAGTACTCCAGTCTTTGGTGTCTTATGATCCTTCAGAAATCATTCTAGTATGATGATTTATGATCAATGTTGGAAACAGTTGTGCTGCTTAATATTTTTTTTATAACCTGAGATACTTTTTTCAGGATTATTTGATGAATAAAAAGTTAAAAAGAACTGTATTTATTTAGAATAGAAATCTTTTGTAACAATATATACTACCGTTCAAAAGTTTGGGAACAATAATTTTTTTTTTTTAAAGAAATGAGTACTTTAATTCAACAAGGATGCGTTCAATTGATAAAAGGTGATGGTAACGATTTATATTGTTAGAAATGTTTTTATTTTGAATAAATGCTGTTTTTATGAATAAATGCTGTTAACGTTTTACTCATCAATGAATCCTGAAAAAAGTATTCCAAAAAAATATATTAAACAGCACAACTGTTTCCATCATTGATAATAACTGAGTATCAAATCATCATATTAGAATGATTTCTGAAGGATCATAAGACACCAAAGACTGGAGTACTTGCTGATGAAAATTCAGCTTTGCATCACAAAAATAAATTACATTTTAAAGTATATTAAAAAAGAGAACCATTATTTTAAATTGTAATAATATTTCATAATATTACTGTGTTTTTTGTTTTTTGTTTTTTTTAACTGCAGGCTTGATGAGCATAAGAGACTTCTTTCAAAAACATTAAAAATAGTAGTGTTTCCAAACTTTTGACTGGTACTATATATATATATATATATATATATATATATATATATATACATACATATATACAAATAAAGGGCGAGGTGTTGTGGGGCACAAACACTTGTTTGTAAAACACTTCTTAAATCAAGATGCATTTACTAGACGAGTAAAATGACATAAGATATTATGTCCTGTTTTTCGGGGGAATTAATCAAAATTAAGTGTGTTGATGTTAAAAAAAAAGGCAAAATTATCTGTTAATTGGGTAAGAAAAATAATCTTAATCAGATAATTTTGCATGTTTTAAGCAAAAACTCTATTTTGATTAATTTCCCCAGAAAACAAGACTTAATATCTTATGTCATTTTAGTACTTTAGTAAATGCATCTTGATTTATGAAGTGTTTGACATGTGGACTGGAAACAAGTCAACAATACAGGGTTTTTTGCAGTGTGGTGCAGCACCTGTAGACATCGGAGGCTTTGCTGGGCTTGTAGTTGACGGACTGCAGCGCTTCAGGAGGCATGTAGCTCAGCGTCCCTCCCTCGTCCTGGTCTCGCTCACCCGAACACCTCGACACGCTGAGAGCCATTCGGGACAAGCCGAAGTCTGTGATCTGCAGACCACACACAGAGTTTCACACGGCGTTACACACACACAGCGTTACACAGGGCGTTACACACACACACGGCGTTACACACACACACAGCGTTACACACGGCGTTACACACTGCGTTACACACGGCGTTGCACAGGGCGTTACACACACAGCGTTACACAGGGCGTTACACAGGGCGTTACACACGGCGTTGCACAGGGCGTTACACACACAGCGTTACACACAGCGTTACACACGGCGTTACACACAGCGTTACACACGGCGTTACACACACAGCGTTACACAGGGCGTTACACAGGGCGTTACACAGGGCGTTACACAAGGCGTTTCACAGGGCGTTACATAGGGCGTTACACACACAGCGTTACACAGGGCGTTACACAGGGCGTTGCACACGGCGTTGCATAGGGCGTTACACACACAGCGTTACACACGGCGTTACACACGGCGTTACACAGGGCGTTACACACACACAGCGTTACACAGGGCGTTACACAGGGCGTTACACACACACAGCGTTACACAGGGCGTTACACAGGGCGTTACACAAGGCGTTGCACAGGGCGTTACATAGGGCGTTACACACACAGCGTTACACAGGGCGTTACACAGGGCGTTACACACGGCGTTACACAGGGCGTTACACACGGCGTTGCACATGGCGTTACATAGGGCGTTACACACGGCGTTACACAGGGCGTTACACACACACAGCGTTACACAGGGCGTTACACAGGGCGTTACACACGGCGTTACACAGGGCGTTACACACACACAGCGTTACACAGGGCGTTACACAGGGCGTTACACAAGGCGTTGCACAGGGCGTTACATAGGGCGTTACACACACAGCGTTACACAGGGCGTTACACAGGGCGTTACACACGGCGTTACACAGGGCGTTACACACGGCGTTGCACATGGCGTTACATAGGGCGTTACACACACACAGCGTTACACAGGGCGTTACACAGGGCGTTACACAAGGCGTTGCACAGGGCGTTACATAGGGCGTTACACACACAGCGTTACACAGGGCGTTACACAGGGCGTTACACACACAGCGTTACACAGGGCGTTACACAGGGCGTTGCACACGGCGTTGCATAGGGCGTTACACACACAGCGTTACACACGGCGTTACACACGGCGTTACACACAGCGTTACACACGGCGTTACACACACAGCGTTACACAGGGCGTTACACAGGGCGTTACACAGGGCGTTACACAAGGCGTTTCACAGGGCGTTACATAGGGCGTTACACACACAGCGTTACACAGGGCGTTACACAGGGCGTTGCACACGGCGTTGCATAGGGCGTTACACACACAGCGTTACACACGGCGTTACACACGGCGTTACACAGGGCGTTACACACACACAGCGTTACACAGGGCGTTACACAGGGCGTTACACAAGGCGTTGCACAGGGCGTTACATAGGGCGTTACACACACAGCGTTACACAGGGCGTTACACAGGGCGTTACACACACAGCGTTACACAGGGCGTTACACAGGGCGTTGCACACGGCGTTGCATAGGGCGTTACACACACAGCGTTACACACGGCGTTACACACGGCGTTACACAGGGCGTTGCACACACACAGCGTTACACAGGGCGTTACACAGGGCGTTACACAAGGCGTTGCACAGGGCGTTACATAGGGCGTTACACACACAGCGTTACACAGGGCGTTACACAGGGCGTTACACACGGCGTTACACAGGGCGTTGCACATGGCGTTACATAGGGCGTTACACACGGCGTTACACAGGGCGTTACACACACACAGCGTTACACAGGGCGTTACACAGGGCGTTACACACGGCGTTACACAGGGCGTTACACACACACAGCGTTACACAGGGCGTTACACAGGGCGTTACACAAGGCGTTGCACAGGGCGTTACATAGGGCGTTACACACACAGCGTTACACAGGGCGTTACACAGGGCGTTACACACGGCGTTACACAGGGCGTTACACACGGCGTTGCACATGGCGTTACATAGGGCGTTACACACGGCGTTACACAGGGCGTTACACACACACAGCGTTACACAGGGCGTTACACAGGGCGTTACACACGGCGTTACACAGGGCGTTACACACACAGCATTTCAATTTTTTTAAATCATAATTTCAAAGTCATAATTCCGACTTTTTATGTCATAATTGACTTTATAAGCCAAAAAATTCAAAAATGATATAACGGTATTGATGTCGAACAAACTTTTAAGTCAAAAAATGTGTTCGACATCAATACCGATATGTAATTTTATTATTCTTTTTAGGATTGTGTCGCTCAACATGTTTGGCGTCGAGGCTGTCTGTGTGTAAAATCTGTTGAGTCATAAGCTTGACTTTATCTCATAATTAAGAGTTAGTATGTCATAATTTATTTTTTTTCTCAATTTGTCTTTTTATCTCATAATTTCGAAGTCATAATTCCGACTTTTTATGTCATATATATATTTTTTTTATATCGGTATTGATGTCGAACAAACTTTTAAGTCAAAAAAACTGTTCGACATCAATACCGATATATTTTTTTTTTTACGGCTGTGTGGCTGCACGTGTGTGTACTGCATGTGTGGACTGGCCTTGGCGACGAGGCTGTCGTTGAGGAGCACGTTGCTGGGCTTCAGGTCGAGGTGCAGCAGTGGAGGACTCAGCTGATGGAGGAAGTTCATGCCCAGGCCGATCTGATGAGCCATGCGGAAGCCCAGGGGCCACGGGGGGGGCCCGGCCAGCGTCTGCAGGAGCCCGGACACCGAGCCCTTGGCCATGAACTCCATCACCAGCCCACACTGCAGCGGGAGCCGGGACTCCCCCAGACGGCCCTTGTACAGGCCGAGGATTTGCATGACGTACGGGCTCCCTCCCTGGAACATCAGGGCTGCCTCTCTCTGGATAGAGGACGTGGACCTGCTCAACGAGACCAGGAAAATAAACGAGAAGGAATTTCAAGAATGACTCATCTCATAGTTTTGACTTTTTTTCTCATATTTTTGACTGTTTTAGTCAAAAAATTGGATTGACATCAATAACGATATATAATTTTTTTTTTTTTTTTTTTGTGGCTCAACAGGTTTATAGTGCATCATTAGATGTGTGTGTAGGCGGGCCTGGACTGGGCATCGAGGCTGTCGTTTAGCAACACGTTGCTGGGCTTCAGTCAGAAGCTCGATTTTTTATCTCATAGTATATCATATTTAGTTTTTGTCTCAATTTGTCTGCGTATCTCGAAGGGGACGTGGTCACGTGGACCTGATCAACGGGCCGGGAGAAATGAGAATACACAATTCATCTTTACAATAATAAACATGTTTATAGTGCATTTTCATAGAGTGCTGAAATAAATCTGCTTGATAACAGTTGTTCATTAATAAGCTTGACATTTTATCTCATAATTATGACTTAGTATGTCATAATTTCATCTTCATCTTTATTTGTCTTTTTATCTCATGATTATGACTGACTTTGTCATAATTTCAACTTTTCAATATCACAATTTCAAAAAATTTATATCATTAGCCTATTGACTTTAAGTCAAAAAAATTGTTCTGCATAAATACTGATATATTATTATAGATTTCTCCAAACATACAGAATAATCAGAAAACTAAATGAGTTGACATTCTGGAACACAAAACACACAATTAATCACAATTAAACACACAATTAATTAATGTAATTACAGTAATGCAAATGGTAACCAGGATCAAGTTTCTGCCAAAGAACTGTGGTGATTTGACCAGCAGCGGATGTTGCTCCATACGGGGCAAGTTGTCACAAGGGAAACGTCACTAGAAAAGCACTGAAGAACAGATGTAGGATGATCTACTTTACCCGTCTTTATAAAGCAGCAGCTTTATCGCCACATCCATGACCCATCCCGTGTGTTTGGCCCGGTAGATCTCACCGAATCCCCCGCAACCGATCTTCATAAAACCCTGCAGACTGTCATCACTAACCACTTCCGGTCTGCGGCAGAACTGACCGGCGTCCATCGATAATCGATACAGTTAAACAGTCTTAAAGCTTAAACATGTCATGATATGTTTGAGACCATCGCTGTTTTCTCAAAGTTCCCTGTTAAATGGCGACGCTTCCAATCCACAGCGTGAAGTTCGTTTGTTTCACTTCCCCAAACACAAACACAAACACACACACACACACGCACGCACGCACTGACGTCACCTCACCTGTGCTCAGACCTACGGAAGCACGTGACTACCACCTGAGAGGAAAAACAATAACAAATCATTGGTCTATCGAAATTATGATATAAAAATTAGAAATTTTAAGGTAAGTCATTATTGTGATTGAAATTAAGACCTAAAATTACAAATTTATGAGATGAACAGTCGAAATTGTTACATACCAGGCCTACTATACTTAATTATAACTCATGATTTCATAATTTCGACTTTTTATGTCATACTTGCGCGATTTTTTTCTTATAAATGGTTTCCATACATATACATTTCTTTATTTAACATGTACAGGCTAGTATATTTGTGTACATTTTACATCGATTTCCAATCACCACCGTTTCCGCATTCACTTCGAATATTTCTTTATTAAATTAAAAATAGGAAAAGTTACAGTACGTAGATGCGTAATTTATTTATTTTACACGTGACTTTTCTTTTTTTCTATTGTTTGTTTTGATATTTCTTCAATAAAAAAACAAACGTGACTTTTCTTTTGAAATAACGGGGGTATTTCTGCCTTGTGTTTTAATGTTGTGGTCGTCCTAAAATCTGGTGTATTTACTCGTTCCTCAATAAACGTATTTATTATTAAAATGATCTAATAAAAAAAGATCCCATTTTTGATATAGTCAAAAGGGAAATGTAAAAATTTTTTTTTAAAAAACTACACAATAGAATTATTAAAGCCCATATATTGAGCTTAAACACAACTTTAGTCAGGTTTGGTTGATGATGGACGTGTTATGTTTAAACCATATAGACAGTATATAAACGGTTAATACCTGTTACTGCTGTTGACTTACCGGAAGTGGTTTTACGTCAGTGGAAATTCCCACAAGATGTGTCTGTGTCTGTGTCTGAAAGAAGGCATAATAAAGTCTGCGAGGAGATATAGTTCATGTGTTTTTCACTCGTTTTCATATATGGCGTCATATGAGGTGTTTTGACATCGTGTCAGTTCAACAGTCGTGTGTTTGATGTCAGTAGATGTACGTGACAAAACAAAAGCGCGCCGATTCGATTCCTTGCGCGCGTCCTTTACGTCAGTTACGGTAGAGTCTCATCGCAAACTTTCCCTTTAGTTTCATTTCGACAACAATCATCATGACCAGTCCTGAATGTGGACAAACGAGTCTCCCTAAAGCTCTAGGTGATTTCTGAAACAAAACGAGCCGTTTATAACCGAGAAGGACTCGATCTAGATTGAATTCGGATTGTGTTTATAATCCAGATCGCGAGCGCTTCTTAAACACGTCGAGAAAAGACCCAGTTTAAAGTTATAAGCGATTATGGTAAGAACACGTTTACTGTCCTTCAGTCCTACATATCTTACACACAAACCTGTCCATTTTATTCTTGTGTTTGTGTTTGTCAAGGCTGTGAAACTGTTTCTGCTTTAGTCTAACGAATCGTTTTCAGTTGTTATTCGCTTATGGAACAATATTATTATGCAACCAGTTGAACTTTAATCAGTCGGCCGATGTTTGAACAGTATCGGATGGATATTAATGACTACCCTATTTTTAATCTCATCTGAATATCAACATTTGAGAGATTTGAGGTTAGCTGATCTAATTTTGTATCTCTGTAAAATTGTTGTATTATGTTGAATGTCAAAGTTTTGTTAATGAGGGATTTGTGGACACGTTCATGTTTTTAGATTTGAGTGCATTTATAGTGTTTATTTTGAGGTGAAAATATAAAATTAGACATTTGGTGTCAGATGTTTTGGCAGTTTAATAACAGAAGAATTCCAGTAAAAAGGTTCATCTAAAAGGTACATTTATTCTATGACTTAGGCTATATACAGGCATATCAATATTTACATATTTTATTTGAAGGCCCCGAGTGGCATGTTACCTACCTATTGTAATTGATGGTGTTATTATTCAATAATTCCATGAATTAGCTGTACATATAGGCAAATTGAGTGAAAGTGTTCAATTTGAATTCATAGTTTTGCTACATATCTTCAATTAAAATTTGTGAAATTAAATATGTGGGCTAAATATTCAAAAGCCTTGATATAAGTCATAGAATAAACTTACCTTTCAGATAAATACATTTTTTTCTCGGATAATACATACATATACACACATGTTATATATTTTACAAAATGTTATGTTAGATGTGATTAATTAGGACAGCGCTAATATATATATGTGTGTGTGTGTGTCTGTGTGTGTGTGTGTGTGTGTGTGTGTGTGTGTGTGTGTGTGTGTGTGTAAAATCTATATATAATATAAAATGCTTATTCAACTTCTTTTTAAAATGTTGTTTTGACAATTTAGTTGAATAACTGATGATAGACATTTTTTATAAAATGTATTTGATAGTGCTAATATATATATATATAGATAGATAGATAGATATAGATATATATAGATATAGATAGTAAGTTGACAAATTATGACATAAAAAGTCACATTTATGAGTTAGTATGTATACATTTATCATTATGGCATTGTGGAAATTTTGAAACGAGTCTCTATATTCAGTTACTTTTGTATTTGGGCTTAAAGTGCTAAATTTGTTGAGTGACATTTAATCTTTTGAAAGGCCCTTTTGTTCGAGTCCATAAGCAGAACTTGATGTTTCCAGGGTTGTTCTGACTCATGATCACTGATTCACTGATGCTCTTATATATGTAAAGGATATACTGATGCGGTTCCCTGTGTCTCCGTCAGTGAGTGGATCATGGCTCTCTCAGGCCTGGCTCTGGAAGCATGTGAATTGTCAACAAAATTTGGTTTGAGTCCATAAGCAGAAATTGATATTTCCAGGGTTGTTCTGACTGATGATCACTGAATTGCTGATGCTCTTATATATATATATATTTACCCATAATTTACCCTACTGTAAAGTACTACCATGTTTTCTATTATATATATATATAGGGTGAGTTGACAAAGTATTACATAAAAGGTCAAATTTATGACTTGGTTTGAAAGGCCCTTTAGTTTGAGTCCATGAGCAGAACTCGATGTTTCCAGTGTTGTTCTGATTCACTGATGCTGATCCTCGTGTCTCCCTCAGTGAGTGTGTGATGGCTCTCTCAGGCCCGGCTCTGGAGGAGTGTGTCCCCCGTGTGTGTGTGGAGGATGAGTTCACCTGTGCAGGTGTGCTGGGGGGGGCCCTGCAGGCACTGAGACCCTCGGTGGAGCGAGTGTTCGGGGTCACGCTGGTCATCGGAGCAGAAGAAGAAGAGTCGGCTCAGAGCGGTCTCATCTGGCTCCAGCTGAGCGGATCGACACCAGATGTGCAGGCGGCAAAGGTGCACAACTATCTATCTGTCTGTCTATCTATCTATCTATCTATCTATCTATCTATCTATCTATCTATCTATGTGTCTATCTGTCTGTCTGTCTGTCTGTCTATATATCTATATATCTATCTATCTGTCTGTCTGTCTGTCTGTCTGTCTGTCTGTCTGTCTGTCTGTCTGTCTGTCTGTCTGTCTGTCTGTCTGTCTGTCTGTCTGTCTGTCTGTCTGTCTGTCTGTCAGTCTGTCTGTCTATCTATCATACATGTCAGTGTTGATTACAGCACTTTACCCTCATCCTTCCCTCCTGGGTCAAAATGACATGAAGCCCTGAAATTATACTTAATTTATTTTATTATTTTATATATATTATTATTTTTGTCCAGAAAGCTTATTTTTATTTCAGTTTGATAAAAAAATTCAAATTTTTAATGATATTTTTAGTTATTTTTTATTTTATTTACCTTTAAATGACTAGATTTGATCAATAAATAATAAATAAATACTCATTTAAGCACATTCCTCACATTCTTTCAACTTAAATTCAAAATAACTCACAATTTCATGCATAACCCTTTTAATTCAGCTCTAAATATCTTACATTGGGTGTCTTTGCCGACCTCTTTTGGAAAAATTATAATATATCATGATATTTCATGACTCTAGATTAGTGCTGCACGATTAATCGTATCGCAATCGCAATCGCGATGTCAAGCCTACGCGATTATATGACGCAAAATGCTGCGATTTTATATTAAATAAACAAATTAGCGCTGTTAACGCACTTATTAATGCAAATGCTTTTAAACCATTCATGCGCGATAAGACATAAAAGAACGAGCCGCCTGTGAATGTCCTCCTGACACACACACACATGTACACACACACACACACACACAGATAGACGCGCGCCAGTATCAAGTTCTCTTTCGCGGTAGAACGAACAACACACATGTATGCCAAAATGAACGCGCTGCCTGTGAATGTCCTGACTGTGACAGACAGAAAGACTCGCGCTAATATCGTGCGTGCGCACAAAACAGCATGACAGAATACAGTTATCTTTCGAGCTTGAACGAACAATAACACAAACAATTATGCAAAAATGTATTTTTGTCGAGTGTCTTCATAACATAAGAGTAGTCTTATGATGAACACGAAGAGTTGTGATAACTCGTGAAAGAATGAGGCGCGTGTGAGATCCGCGTCTCTGACAGCGGCTGGTCTTAAAGGGACAGTACAGTAGCCACTAATTACATCTGATCTGTCGCTAAAGTTATTCTTTTTTTTTTTCAATTTCTTTTTTATTATTATTATTTTTCTTTAACCTGACATGTATGGTTATATGTACTCTTGTATGTAAATTATCTTTTGTTCTTGTTAAAATGCAAAAAAAAAATATATATGTTGCTAAAGTTAATCAAAGAACAAAGGGAACAGAGAAAAACACTCACTGCTCTTGACTAAAGAACTTTTTTCTTTAGGCTGATTATCACTAATCTGTGTGTGCATTTATTTTCCTTGAGAACCAAGCAAGTTGACTCATGAAACCATTTGTTTATTATATCGCATATCGCAATCGTAATCGCAATATTGACCTCAATTATCGCAATATGACATTTTCCCCAAATCGTGCAGCCCTACTCTAGATGGCCTTATGGCTCTATATGGAGCAAATGAGAAAAAAAAAAAAAAAAACATTTTCTAAATATCTTCTGGGTCAAAATGCCCCGTACCTGCCATCGATCTACAGTCGGAAAGTTTCTAACTAACTCGAGGCTTCAATGTAAGATCAGTTCAGAGCCCATAACTGACCCTACTGTAAAGTGCTACCATGGTTTCTGTTATTGCTATTGTGTGAATTGTTGATTTACTCGCGACTCTTAGATTTTCGTGAAAGGTGTCGTCAATCAGGAAGCTCAGCAAGAGTTCCAGTTTCCCGAAGTGCTTCACTGTGTGTTCTGTGGTGCCAAAGGGCTGTTTATGGACTGCCTGACTAAAAATACCTCTGCGCATATAGTGGTAAGTGAAAATATCATGTACTCCAATGCATTATTTTATGTTTCGTTGGCAGTATTTTGTCTTACTGTCCCGAGAAATATCTAATAATTCTTGAAACAAGATAAAGTTCCCTGGAGAAACAAAATAAAAATGCATAACTTGAATATACGGTATCTTGAAAAACACACAAGTGTGGCATTTTAATTTTAATAGTGGTCTAGGAAAAGTTTGCTTTCTGTAATCAAGTTTTTGTCTAATAAATGACATGTGCATGGAAAGTGTACATTTGGGAAAACGTAACATTTTAGTGGAAAAAGTACAAACGCTTTTAAGGTTTTAGTGTCCCCTAAATATCTAAGTAAGAAGATAGCGGTTACCTGAGAAACCGCACAAAATGCAAGATAAATGTTTCAAAACAAAAATTAGGGATGTACGGTATATCGGCCACCTCATCGGTATTGGCTGATATATGTTCATTTTTAATGTTATCGTTATCGGCCCGATAAGATAATTTCTCCGATATATTAAAGCTGATAAATCATGTAGTATTTCCTTCAGCTGAGACTCTTCAGATGCGCACAGTGTTTGAACTGCTTGAAATATGATTGGAATCACTTTAAAAAAGGAAAATACAGTAAAGTAGTGCAGATCTGTCATATCGGCTACATAAAACGATCATGAGAACACTATAATTGTGTGTTTGGGACATAGTGAGACTTTTGTTTTTGTAATCAGGCTCTCAAAAAGTATATACAAATGTGAATTTAGATTTATCTGCAAGTATATCGGTTATGGGCTTTCAATTATAAAGAATGATCGGTTATCGGTATCGGCCAAAATGTTCATATCGGTGCATCTCTAATAAAAATGCATACAGTACATAACATGCAAGTTGAAGTTTATCTGAAAGGTTGCAAAATAAAATGCATGAAATGCAAGATAAAGTTTACCTGCGAAATCTAATTTAAATGTATACATACTAGGGGTGTAACAATATATCATGTCATAATATATCACAATACAAAAATACAACAATATATATCGTGGTTAGTGACAGTATGTATCGTGTACAATGTCACAACGTTTACAGAGTTTAGTGTCAGTACTACATTAAACTACTATATATCATGTTGAATATAATGTATAAGAATGCAATGGGGGAATATTTGTTGGTCCTGATAATGCCAAATGTCTTATATTACCAGTAAAAAGTGGCCAACATTATTTTAAATAGGCTATATCTAGTCAGTGACAGAGTGCATGCATATTCATCTAAAATACTTCTGTATTTTCAACTTCAGAATCATGAATATTATTATATTATTCATCATTGTCCTGTGCATTGGGTCACCAGCACCAAGTCACCTTGTTAACCTTTTCCCATATGTCTTGGAGTATCGCAATTATATCGTACCGTTAGTTGAGTATCGTGACATGAGGGTATCGTTAGACTCCTAATGCATACTAATTTGCCCGTGAATATGCTCTTGAATTGCTTACTGCATCACTAATAAAAATGCATACAGTACTAATGAATAACATGCAAGATGAAGGTTATCTGAAAGGTTGTGAAATAAAATGCATGAAATGCAAGATAAAGTTTACCTGAGATACAAAATTAAAATGCATACTAATTTGCCGTGACTATGCTCTTGAATTGCCATAGTAAATCCTGTTGTGTAGTTATAATGATCCCGGTTCTGTTTGTTAAACCTGTCTCCAAACCCTCCTGCAGCTGGGATCCCAAGGCTTTCTCCTCATAACCGGACTGGCAGAACCTGTGGTGAAAGCCTACTCCTTTATCACAGACCTGGTGGAGAAATACAGGAGTAGCCAGGGACGGCGTGCCGAGACCGGGATCGGGATAGCGGGAGAATCCCTGGAGTCGCGTCGGGCCTTCAAGTCCCTGGTTGAGAATCTGGAGGACCGGCACACCCTTGACCTGCTGGTGTTACCGGTGATGGTGAAGGAGGCTCTGCTGGACCTGGTGAAGCAGTCCGGATTGGACTCGTATGCAAAGCGGCACCAGGAAGGTCTAATCCCATTGGAAGCCAATGGATCATTAGCGGTGCAGAGAAGCGTTTATAATCATACCGCAGAAAACTCACATTCCCAGCATCCGCAATCTGCTTATGACAGGATTAACAGCACGGATGATTTCAGAAATGAATCCCACGGTCCGTTTCCCCAAGGCTTTACCCTCGACTCACCTGAGTCTCCAGAACCAGAACCTGAATCCGAGACTCCTGCTGTTCCGTCGTCCGCGAGAAACAAAGAGGAGTTCGAGCACCTTCTCAAGTTCTTCAGCGCCATGGGATTCACCGAAGAGGTTGTGCACGACGTTCTGGCCCGAACCGGCCCTAAAGAAGCGTCGCAGCTTCTGGATTTGATTCAACAGGAGCACGACAAAACTAACCAGCGGAAGAATAAAGACAATGCGGTTGGCGAAACGCACGAGGCCACTGAAGTAGGAGAGGAGAATGCTAAAGAGGAAGACTTCGTCTTGGGGGTGTTGAAGAAGGCGGCGGCCACTTGTGGATACACTGAGGACAGAGTGATGGAAGTGTATGGCAATCTACCCGAGCTCAAGCCACACGAGCTGCTCATGCAACTGCAGAAACAAGAGTTCGCCGAACATGCGATTGGGACGAGAAATGGTGGAAAGCGAGCTGATTGGACGATTGAGACGAAACCAGTGGCAGATTTTGAAAAAGTCGATTCTGGGAGCAGAAACGGAGCGACCAAGCTTGGCATGTCCAAACCGTTAAGCGTTCCCTCCGTGAGAGGCCCGCCAATGACTACATACGCCTTCGAAACCTTGATCCCCGACTCACAGCCAGGGAATCTGCCGGCACAGTCGCCTCCACGGAGGATCAAACCAAACACGGATCTCGGTTTCCCAAATCTCCCCAATCACGTCATCGCGCCCAAACCGAGAGCGTCGGAGACGTCTGTGGTCACAGGACCTCAGCGGTTCCTCGAGAGCCTGAAGACGCCATTCAAACTGCATCTGTCGGACGAGCCTGGCGACCCCATGCTGCGTCAGGTCATCATCGACGGCAGCAATGTTGCAATGAGGTAGGCTTGCTACGATAGTCTATATAACAGACACTACAGTTCAAAAACTGAATGGTGTCTGCTTAATAAACCGTGAGCTGAACGAGAGTCGCAGCACAGATCAGCAACAGGAGACAGATTTCATCTATCACGAGAGCGAAGAACTGACTGACAACTGAAATGTATTTTAAGCGAATTTTGTTGTTGTGTTTTTCATTAACAATAATAGGCTAATGAACTCACCATTCAAGCAAACCGCCCCGAATTGGCGCTAATTTGAAAGCGAAACTAAAATGCACACAGCCGCAGCATTTTACTTTCGCCTTTAAATTAGCGATTTAAAAGCCCCCGCCGGTGATACCGGTATTACCGGTGTTGTCACACGTCGATTACCGGTGGGAAAATATCCTCACCGCCACATCCCTAAATGAGGTAAACATCGCAATATGATGCGTGCTATAGAGGGCGTGTCTCGGTCGACTGCCATATTGAAAGAAAATGTTGTCGACATGGATCAATTTGATGATATTTGGTGTGTTTTTGTGCTGACTGACTTCATATTAATTGATTAAATGTAAAAAATTTGACATAAAATAAAATGCATTCATTTAGTTAGGTTAGAAAAATGCCATTATTCAAATCTAATTGGATGTATGCATTATATTTTATGTTAAATTCTTACATTTAATCAATAAATATTAATAAAAATAGATATTAAATTACCCCTTTTTATCCCTTACAACTCATCTTTGATCACCAAAATGACATATTTAAACTTTTTTTCCTTGGAAAAAAATGTCTTCATGCCTTAAAATATCTTGAATGTAACGCGACACCCTTGCCTCATTTAATATGCGCGGTTCTATGAATATGCAAATGAGCCCCGCCTCCACTCACTCACTCAGCTCAGAGATCCACTGGTTGACGATCACACGTTGATCTGATTGGTTACAAGGTAGTTTGTGACGTCAGAAACACCAGCGATTTCAAAGCGTGTTTTTGAGACTGTCTTTGGTTCACTGCAGTTTTAAGGAGAAAATACTCAGCAATGGTGTCGACTTATGAACTTACACATGCTTTGTCTTAACGCACATTAAAAACACCACATAGACACATAAACAACATTAAAAGCTGGATTTTCACCACAGGGGGACTTTAAAACAAGACTGCATATTCATAGAACCTCGTATACTAAATGAGCCAAGGGTGTCGAGTTACATCCCAGCTATTTTAAGAACATGTTTAAATATGTAATTTTGGTGATCAAAGATGAGTTCTAAGGGATAAAATTATTGACTACAGGGAGACTTGCATGTTGATGTATTCGTACTGGAAATACAGAGGATGAACAGCGCTTTTGCAGTGACGAGAAGACATGATGGCATTACTGATAAGATAATCCTGAGCCAGCTGATGATGCGTTAGGGTTAGGGTTAGGGGTTCCTAATGCTGATGAGGGAGTGAATGTTTCAGTGTTTACTCACACGAACCAGGGAGTGAAATGAGCAGTGAAACTGTGTGAATGTGATCTGATCCTCCACAGTCACGGGTTGGGAGTGTTCTTCTCCTGTCGAGGCATCGCTCTGGCCGTTCAGCACTTCTGGGCAAGAGGACATCGAGAAATCACTGTGTTCATCCCTCAGTGGAGGCAGAAGTTTAACTCCAAGACTAAAGGTGAGGCTCACTTTATGCCTCAGTGACATCTTAAGGCTCGTTCACACCAAGAACTATACGTTTCTTGAGACAAAATGCATTTTTCTATTCCACTGCACTTCTTTTCCAGTTGTTTTTCAGTGTAAACACGTGCTAGGCTGAGGACTTTGGGGCCTGTCGCTTTAAATGCACGAGCGCTTCAAAGTCAGGTGGATTCTGATTGGCTGCCAATATTTTGATTGTCCATCATCAAGCAGGAATCGATCAGGGATGTGTTTCCCGAAACCATCGTTCTAACGAACATTCGCAAACAGCATCGCAGAGTTGTGTGTTTGGAGCGACAGATCTCGGCCTGCGGTTAGAAGAAGAGTTTCTTGTTTTCATGACATGTGGACTCAATAAATCATTATTTTGAGGAATATAAGCAAGCTGACATTCAGTACAATCTATATATGTTTATTTATAATACATACAAATGTCATTTACGTCTTTTAGTTTGTCAAGAGATTTAAAGCGTAGTTTTTGAAGAGTGCGCATGTGCGAACGAGCTCTAGATCGAGTCTGTGATTGAATCTGGAAATAAAGCAAAACAACTGAGAACATTTTGAGATAGTCCTCAGATGCCTCAAACAGATTTATTAAAAGTAGTTATGACATCATTATCCAATGATATCGTTCCTCTATGCCTTTATGGTAATAGTTGTGTGGACTTCCCTGTTCTCAAAGAGTTAGAATGATCAGTAAAACATTGTAGTTAAAGTTACCATTAATGGTTGGAGAAAGAAGCTTGTGAACGCCACCTACTGGTCACGCAAGGAAAGCTCAGCCCAAACATGCAAACAAGCCCATTGAAGAAGTTTTCGTGAAAGTGTCATTTATTAAATGCGATCTACATGATTAAATGCTAATTAATATGCAGTGCTGGGCAAACAAGGTCAATCTTGTATTATTTAGTGTGCTCTGTGTTTCCTGTAGAGAAGCATTACCTGACTGACCTGCATGATCTGGGTTTCGTCTCATACACTCCCTCCAGAGAGGTCGAGGGCAAGAGAATCAACTCCTACGACGACCGGTAACTCATCATCTCCTCTCAGACCAACACTGTTCCAGAGGGACCATTTCTCTCTTCTGCAAAACATGGAAGAAGATACTTTGAGAAATTATGGTTTGAATGAGTAAATGATGACAGAAATATACATATTTCGTTCAAAATCAAAGATCATCTGTAATATTATCTGACAATTTAGTTGATGTTCAAACAACAACTATCAGTTTTATCATCAGAATTTAAGTTATTGTGTTTTTCTTGCCATGATTTCCATCATTTAAGAATTTTAAATATATGTATTTGAAATGCATATAAAATATCCATGCATTTGAATAACACAGTTTTTAACTTAACACACTAATAAACGTAATGTCAGTCAAACATAAATGAACAGATTTCTGCTCTCAAAATATACATTCAATCCCCTGCAATCAGCATAAATCTGTTCATTGTAAAAACAATTCGATTTTTTTATGAATATGGTTCAAATATGACTAGCTGTGAAACAAGCAATATCCAGTTAGTTAAAATGTATGAGATTGAAGTAAACTGGATTTATTGATGATAAATGTATAAACCTGGTTATTGTACATTTAAAACGTTCAATTTATTAATACTAATACAGAAATATGACCTGTACATAAATGTAAAAAAATAAAAAAATCATATATTTATGACTGACAAGTTTATTATTTTATTATATTATATTAATTTTCAGACTATGTTTATACTTTTTAACTGAATTTAATTGTTTTCACAATAATTTATACTGATTTAAGCTATTTGAATGAATCCATTTTGAATAAAATCAAAGCAAATAGTTAATGATAAACTATGCCATGAAATCTGATCAGTTTCAGTTATGTTCGACTGACAGTTTAATAAGTTTATTAGTTTATGTAACTAATGTAATTCAAACGGAAGGACATTTTATATGCAGTTGAAGCACACAAATCTTACATTTATGCCTGAATATGTGTTTTGAGCGGCAGCTGTGATGAAACGCTGATTTCTCCAGATGACGAGTGATTGTTCTTCAGGTTCATGCTGGCGCTGGCGCAGAAGACGAACGGAGTGATCGTGACGAACGACAACCTGCGGGATCTAGTGGACGAATCGCCGGCGTGGAGAGACATCATAAAGAAGAGGTAGAACTGACAGTGTAGTTACACTCATTTATCTTCAGTTCCCCCTGGCATAACTCGTGTAAAGTGTGGTGTTTCAGACAGAAGTGTATTTCTGCTGCCTTCCTTCTGAAACAGTCACATTTAAAGAGTTATCCTGAATTATCAATGCCTTAAAGTGCCCCTGTTGTGCTACTATTAAGACTCCTGTTTATGTTTATGAGTCTCTTACAACAGGTTCACATTCATCCAAGGTCAAAAACACTCTCATAATATCCATATATTTTCTCTCAGTGTCTGAAACGCTTCGTTCAAAGATTCAGTCTCTCTAAGCCCCTCCTCTCTGAGAGCTGCTCTGCTGTGATTGGTCAGAAAGCAAACGCTCATTATCATATCTGAATCTGAGCTCTTGATCACAGTGATACGAACAGTGACGATGGCGTGGGTTTTACCGTATCAGTCTCATCAAAACAGCGTCTTCTCCACATGAACAACACGAACCAAACTCTTCAAGTCTCAGATACACTACAGTGTTTGAGGGCGGGGCTAAGAGACGCTGCTCAGCCAATCGGGTGACATTATGCAAATTAGGGTAACACTTTCTTTTACAGTGTCCTTGTTACATAATGTTACATGTAACAGTAAATTATGCATAATTACACGCAACTAACCATCAACCAAATCCTAATCCTACCCTAACCCTGCAGTAAGTGCATGTAGTTGCTTAATATTACTCAGTACTTAAATTGTGTAACTCAAATTAGTTACAAACCTTCAGCAGGAAGTGAGACTGAATTACTGACGACTCGTTTCAGTTCAGAATCAACTCTTTCTTTCAGGAGACACAAACTACATTCACACACAGCTCTATTACACACACACACATCTCTATTACACACACACACAGCTCTATTACACACACACATCTCTATTACACACAGCTCTGTTACACACACACACATAGCTCTATTACACACATCTCTATTACACACAGCTCTATTACACACACACAGCTCTATTACACACACACAGCTCTATTACACACACACACATCTCTATTACACACACACAGCTCTATTACACACACACACATCTCTATTACACACACACAGCTTTATTACACACACACAGCTCTATTACACACACACACATCTCTATTACACACACACAGCTCTATTACACACACACACAGCTCTATTACACACACACATCTCTATTACACACAGCTCTGTTACACACACACACATAGCTCTATTACACACATCTCTATTACACACAGGTCTATTACACACACACAGCTCTATTACACACACACAGCTCTATTACACACACACAGCTCTATTACACACACACACATCTCTATTACACACACACAGCTTTATTACACACACACAGCTCTATTACACACACACACATCTCTATTACACACACACAGCTCTATTACACACACACACAGCTCTATTACACACACACATCTCTATTACACACACACAGCTCTATTACACACACACACAGCTCTATTACACACACACATCTCTATTACACACAGCTCTGTTACACACACACACATAGCTCTATTACACACATCTCTATTACACACAGCTCTATTACACACACACAGCTCTATTACACACACACACATCTCTATTACACACACAGCTCTATTACACACACACATCTCTATTACACACAGCTCTATTACACACACACACATCTCTATTACACACACAGCTCTATTACACACACACACATCTCTATTACACACACAGCTCTATTACACACACACATCTCTATTACACACAGCTCTATTACACACATCTCTATTACACACAGCTCTATTACACACAGCTCTATTACACACAGCTCTATTACACACATCTCTATTACACACAGCTCTATTACACACATCTCTATTACACACAGCTCTATTACACACATCTCTATTACACACAGCTCTGTTACACACACACACATAGCTCTATTACACACATCTCTATTACACACAGCTCTATTACACACATCTCTATTACACACAGCTCTATTACACACATCTCTATTACACACAGCTCTATTACACACATCTCTATTACACACACACACATCTCTATTACACACACACAGCTTTATTACACACACACAGCTCTATTACACACACACACATCTCTATTACACACATCTCTATTACACACAGCTCTATTACACACACACAGCTCTATTACACACAGCTCTATTACACACATCTCTATTACACACAGCTCTATTACACACATCTCTATTACACACAGCTCTATTACACACATCTCTATTACACACAGCTCTATTACACACACACAGCTCTATTACACACACACACATCTCTATTACACACACACAGCTTTATTACACACACACAGCTCTATTACACACACACACATCTCTATTACACACACACAGCTCTATTACACACACACACAGCTCTATTACACACACACATCTCTATTACACACAGCTCTGTTACACACACACACATAGCTCTATTACACACATCTCTATTACACACAGGTCTATTACACACACACAGCTCTATTACACACACACAGCTCTATTACACACACACAGCTCTATTACACACACACACATCTCTATTACACACACACAGCTTTATTACACACACACAGCTCTATTACACACACACACATCTCTATTACACACACACAGCTCTATTACACACACACACAGCTCTATTACACACACACATCTCTATTACACACACACAGCTCTATTACACACACACACAGCTCTATTACACACACACATCTCTATTACACACAGCTCTGTTACACACACACACATAGCTCTATTACACACATCTCTATTACACACAGCTCTATTACACACACACAGCTCTATTACACACACACACATCTCTATTACACACACAGCTCTATTACACACACACATCTCTATTACACACAGCTCTATTACACACACACACATCTCTATTACACACACAGCTCTATTACACACACACACATCTCTATTACACACACAGCTCTATTACACACACACATCTCTATTACACACAGCTCTATTACACACATCTCTATTACACACAGCTCTATTACACACAGCTCTATTACACACAGCTCTATTACACACATCTCTATTACACACAGCTCTATTACACACATCTCTATTACACACAGCTCTATTACACACATCTCTATTACACACAGCTCTGTTACACACACACACATAGCTCTATTACACACATCTCTATTACACACAGCTCTATTACACACATCTCTATTACACACAGCTCTATTACACACATCTCTATTACACACATCTCTATTACACACACACACATCTCTATTACACACACACAGCTTTATTACACACACACAGCTCTATTACACACACACACATCTCTATTACACACATCTCTATTACACACAGCTCTATTACACACACACAGCTCTATTACACACAGCTCTATTACACACATCTCTATTACACACAGCTCTATTACACACATCTCTATTACACACAGCTCTATTACACACATCTCTATTACACACAGCTCTATTACACACACACAGCTCTATTACACACACACACATCTCTATTACACACACACAGCTTTATTACACACACACAGCTCTATTACACACACACACATCTCTATTACACACACACAGCTCTATTACACACACACACAGCTCTATTACACACACACATCTCTATTACACACAGCTCTGTTACACACACACACATAGCTCTATTACACACATCTCTATTACACACAGCTCTATTACACACACACAGCTCTATTACACACACACACATCTCTATTACACACACACAGCTCTATTACATACACACACACATCTCTATTACACACACACAGCTCTATTACACACACACAGCTCTATTACACACACACACACACACACACACAGCTCTATTACACACACACACATCTCTATTACACACACACAGCTCTATTACACACACACACACACACACACACACACAGCTCTATTACACACACACAGCTCTATTACACACACACACACACAGCTCTATTACACACACACACACACACACACACACACACACACACACACAGCTCTATTACACACAGCTCTATGACACACAGCTCTATTACACACACACACACACAGCTCTATTACACACAGCTCTATTACACACACACACACACAGCTCTATTACACACAGCTCTATTACACACACACACACACAGCTCTATTACACACAGCTCTATTACACACAGCTCTATTACACACACACACACACAGCTCTATTACACACAGCTCTATTACACACACACACACACAGCTCTATTACACACACACACACACACACACACACACACACACACAGCTCTATTACACACACACACACACACACACACACACACACACAGCTCTATTACACACACACAGCTCTATTACACACACACACACACAGCTCTATTACACACACACACACACACACACACACACACAGCTCTATTACACACAGCTCTATGACACACACACAGCTCTATTACACACAGCTCTATTACACACACACACACACAGCTCTATTACACACAGCTCTATTACACACACACACACACAGCTCTATTACACACACACACACACAGCTCTATTACACACAGCTCTATTACACACACACACACACACACACATCTCTATTACACACAGCTCTGTTACACACACACACATCTCTATTACACACAGCTCTATTACACACACACACACACACACACACACACAGCTCTATTACACACAGCTCTATTACACACACACACACACACACACACACACACAGCTCTATTACACACACACACACACACACACACACACACACAGCTCTATTACACACACACACACAGCTCTATTACACACACACACACACACACACACACACACACACAGCTCTATTACACACGTCTCTATGACACACAGTTGTTCTCATCAGTGATTGGCTTGTGTGTCAGTTTGCTCCAGTACGTGTTTGCTGGAGATCTCTTCATGTTGCCTGATGATCCTCTGGGCCGTGGCGGACCTCACCTGAGAGACTTCCTGCACAAACACAACAGGTGATCCTCACTTCTACTGAGAAATCTGTGTGTTTGTCATGATACACACGACTGCTCAACACTGTGAGATTATTAAATGTGTCTGAAAGAGTCTCTTCTGCTCACCAAGGCTTCGTCTATCAGATCAAAAATACAGTAAAAACAGTGAAATATTATTCTAATGTAAATCATCTGTTCTCTATGTGAATATACAGTAAAGTGTAATTTATATCCTGTGATCAAAGCTGATGTTCAGCATCATTACTCCAGTCTTCAGTGTCACATGATCCTTCACACATCACTCTAATATGAGGATCTGATGCTCAAGAAACATTTATGATTATTATCAGTGTTGAAAACACATTTTATTTGATTTTTCAGGATTATTTTTGATGAATAGGAAGTTCAAAAGAACAGCATTTATTTGAAAAATAATCTTTTGTAACATTATACATGTATTCACTGTCACTTTTGATCAATTCGGTGTGTCCCTGATGAGTAAAAGTATTACTTTATATAAAAGGTCTTACTGAACTCAGAGTTTTGAATGGTAGTGTGCATCATTTATTTCTGTTTTTGACAGAATTTACAGTGCATTGTTTTTATACACAAACTCAGATCATTATTATAACTGAATATTAACAACATTTATGCCAAAGTTTGCATTAGTGTTGTTTTCCTGATAAACACAGTGCCGTTTATTCGGAGATCCACCAAACGAGGCCATTTATTTGTGAAATATGAAAGCAGTGATAAACTTTTCATTTCATGCCAGTGTTGACTTTTAGCAGATATTCATGTCTGATCTTCACAGTCTTGAGTTTCTTCAGTCTTCCTCTTATAGGAAAGCAAACCCAAGACTATTGTTAATATCTTTTTTTTATTATTTAATCAGGCACACATTAATAGTACATAACAATAGGTAAAATGCGGCAGATTTAGCCAACGCTGGCTATTTTTCATCCGTTGTCCCTTTTGCAGGGTTAAGGTTGTCCCTTTTGCAGGGTTAAGGACATACACAACACAAGAATAATAAATAAATAAAAACTACCATACCAGAATACCTATACATTTGTATTTCTTTTGCACAATTTTGATTCATATTTTCAGCTTTTTTGTTTAATTCTTTCAACTCCGTTGGAAGTCTATTCCACTCACGTGTTCCTCTAAAAGCCAAAGAGACCTTACAGTTATATGACCGTCCTGTTATCTGATCAATATAACCCTTAAAAACAGGGGGAGCGAGGCCAGATAGAATCTTAAAAACAAGTATCAAATCAGCATATTGAATCTTAAATACTACAATGAAGAAAACTATCTGGGCTTTTTATCTAGGACCTTGAGAGTTTGTTTATACATGATTTCAACCGGTTTTAGAAATGCTTTGCATGTTTTTGTCATACAGTGTAACATGCGTCTCCTGTTAATGTGTTCTCAGCGGTTCTCCTGTTCCCGGAAGCCACACGTTTGCCGGTTCCTCGTCCTCCTTCTCTCCATCACCCGCGCCCCGCGCTCACACCGAGCTCCTGCAGTACCGGGACCGGACCCCAGGGGGCAGAGGTCAGGAGGTCAGCGAGAGGTCAGTGGAGGAGACGCTGGCGCTCCAGCAGAGTTTACTGCCCATCTTCCCCGGTCAGGAGAGCGTGATCATCATGATCCTTCAGTGTCACCCGGCGCTTCGAGACCTGGACCGAATCACGCACCTCGTGCTGGAGCAACAGGAGTAATCACCGTCTCATAATGCCTTTTAAATCTTAATCATAATTTATACATTCACGAAGACACGTTTTTAAAGTGTACTTGTGCTTTTATGAGCCGTTTATAATCTGTGCAACACTGAACCAGCGAGATACATGCTTTAGAGATACACAGCACATTGTTAGTTAACGCATAAACTAATGTTAACAAATACTTCTACGGCGTTTATTAATCTTAGTTCATTTAAACATGATTAAAATCAAAAACGTCATTTATTAACATTAGTTAATGCACTGAACAAACAATGAACAATTATATTAGAGAAGATAAATGCTTTAGAAATATAACAAACCAGTCCGGTAACACTTTATAATAACCTTCAGTTGTAGGTCATTAATAAGTGGTTAGTTAATGATAAACATTCATAAATGATTAGCAAGTGATTTACTAACATTTTATGTATGTTTTGTATGTTAATACAAAAAACAATTATGAAACGCATATTCATGTTTTGTAAATGATTAGTTAATCATTAACTAATCAATTGTAAATGACTTGTAACTGAATCTACAAAACATGCATAAAATAATGACCATATCACTTATTAATCATTTATGAACACATAGTCATGTTTCGTAAATAATTAGTTAATCATTTACTAATCACTTGTAACGGAACATAAAACGTTAGTATATCACTTGCTAATCATTTTGTTCTGTAAATGATCAGTTCATCATTAACTAACCACTTATAAATGACTTACAACTGAACGTTATTATAAAGCTTTACCACAAATAAGTGTTACCGTTATTTGAAATGTTGTTGATGACTATTTATTTTCACACGCTTCTTTCTTAAAGTAAGAATTACCGGAAAAACAAAAATCAGAGTTTTATTTTCAACTGTTTTCTTTCAGGGACTGCGGGTGTAATTGAGCAATGCATGTTTACATTTTGTATTTTTATACTAATGTTCATTAACATGCAATGTCCCTATTAAATGAATTAAATACATAAAACGTGTTGTCAGTGAGTTTGTGTGACAGGTAATCTACATAAAACAGACCAACAGTATTCCCCCGGCTATTCATTTATTGTTATATTTATTATTATTTTATGATTATGATGTTATTCTTTGACAAACGAGGTGCTTGTTTGTTTAATTCTGACTGTTCTTTTACTGACTGCTAATATGTTATTAAAATCATTTCTAAATAACAAACTTACAGTTGCATTGACAAGAACCTGTTGGAGACAGTTGAGTAAAATGAAGTAATATTTTCTGAGAACGATTATTATCTACACCTGTGTTTAATGTTAACTTAACTCCTGTTTTTACTCTATTTCTTTTTTAGTTTACAAAACGGCCATCTGAAAGATCAATCTATATTCCTGACACTTCTTATGTAAAAATGTGGATTATGAGTCTTAAAGATGCATGAAGGTGTGTTCAAATTACCAGACATTAAATGCAACATGGAAAATTATAATAAATTGAAATTGTAATAACTTTTTTAAAGTCCCGCTGTAGTCAATAATTGTCTCTCTTACAACTCATCTTTGATCACCAAAATGATATATTTAAAAGTTTTTTTATGCCTTAAAATAGCTTGAATGTAACTCGACACCCTTGCCTCATTTAGTATGCGTGGTTCTATGAATATGCAAATGAGCCCCGCCTCCACTCACTCCCTCAGCTCAGAGATCCACTGGTTGACGATCACACGTTGATCTGATTGGTTACAAGGTAGTTTGTGACGTCAGAAACACCAGCGATTTCAAAGCGTGTTTTTGAGACTGTCTTTGGTTCACTGCAGTTTAAGGAGGAAATACTCAGCAATGGCGTCGACTTATGAACTTACACATGCTTTGTCTTAAAGCAGATTAAACACACCACATAGACACATACACTACATTAAAAGCTGGATTTTAAACAGTAAATATCCATGGTCATTCTACCTACACTAAGAGAGCACTATCTTATTCATTTAAAAAACAGTCTGAAATGGTCAGTGAATGTGGCTCCAAACAAACAGCCTTCGGAGAGTGAAATTAGCCTTAAATTTAACAGCTGACAGATATTCAACATAATTCATTTGTGAGAGTCTAACAGAAGGACGGACAAAACCAGTCAAATATCAGCTGAGTTATGCTCAGAGACTGGTTTATTCCACGATCCCGACACCACGGTGTGGAGATTGGGAGAAAACGAAAGGCCCCGGTGTTCAGGTTGTGAGCCCGATGGCAGAAAGTGTTTGTCCAATTTGCTTTTTGGACGAGTGGCCTGTTTATCAGCTGGCCAGTCGATGCTTAATCTGGCGACAGCTCTCGTCACAACCTCAACTAGCTCCTCATAAACATGAGACTGAAGTGGTGAATCCTCCGTGTCTCGATGCTTACAACATCTAATTCCTCAGAACTAGATAGCTGTCGTGTCTTATCATTCTTATTATTTTCAGAATAAAAATAAACGCTGTCTCGTCTGGCTAATATTATTTTCTTGGACAACTTTATTTTTAATAAAGCAAAATACAGTACCAGTCAAAAGTTTGGAAACATTACTATTTTTTATGTTTTTGAAAGAAGTCTCTTATGCTCATCAAGCCTGCAGTTAAAAACAAACAAAACAAAAAATTACAGAAATATTATGAAATATTATTACAATTTAAAATAATAGTTCTCTTTTTTAATATATTTTAAAATGTAATTTATTTTTGTGATGCAAAGCTGAATTTTCATCAGCAAGTACTCCAGTCTTTGGTGTCTTATGATCCTTCAGAAATCATTCTAATATGATGATTTGATACTCAGTTATTATCAATGATGGAAACAGTTGTGCTGTTTAATATATATTTTTGGAATACTTTTTTCAGGATTCATTGATGAGTAAAACGTTAACAGCATTTATTCATAAAAACAGCATCTATTCAAAATAAAAACATTTCTAACAATATAAATCGTTACCATCGACTTTTATCAATTTAACGCATCCTTGTTGAATTAAAGTACTAATTTCTTTAAAAAAAAAATAGTTATTGTTCCCAAACTTTTGAACGGTAGTGTATATTGTTACAAAAGATTTCTATTCTAAATAAATACAGTTCTTTTTAGCTTTTTATTCATCAAATAATCCTGAAAAAAGTATCTCAGGTTACTTCGGGTTACTACCCGAACCCCGAAGTTTAAAAGTATGATTAAAACTATACAAACCCCGTCAGGCTATGGCAGACGCGTCATTCAACCTATTTTAAGTCGATGTACCATACAAGGGTTTTGGAAATATATTATGAAGGTTGAAAAGTTACTTAGTGTTACTTTAATGAATTAAGAGTTTTGAACCATTTATCTGTAGGAGTGATGGGGATCATAGAAAAAAAGGTAGTTAATTTGGGGTAGGGTTTTCATTTTGACAGCAGCTATTCTTCCGATGAGTGTGAGTGGGTGTTTAGACCAGCGTTTATATTCGTCTTCAGTTTTCTTTAGGAGTGGAGTATAGCTGAGGGTGAAAAGCTCTGACAGCCTGGGGGAAATCTGAATCCCTAGGTACTTGATGTTGCCTGTGTGAAGGTGGAGGGATGTGTCCTGAGCTCCAGAATCCCATACATCATCTGAAAGTGGTAGTAAAATTGACTTGTTCCAGTTGATAGTGTAATGTGAGACAAGGGAGAATCTGCTGATAATGTTGAACGTTTCTTGAAGTGATACTCGTGGGTTCTGTAAATAAAGTAAAAGATCATCTGCGTTGGTGTTGTGTGTTGTCTACCTGAATTCCTTTGATTATGGTGTTTTGTCGTATTGCTGCTGCGAGCGGTTCAATGAAAATTGCGAAGAGGGAAGGCGAGAGTGGGCATCCCTGTCTGGTGCCCTGACGCAGTGTGAAACTCTGTGAAGTGATGCCGTTAGTGGTGATGGTGGCCCTGGGTGATGTGTACAGTATTTTAATCCAGTGGATGAACGACTCTCCAAAACCGAACTTGTGAAGTGTATCGAATAAAAAAGACCAGTTTACCTTATCGAAAGCTTTTTCTGCATCAAGTGAAATGATAATGGTTTTCTGTTGTCTTTCTTGTGCTATATTAAATAGGTTAAAAAGTCTGCGGACATTATCTGTGGCGTGTCTATTTTTTTATGAAGCCTGTCTGATCTGGATGAATGAGTGTGGGGGGGACTGTTTCTATTCTGGCTGCTAGTGCTTTGGTGATCATTTTCAAGTCAGTATTCAATAGTGAGAGAGGTCGGTAGCTAGAAGGGTGAGATGGATCTTTGTTGGGTTTTAGCAGTAATGTCATGGCTGCTGTATTCATGCGTGTGGGTATGGTAGATGACGTTTTAATTTCTATAATTACTCTGTTGAATAGTGGTGATTATATGTCCCAGAAGTGTCGGTAGAATTCAGCTGGTAATCCATCTGGCCCGGGAGATTTATTGCTAGGAATTTTATTGAGTGCTTTAGTAAGTTCATTAAGGCTACGCTTACGAAAAAAAAGTATACTTCAAGGTAATTTTATGAAGTATACTTGAGTAATGTTCAAGTATATTTTTAAGTATACTTTATGTAGTAAGTATACTAATGTCAATATGTACTAGTAGTAAACTTGTAAGTGTACTATTTTAATACCGCTTGGGACTAAATTGGCCCACTTTTAGTATATAATAGTATATGTTTAAGTGTACTATAAGTGTAACAGTAGTAAACTTTAAGTGCACAACTAGTTCATAATTATGTTTCTCATTTGTACTGCAAGTGAACTTATGAGTATACTAGTAGTTTACTACTTTAATACTTGTAGCAACTTTGAAGTATACTCTCAGTAAACTACTAGTTTAGTAGTGTTATACTACAAGGTTTCTTTAAGTGAACTTAACATTATACTTATAGGCCCGGTTTCACAGACAGGGTTTAGATTAAGCCAGGATTAGGCCTTAGTTCAATTAGGGCATTTAAGTGGCTTTTATAAACGTACCTTTGAAAAACACATTACTGATGTGCATCTTGAGACAAAACAATGGCACAAATATATTTAAAGATATGTCAGTGCAAGTTGCTTTCCATTAAAACAGCTCAAACATGCATTTTAGTCCGGGACTAGGCTTAAGCCTTGTCTGTGAAACTGGGGGATAGTTTACTATTTATATACAATTTTTGCACTTGCAGTAGGCCTATACTACTATGTTCAAATGTTATTTTTTATACTTGAAAAATACCTTTTAACTCTACTTTAATTTTAAAAACCTTTTATTAGCTTCATGCATCCTTTATTATCAACACTTGAATGTCGGTAAGTTTCATAAAGAAAGGCAACATTTTAAACAAAATCACATTTTTGTCAAAGAATATGCCTTGATCAGATTCAGAACGATGATCAAACACAGATGGAGTAAATCGAGTCCACATTATTTTACATTTGAGTGAGCAATCTCCTATCACTTGTTTCAGCTTCTTCTTCTACTGTGTTTTGATCTGGAGATTCTGTACTAGAAGATGTGTCATAGCGCCCCCTACCGTATAGCAGTGAAAACATGGATAGCTGGAAAATTCAGTCAATGGTGGGGAAAAGTTGAATTAAAGTAAATTACTATGTACACCTGTGGACTAGCCTACACAAAAATTCAGATAAGCAGAATTAGAAACATATCTGTTTTATATCAATATTTTAATCAATATTTTCAAACAAAGTTTCATAAGACTGTATATGAAACGATGTAAAAAAAAAAGTATATTTAATAGGCTACTCGATCAAAAGAGTTAACACAACTACAAGCCAAGTATACTTTGAATAATTAAACTTTTAAGTAGGCTATATCTCGATCAAAAGATTGAGTACAAGTATAGGCCAAATATACTTGGACTTTTCTCTCAGTATAAGTAAAGTACACTTAAGTGTAATTAAGTATATTTTTGAGAAGTATATAAAATGTAGACTGAAAGTATGCTGTCTTCTTTTTAGTTGAAAAGAAGTATACTAATAGAACACTTGAATAAACTTATTTTCCATGCTTATTTTATTTACTCTATAAGCTATTCCACCCGAAAGTTTGTTACTATATAAAGCTGAACATGTTAGTTTATACGACAGTGTGTAATACTATGTTTTAAAAAAAGTATTTAATAAGCTACTCAATCAAAATAGTAAACACAAGTACAAGCCAAGAATACTTAGAATACTTAATTATACTTTTAAGTATATCTCAATCAACAAGTACAGGCCAAATATACATATATTTAATAGACGACTGTCAGTATAAGTCAAGTATCCTTAAGTGGAATTTGAAGTATATTTCTGAGAAGTACATAAAGTATATTTCTGAGAAGTACATAAAGTATATTTCTGAGAAGTACATACAAAGTAGACTGAAAGTATCAGTTTGTTAGGAATTTGATGTTTTGTTCTAATATATTTTCCAATTGTTGTTGCTGTTTTTTCCTATATGAAGAGTATGATATAATTTTTCCTCTGAATTTTTACGGCCTTCCCAGTTTCCCATAGCAGTGAAGGTGAGGTGTCTGGAGAGTCGTTCATCTCCAGAAAGAATGCCCACTCTCGTCTTATAAGGGTTGTAAAGTTGGGGTCTTCTAATAGTGAGGTATTGAAGCGCCATATAGTTGAAGTTTTAGCATATGTTTGAGTATTTATAGACAGAGAGATAGGGGCGTGATCACTGATTACAATTGGGTGGATTGTGTAATCTGATATCTTGGTTATTAGCGAATTGCTGATAAGAAATAAGTCGATTCTAGATGAACATTGGTGGACTGTAGAAAAATATGAATATTCCCTTAAAAAAGGGTTCCTCATCCTCCAACTGTCGCTAAGGCCGTAGTCCTCCATATATTGCTTTATTATGTCAGTGGAGTGCCAGTTTCGTAAGTTGCCAGAGGTGCTTGAGCGGTCAGTTGTGGGATTGATGACTGTATTGAAGTCTCCAGCTATGATGAGGCTGTTTGAATTTGATAATATGGAGAAGAGATTGTGGAAGAAAGAAGGATCATCACTGTTAGGGCCATAAATGTTTGCCAATGTAAATGTTGAATGATTTAGAGTTACATTAATGATAATGAATCTACCGTCTGGGTCCATGATAGATTGGTTTAGTGAGAAATTAATGTCTTTATTTATTTAAATAGAGACACCTCTTTGTTTGCTGTTATATGTTGAAGAGTATATTATGTCAAATTGTTTAAAATTAAGATGTTGCAATTCTGTGTCTGTTAAGTGTGTTTCTTGAAGGAAGCAAACATCAGTCTCCAATTTTGTTAGATGATTAATTACTTTAAGTCTTTTGGTTTGGTTACGGAAGCCGCGCACATTCCATGTTATCAAGTTAAGTGGTTGCATGTGTGTATGTCAGGTATATCAGAGGACTAGCACGTATATATAGGTTAAGAGCCATATGAAGTGATAAAGAGAAAAAGAGAGTGAGGAGGGGGAGAGAGGGATAAAGGGGTTCGGTTGAGGGAATATGGCGTGAGTGTTTGTTTTTTTCCTGTCAGTATTGAGTGGATGTGTGTCATATCTCGCATAACATGTTTTCCAGCGTTTTTGCTTGGGGTTGAGCTTAGAGGTAGTAGTGGTGTTGAACATTAATACAAAACTAACAAACAGACACTGGACAAGAGGACTTTACACATATAGACAAAGACAAACAGAGAGTCAAGACATAAACACTCAATATACAAAGAAAGGCACATGTCTTATCAGAGATTGAAAGGAGGGAGAGAGAGAGAGAGAGAGAGAGAGAGACTGCTAAACAAGAGAAGTAACAAAGAAAACAAACAAACAAACCAAAAAGAAGAAGAAAAAGACGTGGAGAGAGCAGATAAGTAAATAAGGAGAGAGAGTGTGAGCACAGAATTTAGACGCTGGGCTAACAGATTTTGTAAGTTTACAGAGGTGTGGGAGAAAATGAAGAAAGAAAAAATCATAATAATTAGGCCTATACATATAGCATATTTGTACATTTATTCAGAAAAGCCATGGTGTTTTTTCATGGCTTCGGAATAATTGTCCATTCATATTAGGGGTGTCCATGGTTAACCGGTTAACCGATTAACCGTTAAAAATTGCGTAACCGAGTGAAACATTTTGCTCGGTTAAGTGGCGTCAATGGCGTGCATTGAATTTAGTTGTAATACATTTTTGCACCACCAGAGACCGCTAGAGCGCTCCCAGACATTTGTAATGTCCACAAGAAGTAACGTTAGTCATGACCAGTTTTCTAATATGAAGCGGGCAAAGAAAGCGCGCGTCCGAGAGTGAAGGCTGTGCGCGAGCCAGAAACAAACAGCAGTTTCCGTTTACCGTTACATTAACCCATACAATTTGTATTATGCATTTCCTAAACATGTACTTGCTAATCAAACACTTTATATGAACAAACTACTAATCTATAAAACACAATCGGTCTTCCGACCTTTTACTATTGTGTTGATATGCGCGAGGGGGAGAGAGAGCAATACAGCGCTCGTGTTGTTTGAAGGCGGTGAGAGTGCGCGCGCGCGGCCGGGGCTCTCTCTCTCTGTTTGTTCTTATGCTCCCTGTCCACTGATCTAAATAATTAGTTGTTACGACGACTTATTTGTTCACTCGTTTTAATAAATCGTGGACACGTACTAATTCCCTCCCTCATTTTGATTTAACGAATTACAACGTGGCCAAAAACAGTTTGATACTATTAATTAGTGAATGCTAAAGACCTATTTTTGTGAATTGGTGAATATTCAGGTGAATTATTTCGTGGCCACGAATTAATAATAATTATTAAACTGTTTTTCTTACCTGTGAAGATAGCTCTTCAGTGAAGGCCGACTATTCTCGTACAGTTTTTTATTCCTAGATCGCCTCTTATTTTAAAAACGAACGAATGAATGCTCTGCTAGTTAACTGGAGATGTTTTGTTTATTTGTATTGGTACATTCGTGCCGCGAGATGTTTCAAAAGTGGTGGGGACATGTCCCACCCGCAAATTACGCCTATCTCGGGGTTGCGGCGCGCACACTATGGTTAACCGAGTATTAACCGCTAAGGGCCTCGGTTAACGGTTAATGAAAAACTTGAAAACGTGCAGCCCTAATTTATATAGAGTTTATCAACTGCTAATACTGCACGTATGTTGTTTCTTCGGTTTTCTTTTAATATGGGATAGAGAACTTTTCTTCGTTCGTTTATTTCTTGTGGGTATTGATCATTCATTCCAAAATGAGTGTCCTTGAGTAGGTTTCCTTTGCTTTTAACCAGTTCCTTTTGTTGATAGTGTTCAAATTTTGCAATGATGGGACGAGTTTTGTCCTGCTGTTGTTTGCCGAGACGATGAACTCGATGGCGAGACGTTTGAACGACGTCAGCGGGTAATTTGAGTTGAGAGTGCATGAAGTTTTGAATCTGTAACTCTGGATTATCGGGTGATGTTCCTGGAATGCCTGAGAAGCGTGTTTGGATGTCTAGAGTTGTTTCTTTCATCTGTTTGTTTTCTGCGGTGACATTTTGCATTTGCTGGGTGAGAGTTGTTATTGAGGTTTGAAGCTCTTGATTTGATTGTTGTAGTGTTTTTCGATTTGATTGTGAGCAAATTCAAGGCTTTTCTGCATATCGTTTAACTCCTCGTGAATTGTGACCAGTGTGTCCAGTTTCTTATTGATGCTAGCCAGCACACTAACCTCAACTTCGGTGGTGCGCAGGTCATCTGTGTTCGTTGCGGAGTCTCTCTTTCTTCTTTTGGAATCTTGTTTGAGTGCGTCGGTATTATCCATGGTTGGATGAACGTGGTGATAGTAGTCGTCAATAAAGATCTCAAAGTCCGTTAAATCCTCCAGTGTACAGTTGAATTGTGGAACGTATAGAGTATATGGTAGTCGATGCAATGTTAATTTGTTTTAATCGGAAAAAAAAGTTTTAAATCTCAAAGTGTTAAACTCGTCCTGGTGAGTGTGTCAACAACTGTGCACCGCCATGTTCGATCTCACCTCTGCTCGAGTCTCGCGACACTCACACCGTCATCCTCAGATCATCTGCATTTGTTTTCATTTATCTTTTTTATTCATCTTATATAATCACTTTACAGAGTTTCCACGTGAATCTGGAGGATGATTAATAGATTAAACCCAAAGTCTGAACTTTGTGTCCCAGACATTGTGTCCCAGGCTGAAGCACGATAAACAAATTATGCAAAACAAACACATTTACATTTACATTTACATTTATGCATTTGGCAGACACTTTTATCCAAAGCAACTTACATTGCATTTCAAGGTACATATTTACATTCTTATCAGTTCTTGACACGATAACACTCGTCTGTTTGAATGAGGATTAACAGCATGACTTTTGAACATTCTGTTCATCATTGAAACCTGAAAACAGACACTGTATCGTGTTTCTATTATTCATGAAGCAGCAGAAGCATTTTCATCAGTGATCAGAAATGTTTCTTAAGCACAAAATCGAGAATCATGTATCATGAATAGTCATGCAGTGCTTCACACTGGATACTATCTCTCGTTGCAAATGTATAGGTCGAGTCGAATACAAACAATGTCCCTCGTGACCAGGATGACTCGGGGTGCTCCCCTATTTAACCCCGTGACTTCCTGTAGACTGTCCCTACGGAATCTTCTCGCCTGACTCAGAGTGACAGAAAGCTCTGGCGGTCATCCAGAACTCATTGAACCGCAGTTACATACGTAACTCTCGTTCTATTTCGTTCTTCCTGACCGCCAGAGGCAGTGCTTCACACTGGATGACTTATAACAACAAGGTCACAAGGAGGTCCTACTCACCCTTAAGAGGAAGTTGAGGGCCCCGACAGGACAGCTGTTCCAATATTATCGGAAGCAGCCACATTGACCCTGTAGTATCTGGCAAAGGTATTGGTTGAGATCGGTTGCTGAGCACCTCTAAAAAAGTTCAGCTGTGTATCGCCCCGGAGTAACCAAGGCATAAGAACCCAATTGCTGACCATCTATTCGTACATGATGTGCTGAAATTACAGCTACATAAACTCTTAAAGTAGCAGCTGCTCTATTCTTTTCTAACAGTGACTGCAGAAAACGTAAAATCAGAGAAACAGGGCAGTGCTCTGAGACCACTGCTTGCTCCCTGCACCAATCAGAGAAGAGCTTCTATCGATAGGCATAAGCACTCCTGGTGGAAGGTGCTCTAGAGTTCAATATGGTGTTCTGCACCTCTTGATCACAGACTCTAAAGAGTGGTTTCTGCCCTTCAGAGGCCAAACACAGAGCTGCAGGCGGTCTGGATTCAGGTGCCAAATCTGACCCTCCAACTGCTGGAGGAGATCCCTTCTCCTGGGAAGGGTCCAAGGATCCTCATCTAGGAGCCTGTACATCATTGGAAACCAAGGTCTCCCCGGCCAGTTTGGCGCCACTAGCAGCAGCCTGTGGTGTTCTCGAAGAAGCCTGTGAACAGTCACCCAGATCAACGGTATCAGGGGAAAGGCTAGAGTAACCGATTTGGCCAAGCGTGGGCTAGAGCATCCGGATTCCTCCGCTAGTGAGAACCAAAGACGGCAGTGGGTCGTGTTGCTGAGGCAAAGAGGTCCACCTCTGCCCTGCCAAACTGCTGCCATATCATCTCTACCACCTCTGGGTTGAGCCTCCACTCCGTCGATGGAAATCTGTGGCGCGACAAGATATCTGCAACCACGTTTGACACCCCTGGCATGTGCATTGCTCTGATGCTTGCAAACCGAGGGAAGGCCCAAGTCAGCAATTCCTGTGATACCTGAAGGGATTGGCTGGACCTTGTGCCCCCTTGATGGTTGATGTGATAACCCACTAATGTGTTGTCCGACGTGACGAGAATATGCCTGCCCTGGCGAGGCTTTCATTAAACGTGAGTCCAGCATGACACCTATGAACCCCACAGACTGACTTGGAATTAGCCGGCCCTTGCTGAAATTCACAGAAAGGCCCAGTCGGGTAATATGTGAGAGCAGCTGTGTGATTTCCAGCACTGTCTGCTCCTGAGAGTGGGAGCAAAGGAGCCAGTTGTCCAAGTACGGAAGCACCTGTAGCCCTGTGGCTTGGATTGGAGCCAGTGCCGCCGCCATGCACCTGGTAAAGACTCGTGGGGATAGAGAAAGGCCGAATGGGAGGACACAGAATTGATAGACATGGT
Source organism: Rutilus rutilus (assembly GCF_951802725.1). Taxonomy (NCBI): domain Eukaryota; kingdom Metazoa; phylum Chordata; class Actinopteri; order Cypriniformes; family Leuciscidae; genus Rutilus; species Rutilus rutilus. The sequence goes on from NC_140211.1 coordinate 1,671,008, forward strand.
CCTGGAATGCAAATCAGAGGAACGGCCTGTGTTGAGGAGCAATTGGAATATGGAAGTAAGCATCCTTACTTATGGAAGTAAGTCTACTGTGTTGAACCAGTGCTACTACTTGACTGCCTGGAGAACATCGGTTATGCGCAACATACGAAATGGTAAGTTCTTCAGGAACTTGTTGAGGCCGCGAAGGTTGAGTATGGGCCTTACACCCCCGTCTTTCTTTGGAATGATGAAGTATACTTAAGAAGAACTTTCTCTAGGAGTTGAGCTATTTCTTGTTTTAAGGCAAATGAACTGTTGGGGTCTGAGACTACGGTCATCTTGACCCCCTTGAAAGCGGGCGGCTGCCGTCGGAACTGCATCTTGTACCCCTGAGTTAGTGTTGCTATAACCCATGGGTCGGAAGTTGTTGTTTCCCAGTAACTGAGCTGCTGATAAGAAAAACGTCCAGCGGCTGGCCGCAGACCTTCAGGACAGGTCCATGGCCTCTAACATCCTTGGGGGGCTGTTTGGCATGGTGCTCTGCCCCTTGTGGCCTGAAATACTTGCTGTCCCAGAGCCCGGGGCCGCTGAGTAGAATATTCTACCTGCTGAGATCGCTGAGGCTGGCCCCTGTGAACATCACCTGGACGTGTTGAAAACTGAGAGCGTGGTAGTTCATTACCCAGACAGCAACATAGAATCGGCCCACATCCGGGCCGTGTGGCGTTTATGTGTGGGCCGAATCTGGGCCGACACCAGTGTTGGGGAAAGTTACTTTTAAAAGTAATGCGTTACTCCCAAAAAAAGTAACTAATTGTGTTACTTAGTTACTTTTAATGAATAGGAATGCGTTACATTACTTTTGCGTTACTTTTTCTCACCTGGGCTGGGCTTTCAGAGTTTCCACGTGAATCTGGAGGAAGATTAATAGATTAATAGATTAAACCCAAAGTTTGAGGGTTTGATCTCAGAAACAAATGAGTCTGAACTTTGTGTCCCAGACTGAAGCACAATAAACAAATTATGCAAAACAAACACATTTACATTTACATTTATGCATTTGGCAGACACTTTTATCCAAAGCGACTTACATTGCATTTCAAGGTACATATTTACATTCTTATCAGTTCTTGACACGATAACACTCGTCTGTTTGAATGAGGATTAACAGCATGACTTTTGAACATTCTGTTCATCATTGAAACCTGAAAACAGACACTGTATCGCGTTTCTATGATTCATTAAGCAGTAGAAGCATTTTCATCAGTGATCAGAAATGTTTCTTAAGCAGAAAATCAGTATATTACCCAGACAGCAACATAGAATCGGCCCAGATCCGGCCCACATCCGGGCCGTGTGGTATTTATGTGTGGGCCGAATCTGGGCCGACACCAGTGTTGGGGAAAGTTACTTTTAAAAGTAATGCATTACAATAGCCGCGTTTCCACTGTCGGGCCAGGGCCGGGCCGTGCTAGTGCGTGCCAGGGCTAGTCGCGTTTCCACTGTCACTTCCGGGGCTAGATCGGGGCTTACTCGAGGCCAACGGCCAGGATTTCTGGCCCGTCGAATACCTTGGGCCAAAGCGGGCCAGCTCGGGCTAGAGGAGTGGTTACGAACAGAGGAGGAGTTTACCAGCGCCGGATGATTCTGTCAGCATTAAAGACTTAAAAATAAAATAATTTAACTCGCGTTCATGTTTGAATGCCTTCTGTTTGTGATGCAAAAGACTATGCGCGCTAACCGTTACCATAGTACACATAGTAAACGCTTGAAGATACGATACGCATAGTAAAAAAAAAACAGCGAACGCTTGAAGAAATCAGACCAATCTTAAAGGCTATCACAGTCATGTTTTTATTTTATCTGTCATAGCCTACGTCTCGTCTCTTTAAACCGGACTATCATAAAATAAAGCAACTTTTTTTTTCGGGAGCTTCCTCTGTTTCTCTGACTGAAAATATCTGTATGGGAGTCGAGAGAGTGCTAAAGCTCCTCAGGTCGTATGGCATATATTTGTAGAAATTATCATTTTTTTTTAAATGTGATGTAAATATGTCCTGTAACTAAGTTACCAGATAAACAAACAGACGCGACTGAAAAAGTAAGTGTGTCCTCTTTCTTTTGTGAAATAGACCTAACGGTAATTTATTTCTGAGTGACTAATGTGCAATTTTTACATAAATTAATTCATTATGATCAATGTATCACTTTTTATTGTAAACCTGTGGTAAAACATCGATGCTTGGGTTTTAAATATTCAAGTAGCTGCTAAACAAACAAACAAAAAAAAGCTAGCAAACGGCGGCTTTTATCGTGTTTGTTTTCAACGCTGTTTCCAGTGATTTCTGATTAGTTTTCTGATAAAAACTTCCATTTGTTGGTGAAATGATGGGTTAGTGTGACGTTGTCCCAGAGAGGCGTGTTACGGGCGTGTTTTAGTGAAGCGCTGTGGAGCTTCTGGCCCGACAGTGGAAACGCATGCCCGGTGCTATTGGCCCGAGGCTATTAGCCCGGCATGGCCCGTTTAAAGCCCTGGCCCGGCCCTGGCCCGACAGTGGAAACGCATGCCCGGTGCTATTGGCCCGAGGCTATTAGCCCGGCATGGCCCGTTTAAAGCCCTGGCCCGGCCCTGGCCCGACAGTGGAAACGCGGCTATTATTGCGTTACTCCCAAAAAAAGTAACTGGTTGCGTTACTTAGTTACATTTTATAAACAGGAATGTCTTACATTAATTTTTTGTTACTTATTCTCACCTGGGCTGGGCTTTCATGTTTGTTTTTTTAATAACAACAAAAACATTTCTATTTTTGGCAAACGTTAAGGCCCTTTCACAACAAAAGTGAAATGAATAAACCTCGGGCTGAAGGGTTGAAATGCATATTTACGCCTGAAGCAGCTCAAACAAACCTTTCAGCTTCTGCTGTTCTGGATTAAAAAACAATACGATACAAGAGAAGAAATCTCAACAATCTTATTTCTAAATCTAATCTAAAGAAATTTTTGCTTATTAGTATGAAATTATATGTGTACAAATTTAAAATAAAATGACCAAGTTAGGATTAGGGTCATATTATATAATGCAAAGATGTTAATATTGTACATCATTCACAAGCCAAACGTCAGTGGGTTTGATCTGGTTGGGATCCTGACGTGCTTTGAATGTTATTTTCAATGTAAAACACGAGTGTGTCACTATCAAGCACATAAAAGAGCACGACAGACTCATCAAACTGACCCGGAGTCAAAGCTTCCAGAGCAGATCATTGGTCATGAGGAACGCTGTGATCTTTGTGCTGTTATCAGGTGAGTTTGGAAAAACTGCTTCTTAACATTCATTATCAATGAGTTCATGTTTCTTGCCAAAGCTTCATCTTATGTAAATCAACTGCTTTCATTCAAGTCAAAAACATTATTTAACATCACAGAATCAACCAAAATACATTCATTTATACCAACAAAACTCATCTGTATGGGTTACATCATGTAGAAATAGCTCTTTAACTGCTTTTTACAGTCTAAAAGAGCATGAACGTGTTAAAATGGGCTACATTTAGAGTTACGAATGCAAATACAAATCCTCAGACTTTACACATGTCTGCCCATTTCTATCCTGTAGTACAAACATTTAACATTCACTGTATCAATCTAAATATATTACACCAATAAAACAATTTTTATGAGTTAAATCAGGTAGAAATAGCTCTTTAAGGAAACAATTAGGGATGCTCAATATACCATGTTCACCATATCAGTATCGGCCGATATTTGTTCATTTTTAATGTTATCGTTATCAGTCCGATAAGAAGATTTGGCCGATATATTAAAGCCGATAAATAATGTAGTATTTCCTTCAGCTGAGACTCTTCAGATGCGCACTGTTCAACATGATGGGTTTGAATCACTTGAAATATGATTAAAATCACGTTGAAAAGGAAAATACAGTAAAGTACTGCAAGTCTGTCATATTGGCTTCATAAAATGATCATGACAACATTATAATTGTGTGTTTGGGACTTTGATTTTAATGGTGAGAAAAATTATATAAAAATGTGGAATTGTGGATATAGATTTATCGGCCAATATATCGATTGGTATTGGACAAAATTTTCATATCAGTGCGTCCCTAGAAACAACTGATTATCACTTTTTACTGTGTATAGTACTTAATTGCACATAAATACTGCAGTTTGTATTGTTATACTAAAGGTTTCAATAACTCTTGATCGTGCATTGACTATTTTACTGTATTTCACTTTCAAATTTTCCAGTCCAGAACGCTTGAGATGAGATGTTTGCATGTTTGTTGTGTTTCAGCTCTGACCCCCGTGGCGTTCTCACAGCTTCATAACTTCGTCTTCGTTCCTCTGACAGTGAACTGGTCCGAGGCTCAGACCTACTGCAGACAGCATTACACTGATCTCGCCACCGTTAATGACAAGGAGGACAACGACAATCTGTTAAAAGTTCTGGCAGGCGTTACTAGTTGGATCGGACTCCATCGGACTTCGAATGAGTCTCCTTTAATCTGGTCGGATCAGAGCGGATCCATGTTTTCAGACTGGGCTTCTAACCAACCCAACAATTACGGTGGTGCACAGTGGTGTGTTCATGTTTTATATAACCAATGGAATGACGCGGAATGTTGGTCAACATATCCTTTTGTGTGTCATTTTGGTGAGTTGATCATCTTAACATACATCATTAACATACACATTTTTTCCTTAATAAGAAAATAAGAATTACATCTTTGAGTGTTTTTGGCCTCACACATGCAGAAATCTAATGCAGATGCCTCTCAAATTAGGCTGTGCCCTATATTTTGATTTTATTAGTGTTTTAAAAGTCTATTTATTTCTGAAATGAAATGCATTATGCATTTTTTGAGAAAATGGAGAATTTTCTTTGTCCGCTGCGACTTTTCTTCCCCTTTAACGGTAATGAGCTGATCGACATCATATTGAAGACCATGAATGTCTTTCAACAACATTATTCAAAGAGTTTTCTTTTATCAGTATTTAATTATTATACATACTTGTTTTCTCAATATTTCAACTCTGTTTTGGAAAATTATCATATGTGATCAGTATTTTACAGAGGATCTTGGAAAAAACGATAATGTTTAAATGTAGAAATCTCTGCACTAATTTCCAAGCAATATTCAATAACTGTTATGTCTCATAGCATATTGTGTAATAGATACATTGAAAATTATGACCCCTTTCTTTCACATTTATGAGACAATATTTGCGTCAATATATAGGCTAGTTTCAGTTACAGTAGATAAAATATTGTTCAGGCTTTTTAATTAATGAACATCAATAAGGGTGACATCAAACTTGAATGGAAAAATATACACTTAAAATATCCAAGTCCCCCAGTAGTCAATCATTTTATCCCTTAAACTCATATTTTTTCCCCAAAATGACATATTTAAAAGTTTTTTCCTTTAAAAAAAAGTGTCTTCATGCCTTAAAATAGCTTGAATGTAACTCGACACCCTTGCCTCATTTAATATACGCGGTTCTATGAATATGCAAATGAGCCCTGCCTCCACTCACTCACAGCAGCTCAGAGATCCACTACATAGACATATAAACAACTTTAAAAACTTGATTTTCTCCACAGGGGGACTTTAAAGGTATAGCGGAGGATTTTCCCGAATTTTCGAAAAGAACCGCCCTCTCCACTTTTTGAAAAAATGCACATGCGCAACACTCTACCTGCTCCCGAGAGGGAACGCCTATTAAACGTGTGCACGAGAGAGCATGCACGAGCTAATCATAGCTTACATTAACTTTTACTAGAAGTGATTTTAAATGTATTTCTCCAAATAGCATGCCAAACTTTACCTGTCAAGTAGAAACTTCGCAACTGAGGCATCAGTGGGAAGCCCAACCTGTGTTTTGAGTGCACGAGCACGTACAACGGCCTTACGTAAACTTATCACCAGAATGATTGACACTTAGGAGGACAAATAGTCTTGATGATCCACCCAGAAAAAGAAAATCCTCCGCTATACCTTTAAGACCTGCCTTTAATTTGTCTGTCGTCATGGAGAGTTGTTTATCTTAATGTAAATCCATAAAGTAATTTCTTTTTCCTGAATTAGCTGAAAATGTGTACAGCGGCAGATTAATATTGAGCATCAAACACGATTGTAGATGTTTAGAATCGGATATAATAACAAATTCCATAACACCATAAAGCGTGTTTATCATCGTTCTCAGATTATGCTTGATCGTACAGCGTTTCTTTATGACTTCATCAGTGTGTTCGTCCCACAGAGAAGAAGAGACAGATCGTGAGACTGGAGGTGAAATCAGGTCAAGATCTGAACGATCCAGAAGTGAAGAAAGAGATTTTAGCGAAGGTGAGTCCTCTTGTAATTCCACTGGAAAAAAAAGACAGCAGAAATATCATTGAAAAGTCTGTTTGTGTTCTTCAGATGGAGCAGATCCTGAAGGAGAAGGGACTGGCAGGAGAAGCTAAACTTTCATGGAGAACCCAATCCGATGGGAATGTCTTCCAAACGAAGGACCGGAAGAGTTGCCAGACTTGCCTTTGAAAAGAAACCGTGAACATGCTGTTCAAGCTTTTATTCAATCATGTTAGTTATTTACTGGGCAAATGCTAAACAACAGAGGACGTCTATCACTATTTATCTTCTTTCTAAGTGTGTCTTGTTTAATTATGAACTCTTGTGTAGTTATACTTCTTTTGTTCAGGGTTGTTTTATGAGTAATCAAGTAGAAAAGCTAGAATGCTTAATTACACATTGTTATCAGAAGTGTGTCTGTGATATGATCTGGGCTAATAAAAAAATAAAAAATAAAATAAAAACTATATTCCATAATTATGTACACACTAATCCGTCAGTCTTCTTCAACTAGCTGAGCTTCTATCATTCCCAAGAGTCAACATTTCCAGAAATTCAATTATGAGATCATGTTAAAATCAGGACGTAGGCCTATCTGTCTATCTGCCTGCCTGTCTGTCTGTCTGTATCTATCTAACCTATATTGCCAAAAGTATTGGGACACCCCTCCAAATCAGGTAACTCAGGAGTTCCAATCACTTCCATGGCCACAGTTGTATAAATCAAGCACTAGGCATGCAGACGCTTCTACACACATCTGTGAAAGAATGTGTCGCTCTCAGGAGCTCAGGGAATTCAAGCGTGGGACCTTGATAGGTTGCCATCTGTGCAATAAGTCCATTCATGAAATTTCCTCACTACTAAATATTCCATGGTCAACTGTTAGTGATATTATAACAAAGTGGAAGCAATTGGGAACAACAGCAACTCAGCCAGGAAATGGTAGGCCACGCAAAATCACAGCAAGATAGTATCAAAAAGATTCCAGAAGGCAGGATCAAGAGATGGGAGGTTCAATATGAGAAGAACTTACATTGGGTCTTAAAGGAATGGTTCGGAGTAAAATCAACGGTTCTTTGCACCATGACCTCGAGCCAAACACCCCCCCCTGAAATGTTGGGCAGGCTTCTTCCATTTCATCGTCTCGGTGTCCTAGAAAAATAGACGTACTGATTACTGTAACTGTAACACATCCTTTATACAAAATGGAAGCATTCAGAAAACTCTATCTGTTAGTGAGGCAATCTGATGTATTTCTTTTTATTACAGTAGTATAGAGCTACAGCTACAGTACATGTACAGTATGTGTTGTAACAGCCCAGTGTTCAGCTCTCAACAGTTACAGTAGAGAGCAGTCTGAAGCACATCTACTGTACCTGTTCTTCTCCATGAAGGTTCTTATGATCGAGGCGACGGTGAAGCGACTCAAGTGTGGCTGTACTCGTGCCTCCCTCATAGTCAAACCATGGACAAAGACATGAGCAACTAGAGTGGCACTGCTTGTCTCTTTGCCCTTTCCCTTCCTCTTTCTCCTCCTCCTCTTCCTCTTCCTCTTCCTCTTCCTTCACCTCTTCCTCCACTCCCATCTACTCTTCCTCCTCTTTCTCCTCCTTTTCCTCCTCCTTCACCACCTCCTCCTCCTCCTCCACCTCCCTCTCCTCCTCCTCCCTCTCCTCCTCCTCCCTCTCCTCCTCCTCCTCCTCCCTCTCCTCCTCCTCCTCCTCCTCCTCCCTCTCCTCCTCCCTCTCCTCCCTCTCCTCCTCCTCCCTCTCCTCCCTCTCCTCCTCCTCCCTCTCCTCCTCCTCCTCCTCCTCCTCCTTCACCACCTCCTCCTCCTCCTCCTCCTCCACCTCCCTCTCCTCCTCCTCCTCCTCCTCCTCCTCCTCCTCCCTCTCCTCCTCCTCCTCCTCCTTCTCCTTCACCACCTCCTCCTCCTCCTCTTTCTCCTCCGTCTCCTCCTCCTCCTCCACCTCCCTCTCCTCCTCCTCCACCTCCCTCTCCTCCTCCTCCTCCTCCCTCTCCTCCTCTTTCTCCTCCGTCTCCTCCTCCTCCTTCACCACCTCCTCCTCCACCTCCCTCTCCTCCTCCTCCTCCTCCTCCCTCTCCTCCTCCTCCTTCTCCTCCTCCACCTCCCTCTCCTCCTCCTCCTCCTCCTCCTCCTCCTCCCTCTCCTCCTCCTCCTCCTCATCCTCCTTCACCACCTCCTCCTCCTCCACCTCCCTCTCCTCCTCCTCCTCCTCCCTCTCCTCCTCCTCCTCCTCCTTCTCCTTCTCCTTCACCACCTCCTCCTCCTCCTCCTCTTTCTCCTCCGTCTCCTCCTCCTCCACCTCCCTCTCCTCCTCCTCCTCCTCCTCTTTCTCCTCCATCTCCTCCTCTTCCTCCTCCACCTCCTCCTCCTCCTCCCCCTGCCTCTCCTCCTCCACCTCCCTCTCCTCCTCCACCTCCCTCTCCTCCTCCACCTCCTCCTCCTCCCTCTCCTCCTCCTCCTCCCTCTCCTCCTCCTCCTCCTCCTCCTCCTCCTTCTCCTCCTCCCTCTCCTCCTCCTCCTCCTCCTCCTCCTCCCCCTCTTCCTCTTCCTCAGTGTCTCTCAGAAATTAAGATGGGCAGAGGATCACCAATTCCCCCAATGCTGCGGCGAAAAATAGTGGAGCAATATCAGAAAGGAGTTTCTCAGAGAAAAATTGCAAAGAGTTTGAAGTTATCATCATCTACAGTGCATAATATCATCCAAAGATTCAGAGAATCTGGAACACTCTCTGTGCGTAAGGGTCAAGGCTGGAAAACCATACTGGAAGCCCGTGATCTTCGGGCCCTTAGACGGCACTGCATCACATACAGGAATGCTACTGTAATGGAAATCACAACATGGGCTCAGGAATACTTCCAGAAAACATTGTCGGTGAACACAATCCACCGTGCCATTCGCCGTTGCCGGCTAAAACTCTATAGGTCAAAAAAGAAGCCATATCTAAACAGGATCCAGAAGCGCAGGCGTTTTCTCTGGGCCAAGGCTCATTTAAAATGGACTGTGGCAAAGTGGAAAACTGTTCTGTGGTCAGACAAATCAAAATTTGAAGTTCTTTTTGGAAAACTGGGACGCCATGCCATCCGGACTAGAGAGGACAAGGACAACCCAAGTTGTTATCAGCGCTCAGTTCAGAAGCCTGCATCTCTGATGGTATGGGGTTGCATGAGTGCGTGTGGCATGGGCAGCTTACACATCTGGAAAGGCACCATCAATGCTGAAAGGTATATCCAAGTTCTAGGACAACATATGCTCCCATCCAGACGTCGTCTCTTTCAGGGAAGACCTTGCATTTTCCAACATGACAATGCCAGACCACATACTGCATCAATTACAATATCATGGCTGCGTAGAAGAAGGATCCGGGTACTGAAATGGCCAGCCTGCAGTCCAGATCTTTCACCCATAGAAAACATTTGGCGCATCATAAAGAGGAAGATGCAACAAAGAAGACCTAAGACAGTTGAGCAACTAGAAGCCTGTATTAGACAAGAATGAGACAACATTCCTATTCCTAAACTTGAGCAACTTCAAACGTCCCCAGACGTTTGCAGACTGTTATAAAAAGAAGAGGGGCATCCCCACACAGTGCTAAACATGGCCTTGTCCCAACTTTTTTGAGATGTGTTGATGCCATGAAATTTAAAATCAACTTATTTTTCCCTTAAAATGATACATTTTCTCAGTTTAAACATTTGATATGTCATCTATGTTGTATTTTGAATAAAATATTGAAAGGTGAAACTTCCACATCATTGCAATCTGTTTTTACTCACAATTTGTACAGTGTCCCAACTTTTTCTGATTTGGGGTTGTAGTTTAATGTGAATGATTATCATCGAGTATTATACATGTTTGGTATCATTTGAAATGTCTCAGTGCGGCTGGTACAAATGTCTCATTTCCAAATAAGTAAAACAAAAGGTAATACGGTTTTTAAGAGTTCAGAATAGAATAGAATAGAATCGGGCATTTATATAGCGCTTTCATATGTACTACTGTACACCCAAAGCGCTTTACAATCATATCAGGGGATCTCTCCTCAACCACCACCAGTGTGCAGCATCCACTTGGAGTTTAGAGATAACTGGCACACAAAGGAAGGTAGGCAAATGATCCTACCTCTAAAAGGTGTAACCTCTGAATGCAAATTACCATTGTTAGCAAAATTCCATGTGAAAGAGGTTCTGTCCATATAATGGAATGCAGCAAAGGGCTCTGGGCCTTCTGTACTTCAGATCAGCCCGTGAGACTGAGAGCGGCCGAGACACTCTGCTTCATGTATTTCTTAATGTCGGGTTCGCATCTCTTCTCTTTAATCCAGAGCTTTTGATGTTTTGTATTGATTATCTTTGAATTGATTATGTAATTGGCATGATACATTTACCCGACATAATAAATAGTTACATTTGATTATTATAACTGACTTTGACATTATTTTCATTAAAGAGTTCAAAAGAATAGTCAAACATTCGCTCACATTTAATGATGCACAGATATCATTAAAACCTTTTCATTTATGGGGTCAGATGAAATAACCAGAACAAATGAGAAAATGTATTGCATTTAATCAAAAATACTTTGCCACGAGAAAAGACAGTAACACATAGAGACCTTCCTCGCTGGTCGGATGCCGGACTTTGGGCCGATCGAGTGCGAGCTTATAATGTTATTCAATTCAATTCAATTCAAATTTATTTGTATAGCGCTTTTCACAATACATATTGTTTCAAAGCAGCTTTACAGAAAGTGCATTTCAGAAATGTACATAGAGAAATACAGTTAGTTAATCATGTATTGATTTAGGGCATAAACATATCGCCAGCGTCGAGTCGTCTCTTCACGGGCGTCGAGTCGTCTCGTCACGACTGTTATGTGCTTTGTAACATTCTAAAATATAAATTTTACATAATACAAATGATGCAACATGCTTTCAATGATTATTACTATGGTTTAATTTTAAGTTTGAATAGGCCTACTAAAAAAACAATTTTAAAGGTACAATATGTAAGTTTTCGCCGCCAGAGGGCGCATGTTCATAACAATAGCAAAGGCGGAGTTTGATGACGCTATGAAGGACATTGGAATGATAGGAGATTCGTTTTCACCATCCAGAGATGTATGTAATTTACGAATCATGTTCACGGATGAGGTAATAAATGTGTTTTTGTATTACCTGTACGTTTGATCATACTATTTTATGTCATCATAATGAATTAGCTGCAAGGAACATGAAATGTAATGCTATATTAGCCTGTTACTGATATGTGACTATTTGTCAAATGATTTGGTGGGTAAATGCTGCGCAGTTTTACACGTTTAAAACAATCGTACTAAAAGTAAATTTGAACGAATCCACAGTATTTGCAAGTAACAGCTAAATATTTTTGTGCAACACAAGCTCTATTTAATTTCACTGCCATAGACTTGGTCACCAGACTTGAAGTCCTTATTGAAGTACAAACAAAGTGCAATATAACTGTATGTGTACAATAAATAATATATATTTGCTTACATGTCTACTAAAACACATGCAAGAGCGGAGTCAATGTCAAGACCAAGTTTGTCCCCAAGCTCTCCCCATCTCAAAAACTCCACGCCGCCGATATTGATACTTGTTTAATTTCTCTATTTTTCCCAAAGCCTGCTTGCCTTAGTTGATCCACGTTTATGTTTACATTTTCTTGGATCTTCTGTACAGATCCTTTTCCTATTTAGCACCAAAACTTCTTCCTAACATTGTCCGGGAAGCAGACACACTCTTGTCACTTCAAATCTAGACTAAAAACACATCTCTTTGACCTAGCATTACAGACTTCTATAGTTCAATGTTAGGCTGCATAGATTAGGTCAGCCGGAACCGGAAACACTTCCCATAAATCCTGATGTACTCGTTACATCATAAGAATGGCGTCTATGCTAATATTAGTCTCTGTTTATCCCGAGGTTTACCGCAGTCACAGAGTCAGTCACAGCGTCACAGCCCCAATCACCAGGACCCGCCCACTCGTTCAAAATCACCAGGACCCGCCCACTCCTTCACAATCACCAGGACCCGCCCACTCCTTCACAATCACCAGGACCCGCCCTCTCCTTCACAATCACCAGGACCCGCACACTTGTTCAAAATCACCAGGACCCGCCCACTCCTTCACAATCACCAGGACCCACCCACTCCTTCACAATCACCAGGACCCGCCCTCTCCTTCACAATCACCAGGACCCGCCCACTCGTTCAAAATCACCAGGACCCGCCCTCTCCTTCACAATCACCAGGACCCGCCCACTCGTTCAAAATCACCAGGACCCGCCCACTCCTTCACAATCACCAGGACCCGCCCACTCCTTCACAATCACCAGGACCCGCCCACTCCTACACAATCACCAGGACCCGCCCACTCCTTCACAATCACCAGGACCCGCCCACTGCTTCACAATCACCAGGACCCCCCCACTCCTTCACAATCACCAGGACCCGCCCTCTCCTTCACAATCACCAGGACCCGCCCACTCCTTCAAAATCACCAGGACCCGCCCTCTCCTTCACAATCACCAGGACCCGCCCACTCCTTCACAATCACCAGGACCCGCCCACTCCTTCACAATCACCAGGACCCGCCCACTCCTTCAAAATCACCAGGACCCGCCCACTCCTTCACAATCACCAGGACCCGCCCACTGCTTCACAATCACCAGGACCCGCCCACTCCTTCACAATCACCAGGACCCGCCCACTCCTTCAAAATCACCAGGACCCGCCCACTGCTTCACAATCACCAGGACCCGCCCACTCCTTCACAATCACCAGGACCCACCCACTCCTTCAAAATCACCAGGACCCACCCACTCCTTCACAATCACCAGGACCCGCCCACTCCTAGGACCCGTCCACTCCTTCACAATCACCAGAATACTGACTCGCTGCACCTGCACTCCCTCATCAACACAGCCTCTATATTCACAGTTCACCATCCACTCTTTAGCTGTGTCCCAATGTGAAGGCTGCGTCCTCCGAAGGCCGTATTTGAAGGCCGATCGCGTCACTGTGGTTCGATGAAGGCTGTCCCAATTCAATTCTGCATCCTTCGAAGGCCGGTTGCGTCATCGCGGCATGAAGAAGGCTACCCTGATTCAAAAGCGATGCCAAATGCACCCTTCGTTTCCCCGTGAAAGAAAGGGTACATAAAAGGATCCTTAGCGGCCTATACTACCCATAAGTCATTGCGCACCGGTGACAACAGCATTTTGATGGCGGCCGAGAGTTCGGTGGTGGACGGCAAATTCACATTTAAATGTGAGTATTATGTTTTCATTTACTCAAATAGCTAGCGAAACCAGAGTTAAAAACCACAAGTTTTTCTTTCTTATAAACTTCATCTTAACTCCTTCGTCACCATTGTGTGGCTTTATTTGTCAGGTGGTTTGAGGCAAAACTTGTGCTAATGTTAGTTTAATAATTGTTTCAGGGAGCAAGGAGCAGACAGCTCAATTGAACTGCGGTCTGAAAATGACGATTTCTTTACGGGGTGAAAAACTCCGCCAGCGTGGCTTGGAGGAAAGACAACGACCTATTTGTAATATTTGCACTAGTCTGTCTCATTTGTGTATTATAAGAAATATCACTCACCCTATAAAGCCCACAACAATAAGAAAAGCAGTAGATAAGGCAATGGGGTTTCACTTTTATGTGTTTGTGTAGTGCTGTCATGCAAGCTATGTCTACAAAGGATTTAACCAAATTTGAGTATCCAGAAATATGATTTCTGAAGTGTTTCGTATGCATGTCCTGATGTGTCATATTTTACAGTGTTAACAATGCACTAATGTTAAGATTGCACCCCTGTGTTTATATTTTTCATAAGTACCCTTTTCTGCTTTTTTAGAGCAATTCTGGAGAAAATGGGTCTGCTGGGGAGGGTAACTCCCATACAGGCACAAAAAAAAAAAAAAAAAAAAAGTTAATACACACATCTTTGTTTTTGTAACCCTGATTCAAAAGCGACGCCAAATGCACCTTTTTTTTCCCCATGAAAGAAAGGGTACATAAAAGGATCCTTAGCGGCCTATCCTACTCCATAAGTTTTGTTGGGACAGAGGCATTGCACCAACCATAACCGAATAAATTCATTGCCTAATCCTTGAGGACACACCAGGGCCAAGGTCAGCAGTGGGTGCCCACGGTGAAGAGGAGCCAGGGGCACCAGCACCAGCAACAGCAACAGCACCAGCACCAGCACCAGCACCAGCATCAGCAGCACCAGCACCAGCACCAGCAGCACCAGCACCAGCACCAGCATCAGCAGCACCAGCATCAGCAGCACCAGCACCAGCATCAGCATCAGCAGCACCAGCATCAGCACCAGCACCAGCAGCACCAGCACCAGCATCAGCAGCACCAGCATCAGCAGCACCAGCACCAGCATCAGCAGCACCAGCACCAGCATCAACAGCACCAGCATCAGCAGCACCAGCATCAGCAGCACCAGCACCAGCACCAGCACCAGCAGCACCAGCACCAGCACCAGCACCAGCACCAGCATCAGCAGCACCAGCATCAGCATCAGCAGAACCAGCACCAGCATCAGCATCAGCAGCACCAGCACCAGCACCAGCAGCACCAGCACCAGCATCAGCAGCACCAGCACCAGCATCAGCAGCACCAGCATCAGCAGCACCAGCACCAGCATCAGCAGCACCAGCACCAGCATCAGCAGCACCAGCACCAGCACCAGCACCAGCATCAGCAGCACCAGCACCAGCACCAGCACCAGCACCAGCAGCACCAGCACCAGCATCAGCAGCACCAGCAACAGCACCAGCATCAGCAGCACCAGCACCAGCACCAGCACCAGCACCAGCACCAGCATCAGCAGCACCAGCAACAGCACCAGCATCAGCAGCACCAGCACCAGCAACAGCAACAGCACCAGCACCACCAGCAGCACCAGCACCACCAGCAGCACGAAGGCGGCGAGACAGAGGACGAGTTCAGAGAAGACCTGCAACTACAGAGGGAGGCAGAGGCGAGGAGAGCACAGGAGAGTAGGGAGAGGATGGGCAGGCTGTTTTCTTTTCTTGAGAGAATGATTAAAAAAAATATATATATATATATATATATATATATATTTATATATATATATATATATATATATATATATATATATATATATTCTTGTTTAACTTTTTTTCACAAAAGGAAAGAATTCTGTGTTAAATAATAAAAAAAGAATTGTTCTGGACACTTTATTTTTGTAGTGACAGTCATAATTTCTACATGAAACAAATTCTTCTATACCTTTTTTTTTAATAAAATTGGTAAATGAAAATCATTTTTTCTATAGGCTACATAAAGTACTATTTACAACATAAGTTAACCATATCAAAATCAACATAAACATTTAAATTTACAGTACTTAAATTATGTAGACTTTTACTGAGCTGAGCAGGGAGACCCTGGTGGAGCCTCAGGACCGGGATGGGCTCCACAATAGAGACTCTGGTAAGGCCTCTGCTGGTGGGACATCATCTGGGATGGTCTCCAGAGTGTTTGAGTGCATATTTACACTATCCACTAAGTTGTCTACCAACAGGTTTGCAGGGCTGACTCAATCGACGGCTGAGATTTTTTTCAGAAAGAGCATATTTCTGAAAAAAGTACTTTTAATAATTACTTATACAGCATTGGGGAAAAACTACTAGTCATATATTTCAAACATTAGTTAAGCAAAATTATATTGCATACTCTAATGTACTTAATGTATCAAGAGTTAAACTAAAGGTATGTATTCTGCAGGAAAAAAAAAACCTCATTGTCAGGGTTTTTATGATGGTTTTGCATTTATAATAGGCTACTACTGCACTACTGTATGTTGCATTTTACTTCTGAATATTTTCAAGGTTGTTACTGTTACGCTAGCCTGGTAATACCAAACTCTGCTACTTCGCTGTGCTTCGTAGACAGAGTCTGGCATGGCATAATTGAAAAGCGTTTTCCTTCTCGCGGGGGAGGCGCTTGTCTGAAGTTTAAAATCATTGGTTCCCGTAAGCCAATCATATAACGTTTGGTTATGGCGTGTGTTATGCGCATGCTCAGCCGCATCTAACTTCCACTGTAAACACATGTATGATGCGAAAACAAAACCATCGAGCGAAATACCGGAGTAAACATGGCTGTGAACGACTTTTGCAGATTATGTGAAGTAAATCTACGCATCCACGGTACAATCAGTGTCTACGTCACGGCTCTCAGCCCGCCCTCTGTTCGTTGATTGGCCGGCTGTTTTCAGGCCGGAGGAAAACGGAAAGCTATTACGCTGTCTCAGACTGAGTACAGAAACTAAATGAAATTGAGCGGAAGTAAGAAGTCTGACGTAGTCAGGCTACTGTTACGCCCCATCTAGGGTAAAGGACATAACATAAAAAAAACAACAACAACAATGCGGTTTCTTTTATGGAAAAGTGAATGAAACAATATTTATTGAGTTTTAACAGGTTTATGATACAACGGGATTTTACCTCAGGTGCCGACAATTTAAACTATATACCTTTGTGTAGTTAAAGGTTGCACGATTTCAACCTCAAAATGTACGCTTTTAAATATACCAATACTGCTATCTCAAACATGGAGAGGCTTCTTCGTGATCTCAACTAACAGATTCTGCAATAAAACGCTTCTTTCTCATTTTGCTCGAAAGTTGTGCTGCCGACTTGTGTCACTGGTTTCCATGACGGGTCACAAATGCATGGATGCGTGAATCTGTGTGTATACATGACTGAGTGAAAAACTAAGTCATAATTATAAAGGAACAAACAAAACAGGATCATACCTGGAGGAGCAGAGAGAGAGAGAGAGAGAGAGAGAGAGAGAGAGAGAGAGAGAGAGAGGTTAGTAAAGCAGTTTAAATACCCAGGCAGAGGAGGGGCCATGACACCCCCCTCCTTAAAATGAGGGTCCCACCCTCAGCCCAAAATTTGGTCCAACATATTTAAAACAATCCAAAATACCTGACTGGACACTCAACATTGTCATCATTTTCCTGGAGAAGCACAGCCCCAGCACCGATTTGACTGGCGTCTACCTGCAATTTGAAAGGTTTCCCAAAATTTGGTGCTGCCAACACGGGTGCCGAACACAAAAGAGCCTTAACTGCATCAAATGCCTCTTGACACTGGGTGGACCAGATAAATTCAGCCTTGGCCTTCAATAGATTGGTCAGTGGGGACACTACTACCGAAAAGTTTACAAAACGCATGGTAGTACCCCGCCATTCCCAGGAAACGCATCAGTTCTTTCTTTGTGGATGGCTGTGGGAACTGCTTCACAGCCTGAACCTTGGCTTCCACGGGACAGACAAAACCCTGACCAACAACCTTGCCTAGGTATGTGACTGTAGCTTTGGCAAACTGATTTGGCTGATTTGCCAAATTGATAGTCAACCTGCCCCACACCAGTCTTTCGAACAGGGCTTGCACCCTCTGGACATGCTCCTCCCAGGAGTCCGAGTAGATGACCACGTCGTCCAAATACACGGCACACCCTTCCAGACCTGAGACCACCCGATTCATCAGCCTCTGGAAGGTGGCTGACATTAGGGCTACATTAGGGCTGAACCCTGTGCTTTCCTGTACTGCTTCACGAGCAGCTAGTAGCAGCCAAGGTAACCCCTCCTCCCAATCTGCAGACAGTTCTGTACAGTATGCACGAAGCAAGGATTTTAAAGTTTGATGAAAACGTTCCAAAGCTCCCTGGCTCTGGGCATGGAATGCAGTAGAATTGTTGTGTTTAACTTTAAGCTGTTTGAGAGCCTGAACAAATAAATGTGAGGTAAAGTTAGACCCCTGATCTGACTGGATGATTTTTGGAATCCCAAATATTGAAATAAATTGAGTTAACGCTTTAACTACTGATTTTGATGTTATAGTACGCAAAGAGAAAGCTGCCGGATATCTAGTTGCTTGACACATAACAGTTAATAAGTAGCTATGACCTGACTTGGACCATGGGAAAAGGCCCAACACAATCGATAAGATGCTCAAAAGGTTGCCCTATGGCTGGTATTGAATATAAAGGTGCTGGCTTTACAACATGGTTAGTCTTGCTTGTGCGCTGACACGTATGACAAGTTAATAAACTGAGCTACATCCCGCTTTAAACGTGGCCAGAAAAAAATAATGGAGTATGCGATCATAAGGTTTACGAACACCCATATGACCTGCCACATCACCATGTGAAGTTTGCACCACTTTATTTCGCAAAGTAGTAGGTACAACTATTTGAAACATTGGTTCTCCTAGACCCCGATCACAGTGTGGAATCCATTTCCTGACCAACAACCCATCAAGAAGAAAATAACAATATTCCTCACCACTGAATCAGGAACAACTTTATCAAACAGACCAGCCAAAGTAGTATCGGCCTTTTGCTCAGCCACCAATGAATCTCTAGAACTAGTCAACTGTTCTGTCTGGAGTTTAACTGGCAACTCAAGACTTTCTGGCTTACTATCAACTTCCTTACGAGAGACAGAGCGGGTAACAGCACAAACTGGAAATACCTCAGGAGACACACTGCTGCAATCTGGAGATACACATTCACGGGGCACTGAAGGTTGCTTCGTAAAGATGTTTAATTTGCCATCTGCCCACACCTTACTACTTGCCAAGTCATTCCCCAAAATCATGTGGACTCCCTCTACTGGCAACTGGGGTCTAACCCCAACAGCTACATCACCCTCTACCAGACCACATTTTAGGGTTTCCAGAATAAAAGAATCTAAAGCTCCAGTGTCTCTTAAGATCTTAACTGGAACATTTTGGTTGCCATCTTCCAGGGGCACTATACCATCTGAAATAAAGGCTGAAAAATCACAGTGGGAAGACTGAGAACCAAACTCAACTAGTGGCTGAAAAAAATCACCCTGGTGGTCAGAGGCTGTAACAGGAGCTCCCATCATAGCAGGTTTAACTTGACCTGACTTTTTTTAAGTAGAGGACAATCTTTCTTCCAATGTCCTTCAACTAAACCGTAGCGACAGGTATTAGCATTAACTGGGCTTTAGGTCCTCCCGAACCAAATTTCTGCTGAGGCCTTTGGAAAAAAGCTCCAGAAAAAGGTGACCTACTTTCCTAGGAGTAAAAAAGGAGCCTTTCCTAGGAGTAAAGTTATTTGCATGGTGCATGTCACTGTTTGACTCAAAATGACTTTTATGAGTTAGCCAAATACTCATCTGCAAGGACTGCTGCATCACTTGGAGACTTCATTAATGTATGTAGCAACCTGGTCAGACACAGAATTTTTGAACTGTTCTAAAACAATCAAGTTAGAAAGACCCTCAAAAGTGCTAACCTCAGATGCTGTACACCAACGATTAAATGCAGAAGTCAAATCACGAACAAACTCAGAATAGGTTTGTGAATCTAGCTTTTTCCTGTAACGAAAGCGTTGACGATATGCTTCCGGCACAAGCTCGTAGACCTTCAGAACTGCTGATTTAACGTTAGCATAAACTTTACTGTCAGCTACACTAAGTGCTGAAAAAGCCTCACGTGCTTTACCTGTAAGTATACATTGCAACAACATAGTCCTGTCCAAATCTGACCAAGCTCTAGCTCCTGCAATACGCTCAAATAAAGTAAAGTATAAATCTGGATCTGACTCATCAAATTTAGGCAACAAACGAAGATTCTGTGAAACATCAAACTGTGGTACTCCTTCTGGTCTATTTGCATTTCGCAATGCGATCTCGCTGGAATACGCCGTCACACCAACACTGCTGAAGAGTCGCTCGTCTCGTAATTCAGAACTCGTAGACAGCTTGCAGTGGAGTGAAGTGAAGAAACAGTCGGCTCCGAAACAAAACAATAATGCGAGATTGCCGCGCTTCTCCTTTTATACCCACACGGTGGGGCGGAGTTGCGCTAGTCAAATATCAAGTCTTGATATTTGACTGGTTTTGTCCATCCTTCTGTTAGACTCTCACAAATGAATTATGTTGAATCCAAGCAATGCTTAATTTTGTTCAGTCTGAGGTGTAAAAAGTTCGCACTAGCAATTAAAGAAAAAACACATGGTCAGGTCAAAGTGTCTGAATCATTTTTCGTCCCAAATTTTACTGGTAGTCACTTTATGAAGAATATTTGGGTATAATATGTCACAGTTTACTTTATTTTGCTCTCCTCACTTACATAAATGAACTATAGTGTCCTGCACCCACTAGTTAAAAAAATCGAAAAAATTACATCTGGTGTCTGAATAATTTTTGGTGTGACTATTTTGTGCTCAGTAACCCATTTTGGTTTTGATTTTGAGTTTGTTTTGGATCATTGTCCTGATGGAAGATCCAACCAAGGCTCATTATAAGATTTCTAGCAGAAGCCGTCAGGTTTTCATTTTTTATCTGTTGATATTTGATAGAATCTACAATGCCATATATCTGAACAAGATGTCCAGGACCTCCAGCAGAAAAATATGCCCACAACTTTAAAGATTCAACGGTATATTAAATTGTACATATGGGGTACTTTTTATCCTTATGTGCACCAAACCCATCTAGCGTGTTTGCTGCAAAAAAGCTCATTTTTTTGGTTTCGTCTGATCACATGTGCCGTTTGAAGTTCCAGTCATGTCTGACAACTGAATTTGCTGGAGTTTATTTTTGGATGAGCGAGGAGAATTTTTCTTGAAACCCTCCCAAACAACATGTGGGGATGTATGGGTTATTTGATTTTATTTTTTATTTCTATTTTTTGGTAGACTTCTGACCCCAAGACTCAACTAATCTCTGCAATTCTCCATCTGTGATCCTTGAAGAGTCTTTGGCCACTCAATCTTTCCTCCTCACCGTGCATTAAGACAGTATAGACACACGTCCTCTTCCAGGCAGAATCGCAACATTTCCTGTTGATTGGAACTTCTTAATTATTGCCCTGATGGTGGAAATGAGAATTTTCAATGCTTTAGCCATTTTCTTACAACACTTTCTATTTTGTGAAGCTCAACAATCTTTTGCTGCTCATCAGAACTATATTCTTTGGTGTTCTCGAGAGACCAGGCACTGTGCGGATGGGCGGCCCGAGCACGTTAAGGATTTTGCTCTTAGAACGGTGTTGTGTTAGCGGCCCCTAAGTTAATAACTAATGATCTTCGCAACGGAAGTGAATCAATCAATCAAAACTAACTTTAGCTCGACAATAACTTTATCCTAGAGCTGCTGTAAAGCCAAAACAATCTGTTATGGTAATTTCCTATTATCACTGTAAAGCTGCTTTGAAATAATCCATATTGTTAAAAGCGCTGTATAAATGAAGGTCATTTGACGACTTGACTTTGGTTTTACTCATTGTGACGGATGATTAAGGGAATTTGGCCTTTGTGATTCCTCATATTTAAAATCCTGTGAAACTAGAAGTCATAGCTAGACATTTGAATTGATTTTAATGCTAGATTTTAATGTTCCTAGTCACCCTGGTGTGCTAAAAAAAGGTAAATATTAATGGGAATATACTTCAGATATATTTTATTGGAGAAAAACAGTTATTTCATAATGTGGTCTGAACTTTGTGTACCAGACTGAAGCACGATAAACAAATTCTGCAAAACACACATCCCGTGCTCTCAGCCGCAGCCTTCAAGGGGTAAGACTGATCTAAGGACCGTCATTATTTACAAGAAGGCGGCGGGAAAGTGGTTTATGGGGGTCCTATCCACCGTGGTGGGCCCTGAGCAGGTTCTGCTGATGGAACAAGAAGTGAAAACACTGTTGAAGAAAGGGGCCATAGAACATGTACCTCCCTCCAACAGGGAAACCGGGTTTTACAGTCGGTATTTCATCGTTCCAAAGAAGGATGGGGGGTTGCGTCCCATTTTGGATCTGAGAGATCATTTATATTTAATCATTTAGCAGACACTTTTTTCCAAAGCGACTTACAAATGAGGAGAACAACAGAAGCAATCAGACCAGCAAGAGGGCAACAGTATACAAGTGCTGTAACAAGTCTCAGTTAGTCTAGCACAGTTAAAACATCACAAGGTTTTTTTTTTTTTTAATCAGAAAAACAAAACAAATAGAATAGTATAGAATGGAAAAGGTAAGTGCTAGTATTAATTGGTCAGGTGCTGACGAAAAAGATGTGTCTTTAGACATTTTTTGAAAGTGGCTAAAGACTGAGCTGCTGAAATTGAGATAGGCAGGTCATTCCTCCAGCTGGGAACAGTCCAGGAAAAGGTCTGTGAGAGTGATTTCGTGCCTCTTAGGGATGGCACCACGAGGCATCGTTCACTTGCAGAACATCTGGAGGGCACATAAGTCTGAACTAGCGAGTTTAGGTATATTGGCGCAGAGCCAGTGGTTGTCTTGTAGGCAAACATCAGTGCCTTGAATTTGATGCTATTGGCAGCCAGTGCAAACTGATGAAGAGGTGTGACGTGGGCTTTCTTCAGCTCGTTGAAGACCACCCTCGCTGCTGCATTCTGGATCAGTTGCAAAGGCTTGATAGTACATGCCAGAAGACCCACTGAGAGAGCATTACAATAGTCCAGTCTGGATAGAACAAGAGCTTGGACCAGGAGTTGTGTGGCCTGCTCTGATAGGAAGGGTCTGATCTTCCTGATGTTGTATAAAGCAAATCTGCAGGACTGGGCCGTTGTAATAATATGGTCTGTGAAGCTTAGTTGATCATCAATCACAACTCCAAGATTCCTGGCTGTCCTGGATGGAGTTATGGATGACAAACGCAGCTGAATGGAGAAGTTGTGCTGAAGTGTTGGGTTGGCCGAGACCACAAGCAGTTCTGTCTTAGCAAGGTTTAGTTGAAGGTGATGGTCCTTCATCCAGCAGGAAATGTCTGTCAGGCAGACTGAGATGCGAGCAGCTCCCGTCGGATCATCAGTTGTGTGTAGAATATAATATAACATAATGTGTATAGAGTTGCAATCAAATATTTAGGAATAATAATTGACCAACACCTGTCTTTTTAAAAAAAAAACAAGTAAGAAGGATTATAAATAATGTTACATAAAATTTTTGTACATACTTTGATTCTCCCTCACTTGTCGTATTGTATAACAACTTGGTCACAGGCAGGTGCGACTACACTTGAGCCTGTGTACTCCCTCCATAAACAAATTATAAAAGTACTAGACAAAAAACCAAGGGACTATCATCATTGTACCATTTTGAAAAAGTTTAATACATTTGTAATAATTTTGTATTTTACACTGATGTATGCCTGATGTATAAAATGATCCATAATCTTGCTCCCCCTGGATGCCTGGCCCATAACGGAAGTGCCGGTAGGACTAGAGCATCTGCTAGGGGAGACTTGGTACCGCAGTATAGAAGAACAGCCTTTGGTCAAACAGCTTGTTCGGTTAGAGTAGTGGGGATATGGAATTCCTTACTCATAAACATCCGAAGCATTGATAGCTTCACAGTTTTTAAAACCAAGCTTAAGCACTGGCTACTATCAGAACAAATCTGCAACCACTAATGACTGTGTTGTAAATTCTTTGCATATATATACTGATTTCATTAATCTTACATTCCTGGACATATATGTTGTGATGTTTTATGTGGTCTATATGTAATATTGTATGTTATTTTATTTGTTTACCTGCCTTTCCTCACAGACCTCAGGGAACCATCATGTGCTTGTTCCACACAGACAATTCATCGGTGGACGCCTACATAAATCACCAGGGGGGGCAAGTGAGGTTGTAGAGACCATTCTACACCCCAGAGCTCCCTCCACGAGGAAACTTTATGCCCTGAAGTGTAGAGTTTTCACTTCTTGTTGTAGTGACCGTCAGCGGGCCCAGTTGGTACAGTGCTGGAGTTCCTACAGGAGCGGTTCACTGCAGGTGGATCTCCATCCACTTTAAAGGTCTACGTGGCAGCCATAGGTGCTTTCCACATTCCTTTGGGTGGAATGTCTTTGGGTAGAAACCCTTTGGTATCTCGTTTCCTCCGTGGTACTCTGAGGTTGAGGCCTGCAGCTCGCACCAGGGTACCAACTTGGGATTTGGCCATTGTCCTTCAAGGCCTTTTCCAGGCTCCCTTCAAGCCCATTGAGGAGGTTCCGGACAATTTTCTGACCTTAAAAGCAGTGGCGTGGCGTGGGGAAAATTTCTGAGGAAGCCAATTAAGACACAACCTCTAAGCTGCGTGTTTTAAGGGGTGGGGGCAGAAAATCATACGTTACCATTTATATGTTGCTATTTGGATGAACTATTAGAGCGCCCAGCATCATCTTACCGGGACTTACGCTTGTTACAATCCAACACTTTGAGCACGTAGATACCTAAAATATGTTGCGCATACAGCTCAACTAACGCGATTGTTATAAAGGTGTTTGAACAACAAAACACATCCTCTTGCACATATTTGACAATCGGAATATCAGATATATCCTGCTATAGCTAATAAATTTGTGAAATTTTGAATAAAAAAAGGAAATAAAAGCTGATCATTCAGCGCTATTGTGCCTGCGGTGTGACAAGCAATGAAAGACGCGTCTCCATGGGAACCATAAAGTGATACTACGATCAATAACGGTCGCCTTGAAAAACTTACGTGTGAAAAGGTTGTTTGTAAGGCTTACATTTAAATGTGTCTTTGTTTTGTTTTGAGTGTATGGTCAATAAATAAAGGAATTAAAAAGATGGGCACAAAACCACAAATCTTCCGCTATTTCATTCATTCATTCATTGACGATGATAACGTGATGTGATTGGCCTGATGCCAACAAGTTCATGGCTTCCCTTGACACTGTCCTGACCAATCACAGGGGAGCAGTGTCATGACAATAGCGTCACCTGATTGGTTAATCATTCTTTTTTTTTTCTATCAAGGGATGCCAACTCAGCCTGGCCTCCTCACAGACACAGGGTGCAGTACCATGTTTTCAACGCTAATTCACCATGTCACTTTGATAGGGGCGCTGTTTTACACATCATAAAACACTCAATAATGAATGAAGAGAGACGATGAGGAGATGACAGAAGGATTACGTAAACTGTGAAAACAAAAGTGTTTATTAAATGACGATTATATTCTGAAAAAGTGAGGAAGCCTGGCTTCCCTTGGCCTCCGCAAGAAAACGCCACTGGTTAAAAGCTTTGTTCCTCCTCACTATCACTTCTCTTAAAAGAATAGGAGATCTGCAAGCCTTGTCGGTTTCACCTTCATGCTTGGAATTTGCACCTGGTATGGTTAACCCCCTGGGGTC
Source organism: Rutilus rutilus (assembly GCF_951802725.1). Taxonomy (NCBI): domain Eukaryota; kingdom Metazoa; phylum Chordata; class Actinopteri; order Cypriniformes; family Leuciscidae; genus Rutilus; species Rutilus rutilus. The sequence continues at coordinate 1,696,612 of NC_140211.1, forward strand.
GGCGTTCACGCCGGCGTGATCAGCTCACTTTTTTTCTTATCAGTGCAAAAGAGACTCAAAATACTCTGTTGATTTTGATCTTACATATAAGTGTTAAACATCATTCGATCCTGTTAAGTGTCTATTTTTTTGTGTATATTCACAATAAAAACAAAGTGTTGTGCTTTTTGCCGAATAAAGAAAAATAAACATGATGCAAGTTCTGCCTTCTCTCTGTCAGTGTAGTCCATTCTGAAACTGACTTGAAAAAAATTCTGAAAATGAACTATAACTCAGCGAATATTCAGTCACACAGGCATACAGACACTCAGTTTATGTAATCTGTATGAAAAGAGAGAGATGTCTTTCATTCTCATTTCAGCTCATTATAGCTCATTATCTGTTCATATGAACACGCCCAAGGAGAGCGCGCGCTATTCAAACGCAAATGATCTGAGGCAATCCATGCAAACCTGTCAACGCCCACATCAGCTCGATAAACTAATACGTTTTTTAAAGTTGTTGGTTTTAAAGTCCACAGGAGCACAAATACTGAAACCTGTTTTGTCATGGAAATAATATTCAAATCTGAAATAAACTGAATATCGTCACCGTAACATTATCAGAAACTGTCACCTTTTTATTATTTTGACTGCATTTGTTTTCATCTTTTCATCTTTTTTATTCATCTTAAATAATCACTTTACAGAGTTTCCACATGAATCTGGAGGAAGATTAATAGATTAAACCCAAAGTTTGAGGATTTGATCTCAGAAACAAATAAGTCTGAACTTTGTGTCCCAGACATTGTGTCCCAGGCTGAAACACGATAAACAAATTATGCAAAACAAACACTCGTCTGTTTGAATGAAGATTAACAGCATGACTTTTGAACATTCTGTTCATCATTGAAACCTGAAAACAAACACTGTATCACGTTTCTATGATTGATTAAGCAGTAGAAGCATTTTCATCAGTGATCAGTGTTTCTTGAGCAGAAAATCAGTATATTACCCAGACAGCAACATAGAATCGGCCCAGATCCGGCCCACACCCGGGCCGTGTGGTATTTATGTGTGGGCCGAATCTGGGCCGACACCAGTGTTGGGGAAAGTTACTTTTAAAAGTAATGCATTACAGTATTGTGTTACTCCCAAAAAAAGTAACTGGTTGCGTTACTTAGTTACTTTTTATGAAAAGGAATGTGTTACATTACTTTTGCGTTACTCTTTCTCACCTGGGCTGGGCTTTCATGTTTTTTTTTTTATAGCAACAAAAACATTTCTATTTTTGGCAAACGTTAAGGCCCTTTCACACCAAAAGTGAAATTAATAAACCTCTGGCTGAAGGGTTGAAATGCATATTTACGCCTGTACAGAAGCAGCTCAAACAAACCTTTCAGCTTCTGCTGTTCTGGATTAAAAAACAATACGATACAAGAGAAGAAAGTTCAACACTCTTATTTCTAAATCTTAAGTCATTTTTGCTTATTAGTATGGTTGAAATAGATCATTGAAGGTCAGCAGCAAAGACATTGCTTAATAAAGTGAGATTAAATACATAAAGTATATTTGTGTAATTTAATATAGCTAATTATAAAAAGTTATGCAACACCTCACTTTATTTCTCTGAACATGGGGACAGGAGAGCTGTCAGCCAATAAATGTGGAAAAAGTAACTATAGCGTTACTTATATGAAAAAGTAACTTAGATATTTTGTTGTAAATTGAAAAAGTAATGCGTTACTTTACTAGTTACTTGAAAGAGTAATCTTGTTACGTAACTCAAGTTACTTGTAATGAGTTTCCCCCAACACTGGCCAACACTATGTTGCTGTCTGGGTAGAATGACTAGAAGCTAAATAATTATAATCATAATACACTGAAATCTTATATCAAGCTTTGCCATCACATTAAATTAAGACATTTTCAAATGTAATATACATGCAGCATTGGTGAACATTCAGAAACAAAATAATCGTACTGACTCCATACTATATGTGTACAAATTTTAAATAAAATGACCAAGTTAGGGTTAGGTTCATATTATATAATGCAAAAATGTTAATATTGTACATCATTCACAAGCCAAACGTCAGTGGGTTTGATCTGGTTGGGATCCTGACGTGCTTTGAATGTTATTTTCAATGTAAAACACGAGTGTGTCACTATCAAGCACATAAAAGAGCACGACAGACTCATCAAACTGACCCGGAGTCAAAGCTTCCAGAGCAGATCATTGGTCATGAGGAACGCTGTGATCTTTGTGCTGTTATCAGGTGAGTTTGGAAAAACTGCTTCTTAACATTCATTATCAATGAGTTCATGTTTCTTGCCAAAGCTTCATCTTCTGTAAATCAACTGCTTTCATTCAAGTCAAAAACATTATTTAACATCACAGAATCAACCAAAATACATTCATTTATACCAACAAAACTCATCTGTATGGGTTACATCATGTAGAAATAGCTCTTTAATTGCTTTTTACAGTCTAAAAGAGCATTAACGTGTTAAAATGGGCTACATTTAGAGTTACGAATGCAAATAAAGTCCGATAAGAAGATTCGGCCGATATATTAAAGCCGATAAATAATGTAGTATTTCCTTTAGCTGAGACTCTTCAGATGCGCACTGTTCAACATGATGGGTTTGAATTGCTTGAAATATGATTAAAATAACCTTGAAAAGTAAAGTAGTGCAGGTCTGTCATATCGACTTCATAAAACTACCATGAAAACATTATAATAGTTTGTTTGGGACATGGTGAGACTTTTGTTTTTGTAATCAGGCTCTCAAAAAGTATATAAATATAAATATAAAATTTTGATTTATCTGCAAATATATCAGTTATCGGCTTTCAAATATAAAGAATTATCGGTATTGGCCGAAATGTTCCTATCAGTGCATCCCTAGAAACAACTGATAATCACTTTTTACTGTGTATAGTACTTATATCCACATGAATATTTCAGTTTGCATTGTTATACTAAAGATTCCAATAACTCTTGTTAATGCATTGATTATTTTAGTGTATTTCAATTTCAAATTTTGCGTATCAGCTCTTTCCAGTCCAGAACGCTTGAGATGAGATGTTTGCATGTTTGTTGTGTTTCAGCTCTGACGCCCGTGGCGTTCTCACAGCTTCATAACTTCGTCTTCGTTCCTCTGAAAGTGAACTGGTCCGAGGCTCAGACCTACTGCAGACAGCATTACACTGATCTCGCCACCGTTAATGACAAGGAGGACAACGACAATCTGTTAAAACTTCTGGCAAACGTTACTAGTTGGATTGGACTCTATCGGACTTCGAATGAGTCTCCTTTTATCTGGTCGGATCAGAACAGATCCATGTTTTCAGACTGGGCTCCTGAACAACCCAACAATTACAGTGGTGTACAGTGGTGTGTTAATGTTTTAAATAACCATTGGAATGGCGAGGAATGTGGGAAAACATATCCTTTTGTGTGTCATTTTGGTGAGTTGATCATCTTAACATACATCATTAACATACACATTTTTTCCTTAATAAGAAAATAAGAATTACATCTTTGAATGTTTTTGGCCTCACACATGCAGAACTCTAATGCAGATGCCTCTCAAAGTGATTTTTTATTAACGTTTTTATGTTTTTGTTTAGTTCAGGGGGAGCACGTTCAGATAATTATCACAACTGTACAGCACTCAGCAATCAATGGTAAGAGGTATATATACATTCAGCAGTCTCACCTCAATCCGCTGACAGTTTAGCAGCAGTTTAGCAGCATCTTGGTTCGCCGTTTTGCTACCATGTCGCAACGTCAAAGCTGATGAAGAAACAAACACCCCCAGGGATCCGCCTTCGCATTCCGCCGGCCCCAGGACCATTCCTACTACGTCGGACATCGCACCTGAGCCCCAGGCTTTTTCGCACGGCCGCACACCTGCTCGAACAGCCCTGCGCTCGCCAAGACGTCGAGGCCAGTCTTCGCCGCCCCCAGCAAGACTTCCATCTTCTTCCCCGGCCTCCTCCCACCGCTCAGCTGTCGCGATGATCCCACCTATCGGGAAGTGGACCGTAGCAGGATTGAGAAAAGCGCTGGGTAATTCGGACATACAGGCTTCACGAAAATTGAATAAAGGGGAGCTGTATGATCTGTACATTACCTTACAGTCAGCCAACCACTCTCCAAAGTCCACACCAACTCCCAAGTCGGCTCACAGGCAGAGCAAAGCCCGCAGGGCCCAAAAGTCGCCCAAGATCCGGCTCGCTTCGGCCATCGAGCCGCAGCAACAGGCCTTCAGCGAGCCTGGGCCGCGCCCCAGATTTCGCCATTGCTGGTCCACTCCCACCTCTCGACGAGGCTCAGCCCTCCACCACGGCTTCTGTGGCCGCAGCGCCGTATGCCGCCGGTCAAGCGGCCTCCCCACAGCCTCTCAGTTCTATACTCCCGCTGTTCATAACCCTTTTCCTTTTCAGTGGCCTCCAGCTCCCGTCGCAGTCACTAGCAACACAGGCCCAACCATTTCAACAGTCTTACCCAACAGGTTACAACCCCGCCCACATCCAGTGGCATGCAGCTCCGGTAGCTCAAACAAGCGCGAGCCCGCCCGGGAACAAGCACTGCTAAATCCACCAGCTACGTGCCTCGTGCAGCAACCACCAGCGCAAACCAGGACTCCTCTTTCGACGAAAGCAGACAGCCCTGTAACCATGTAACATAGCGCATAATGTAACAGAGCGCGCTGCCGGTTCATGCACATCTGTAGCTTCTGTGGCGGTGCTCATGCCTGCATTGTATGCCCAGTGTACAAATCTGTGAATAAAAAATCCAAAACATAATTTGTAATAATATTCAATCTGCCCTCATAGAACCTGAAGTTGTAGACAATCTGATCAAAAAAGAAGTCGAGTAAGGGTTCATGATCGGCCCGTTTGACAGTCCTCCATTTAATCTGTTTCGTATTAGCCCCATTGGAGTCGCTACAAGAAAATTCTCGGGTAAAAAAACGGCTAATAATCGACCTGTCAGCCCTGCACAATTATAAACAGCTTGATCCCTCTCGAAGAATTTTCGCTTAAATACCACGACATAGATCAGGCAATTGACATGATCGAAATCGCAGGTCGTGGCGCTTGGCTTGCCAAAATTGACATTACATCTGCTTTCAAAGTAATGCCTATCCATCCAGATTCATGGCACCTATTCGGAGTGCGGTGGCTTGGGAAATATTATTTCGCAGTGGGTTTAACTTTCGGATGCAAAAGCAGCCCTAAAATATTCGACATGCTATCAGAAGCCGTTTGCTACGCCATTACCCACCTCATTCACCTGCTAGACGATTTTTTTATAATCTCGCCTCCCAATGCCATCCCAGCCGCACACATCCTCACAGTCCAAAATGTTTTTTCTGAGCTCGGAATTCCCATCGCACAGGAAAAAACCATGGGCCCTGCAACATCCATCGAGTTCCTAGGAATTCATTTGGATTCAGCCAAATTCCAAGCATCCCTGCCCAAAGAGAAAATCGACCGAATAATTCTCGTCTCATCTACTCTCCTTAAAAAATCGCATTTTTCAAAATCTGAATTCCTATCCCTGCTCGGCCATTTAAACATCGCAATGCGCATCATTCCGCAGGGCCGCCCCTTCATATCGCATCTCCTCTCACTCGCGTCCTCCGTCCTCTCGCTAGAGGACCTCATTTCCATAACTCAAGCATGTCGCAACAAACTCAGGCTATGGTTAACATTTCTAAACCAGTGGAACGGCCTATCCTTTTTCCATAACAACCTCATTTCATCCCCCACAGATATCCAACTGTTCACAGACGCCGCCCCCTCAATCTGTTTCGGGGGATTTTTTCAAGGTCGTTGGTTCGCGTCTCCGTGGCCACCGCAGCTCCAGGACATATCTCAATCCTCAGCTCTATTCGAGCTTTACCCTCTCGTAGTAGCAGCTTTTCTGTGGGGGAAAGAATGGGCCGCTAGTAGCATTTTAGTGCATTGCGACAACGACGCAACAGTGCATTGCATTAACAAAGGCCGTTCCCATTCACCTGCTCTGATGCCACTCCTGAGGCGTCTCACCTGGATTTCAGCTTGCGATCAATTCATCATAATTGCTAAACACGTCCCTGGGTCAGAAAACCAAATCGCTGACTCCCTGTCTCGTTTTCTGTTTCTCGTTTCTGTCAGGATGCTGGCTCCAGAGGCGGATCAATTCCCAACTCCAGTACCTCGCTATTCGGAACTGATATTCCCGTAACCCACCCGTTAAAACCCCTTCTCGACGCATCGCTCGACACTATCTGGTGATGTTTTAAAGCATTCCACGTCTCATATAACATGCCGTTCCACGATTTTTCTCTTCTTTCAATCACTTCATTAATAGCGTCAAGGGCCTTCAAGTCAGGTCCATCAAAGGTTACTTGAGTGGCCTCCAGTTTTTCCATAAATTGATGTACGGCGCTCCGTCCCCCGAGATAAACAATTCACAAACCTCCCTCCTGATCAAAGGGATTCAAAGATCCCAGCCCACCTTTAGTCCGGCGGCTGTCCTTAGCCTTTTGGAGGGAGTACTCTGGGTTTGGGCCGAACTCCGAGCTCGGAGCCCTCCCCCCGGACAGCACGCCAAAAATGCATTAAACTTTACCCCCTCTAATTGTATGTAAGTGTGAACTCGTGAAATTATGTTTTATTAACAAAATTCGGGAGGTTCGGTTCAGAAAATTAACACAAATGGAGAGCACTCAGCAATCAATGGTAAGAGGTATATATACATTCAGCAGTCTCACCTCGATCCATTGACAGTTTAGCAGCAGTTTAGCAGCATCCCTCCACCACCCCTTCTCCACACTTCTAGTCCTAACCACTTACATACGGGGGGAGTACTCTGGGTTCGGGCCGAAGTCCGAGCTCGGAGCCCTCCCCCGGACAGCATTAAACTTTACCCTCTCTAATTGTATGTAAGTGTGAACTCATGAATTAGGCTGTGCCCGATAATTGGATTTTATTAGTGTTTTAAAAGTCTATTTTTTCTGAAATAAAATGCATTATGCATTTTTTGAGAAAATGGAGAATTTTCTTTGTCCGCTGTGACTTTTCTTCCCCTTTAAAGGTAATGAGCTTGGAGTAGTTCCACTACAGACTTCAGACGCATCATGCCGAAAGTGTTGAGTATCGACGCAGCGTCTCGTTCCCTTCTCAGGGAACGAGGATTACAATAGTAACCCGAGACGTTTTCTTTTATCAGTATTTAATTATTATGCATACTTGTTTTCTCAATATTTTAACTGTTTTTCAAATTATCATATGTGATCAGTATTTTACAGAGGATTATATTAATCTTGGAACAAACTATAATGATGTTTTGCAATGTAGAAATCTCTGCACTAACTTCCAAAAAATATTCAATAACTGTTATGTCTCATAGCATATTGTGTAATAGATACATTGAAAATTATGACCCCTTTCTTTCACATTTATGAGACAATATTTGCGTCAATATATAGGCTAGTTTCAATTACAGTAGATAAAATATTGTTCAGGCTTATTAAGTTAAGCTGTTAATAAACATCAATAAGGGTGACATCAAACCTGATTAGAAAAATATACACTTAAAATATACAAGTCCCCCAGTAGTCAATCATTTTATCCCCAAAATTACATATTTAAAAGTTTTTTCCTTTAAAAAAAAAGTGTCACTAAAAAGTGTTAGGTGTGCCTTAAAATAGCTTGAATGTAACTCGACACCCTTGCCTCATTTAATATACGCGGTTCTATGTATATGCAAATGAGCCCCGCCTCCACTCACTCACAGCAGCTCAGAGATCCACTACATAGACATATAAACAACTTTAAAAACTTGATTTTCTCCACAGGGGACTTTAAGACCTGCCTTTAATTTGTCTGTCATCATGGAGAGTTGTTTATCTTAATGTAAATCCATAAAGTAATTTCTTTTTCCTGAATTAGCTGAAAATGTGTACAGCAGCAAATTAATATTGAGCATCAAACACGATTTTAGATGTTTAGAATCGGATATAATGACAAATTCCATAACACCATAAAACGTGTTTATCATCATTCTCAGATTATGCTTGATCGTACAGCGTTTCTTTATGACTTCATCAGTGTGTTCGTCCCACAGAGAAGAAGAAGAGACAGATCGTGAGACTGGAGGTGAAATCAGGTCAAGATCCGAACGATCCAGAAGTGAAGAAAGAGATTTTAGCGAAGGTGAGTCCTCTTGTAATTCCACTGGGGGGAAAAAGACAGCAGAAATATCATTGAAAAGTCTGTTTGTGTTCTTCAGATGGAGCAGATCCTGAAGGAGAAGGGACTGGCAGGAGAAGCTAAACTTTCATGGAGAACCCAATCCGATGGGAATGTCTTCCAAACGAAGAAACCGTGAACATGCTGTTCAAGCTTTTATTCAATCATGTTAGTTATTTACTGGGCAAATGCTAAACAACAGAGGACGTCTATCACTATTTATCTTCTTTCTAAGTGTGTCTTGTTTAATTATGAACTCTTGTGTAGTTATACTTCTTTTGTTCAGGGTTGTTTTATGAGTAATCAAGTAGAAAAGCTAGAATGCTTAATTACACATTGTTATCAGAAGTGTGTCTGTGATATGATCTGGGCTAATAAATACTGATAAAAAAAACAAAAATCATTGTTGTTGAACTTCATATCTATATTCCATAATTATGTACACACTAATCCGACAGTTTTCTTCAACTAGCTGAGCTTCTATCATTCCCAAGAGTCAACATTTCCAAAAATTTAATTATGAGATCATGTTAAAATCAGGATGTAGGCCTATCTGTCTGTCTGCCTGTCTGTCTATCTGTCTATCTGTCTGTCTGTCTATCTGTCTATCTGCCTGTCTATCTGCCTGTCTATCTGTCTATCTATCTGTCTATCTATCTAACCTATACTGCCAAAAGTATTGGGACACCCCTCCAAATCAGGTAACTCAGGTGTTCCAATCACTTCCATGGCCACAGTTGTATAAATCAAGCACTAGGCATGCAGACGCTTCTACACACATCTGTGAAAGAATGTGTCGCTCTCATGAGCTCAGTGAATTCAAGCGTGGGACCTTGATAGGTTGCCATCTGTGCAATAAGTCCATTCATGAAATTTCCTCACTACTAAATATTCCATGGTCAACTGTTAGTGATATTATAACAAAGTGGAAGCAATTGGGAACAACAGCAACTCAGCCAGGAAATGGTAGGCCACGCAAAATCACAGCGAGGAGTCAGCGCATGCTGAGGCTCACAGTGTGCACAAGAACTTTCTCCAGTCAATAGCTAGACCTCCAAACTTAGTGTGGACTTCAGATTAGCTCAAGAACAGTGTGTAGAGCTTCATGGAATGGGTTTCCATGGCCGAGCTGCCGCATCCAAGCCTTACATCACCAAGTTGCAGTAGTCTAAACAAACAAAGTAATAAAAGCATGAACAGACATCTATAGTGTTTTGTCAGTTAGGAAGTGTTTAATTTTGGACAAAAGACGAAGTTGATAGAAACTAGATCCAATTACCGAAGAACTTTGTCAAGTTTTAAAGGCCCATCTAAAAGCACACCCAAATTCCACACATGCGTAGATCTGAATGCAGATAAGCTCCTCAAATCGATGCTGGTGGTCTTAAACCACGATGCTGGTGGCTGAAAACTATCACCTCAGTTTTGTCTTTATTTAAAGACAAAAAGTTTTGAGCAAGCCAAGATTTAACCCCATCTAAGCGTAATAAAAGATAAATTAATGCAGAAGGATCAAGGTATATATATGTGGGTTTCGTCAGCATAACAATGGAAGGAAACACCATTTTTTCTTGAAATAGAACCCAATGGTAGCATGTACAGCGAGAAAAGGGAGGGTGCCAGGATCGAGCCTTGTGGGACACCACAGGAGAGGAGAGCGACAGAAGAGGAGAAATTACCTATCTTGACCAAAAACGTTCTGTTCGATAAATAAATCTGAAACTACTTGAGGACAGTACCTTTTATCCCCACACATGACTCTAACCTAGAAATTAGTATGGAGTGGTCAACAGTTTCAAATTCTGCAGTTAAATCTAAGAGAACAAGGACCACAGAGTCACCAGAGTCAGTAGTTTAAAAAAAATGTAATTTGGCACTCTCAAGAGGGCCGATTCTGTGCTATGAGTAGATTTAAAACCAGACTGGAAAATCTCAGAGATACATTTACAATTTAGAAATTAGAAATTAGATTTTTGCTCAAACACAATTTTTTTTCCAAAACCTTAGAGATAAATGGTAAAACCGAGATTGGGTGAAAAGTGTTCAACACAGAAGGATCCAGTGAGGGCTATTTGAGCAAGGGAGTAACAGTAGCCACTTTGAGATTATCAGGAACAGAGCCTGTAGAAAGACACTTGTTATGAAAAGACACCAAACCCAGCACAATAGAATCAACAATTAATTTAAAAAATCTAGGGTGTATGATATCATAAGAGCAAAAGGTGGGTTTAAGAATAGCGATGGTGTCTTTAAGTACCTGTAGCAAGATAGTATCAAAAAGATTCCAGGAGGCAGGATGTAGCCAAGAGATGGGAGGTTCAGTATGAGAAGAACTTCATACAGGAAGGCTATACGTTGGCACAGACGTGAGAGGACGCTGGCGCTGTTTATTCGCCGCTTCTCTGTCTGCTATTGCGCCTCTTGTTCCTGTTTATTTGTGTTTGCTGTACCCCTACCTCTGGTCAGCCTCTCTACCTCTGGACAGCCGCTCAGCTGGTTTCCAAAGCCGCTTGGGCTCCTCGACCGGACTGTCGCCTCGTCAGTTAGCCGCAAATGGCTGCCCTCGTTCATCCAATGTGTGGCGGCTAATCCTAGCTGCTACAGCGGCTAAACCGATTGCCTACCTCTTTCTCACAGGCAACCTCCACCAGATGCGAGCCGTGTTCGCGCCATGGATCATTTTGGGACTCACATCAGTTATCCACCTCTGTGCCCCTAGTCCACGGCTAACTGCTATCACGGAGCTCTCAGTCCCTTCGCTCGGCATCATGTTCAAATATTCAACTCTGCAACTAGTCGAACTAATCAACTACTCCAGTGGTCACCAACCTTTTCAAGCCTAAGATCACATCCAAAGTCAAAATGTAAACCAAGATCTACCACTACCACTCTACCACAAAAATTATGGAAAAAAACAAGGCCACAATGACATTCTTTGTTGCCTGTGAGTCACTAGCAAAATATTTATTAAACTATACAAATATAACTATATAAACTGTCAACTATAATTCAACATTTTCAACAGTAATATAACATTAAGTATTTCCACAGGCTTATTACTCATATATAAACACAATAATCAGCCAATTACAGGCCTAAGCCAATAATGTACTGTTTCACTTTCCCTTTTAAAACATATTTCAAACACTTCAAAATGGAAATGCTCAGGTTAGTGCAACTACAAAATATTATGACAACAGTCATCCTTCAAAAATATTTTCACACAAATTACAATTAAAATTAATTACCTCAATAATCAATTACAGGCCTAAAACAATGTACAGCACTGATTCTCTTTCCCTTTTTCAACAACATTAAAACACATAAAACACTTTTAACAATATAGCCAACAGATTTCAAACTAGCAATACTCCCTCACTCTGAGGGCTCAGATGAGATTCTCTCTCCACACATATATTCAATGTGATGGCTGTGATTGCACACTATCAGCAAGTGCTCTGTAGTCTGGCTCATAGTTTGACACAGCAAGTCTTACACAGTCTGTGAGATGTCTATTAGTTAGACAAGATCTGTTCTTTGACTTGATGATTTTCATTTGTGAAAAGGCCATCTCACAGAGATATGTTGATCCAAAGTAGGCCTTCACCTTAAGTGCACAGGATGAGAGAAGGGGAAACTTTTCAGTGTTTACAAGACCCCAAAAATCACTGTCTCTTGACCTTGCTTTCAACTCGATGTCGTTTTGCAGTTCAATTATTTCCATGTCAACTCCAATTGGTAAAGCAAATACTTGCTGGAATTTGGTGGATACCTCCTCAATCTCAATGGGGAGGAACGGGTTTGAGATAAATACAACAACCTCCCGTATGTCATTTAACTCCTGAAAACGCCTGTTAAATTCGGATGCCAGTTTCTCCAGTTGGGAACAGAATTGTTGCGGGAGAAAAGCATCTTTGTTTCTCATGTTTTGCGACATTTTTTGGAGATTTAGGAAGTGCACGAGGCTTCCATTCTTCAGCTGAGAAGCCCACACTCCCACCTTGGCCTTAAAGGCATTGACAGCGCTGATCATATGGGTCACGTCTTTGTCTTTTCCCTGAAGCTCATAGTTCAGCTCGTTCAATTTTGCTGTTACGTCCGTGAGGAAACCCAAGTCTGCAGCCATGCATCATCAGACAGTTCATCATGCTGCTCATTTCGTGACTCCAGAAATGATTTGATTTCAGGCAGCAAGTCCACAAATCGCTGCAGTACTTTCCCACGACTCAACCACCTTATGGAAGAGTGGAGAATCAAGTCACCGTATGAGGCATGAAGCTCATCTAATAAAGATTTAAACAAGCGGTGCTGAAGTCCTTTTGCCCGAATCGAATTTACAATTTTAACGACAAGTGTCATGACATGAGACAAGTCCACTACTTTACTAGCCAGTGCTTGCTGATGGATCACACAGTGATAGTTTAAAAACCTGGGGAAATCGGGATCGCGACGGCACAGTGCAACGAAGCCTGAATGCAGCCCACGCATTGCCGGTGCCCCGTCTGTGGTGATCGCAACCAGCTTATGAATAGGGATGCTGTTATCATGCACATAACGTTTAAACTCGTTGTAAATGTCCTCACCTCTTGTCCTCCCTTGTAATGGTAATAGAGTGAGAAAAGCCTAAAAGCCATGCGAACAAATACCATTAGCTGTGCAGTGTCTGTCACATCCTGGGATTCGTCAAATTGCAGAGAATAACACTCACAAAGTGATAAATCCTTGAGAACTTGTTGATTCACGTCCTCCGATAACAACTCTACCCTTCTTGCCACAGTGGCTGGGCCAAGTGGCACACTTCCGATAGCATTTGTTATGTCCTCTTTGTTTTTTAAATCTTTAAATAAGGTATCTGCAGCAACGACCATTGCCTCCTTGTATAGCTCTCCATCGGTGAACGGTTTCTTATGTTTAGCCAACAGGTGGCTAACACGGAAGGATGCCTCTGTTGCAGCCTTACTTTTAGCTGTTGGTTTGGTAAAAAGTGACTGCTGTGCTTTCAAAACAGACTTCAGCTCGTAAACTTTCTTTGAACGAAGAGTGCTCTTTAGCGGGTAAGTATCTTTGAAATTCGGGTGGATGGTGTTGTGGTGCCTCTCCACGTTACCCCTTTTTGCTAGCGCAACAGCCTGGTGACAAATCAGGCAAATTGTTTTGTCCTTAACTGTGGTGAATAGAAAATCATGTTCCCATTCTACATGAAAATGATACGTTTTTTGCTTTTTCCGTTGTGCCGGTTGTGCCTTAGCCATCGTTTCGTTAGCTTGCTTGCGTATCGTTAGCTTGAAGTGAGCGTAGTAGTGTGAAGTGGCTGAGCTGTAAAACCTTGTCGACGCGTCCGCATGAGCGCGAAGGTAATAAAAAAAACTCATATCCGTCTGCTCTGGCAGATTCGGCTCAAAGTCGTGCATCTTCGGAAGGCGGAGGCGCGCGCGCGGCAAAATGACGTCATTGTAACAGTGCGCGCGCCTCCGCATCCAAAGATGCACGACTTTGAGCCGAATCTGCCAGAGCAGACGGATATTAGTACATCTCATCACACCGGCACCCAGTTTGCGCGTCTAAATCAGTTGTATGGTCTGGTTTTCAGTCTAAAACAGTTGCGTCAAGTATAAATGCCTCGTCTGTTTGGGGAGGTGTGTGCGCGCGCAGTCAACGGAGGCTCGCGCTGCGTTGCCAGGCGAAAGTATAAACAAGGCTTGACAGCGGTTGTTTTACAGACATTATATGTAAACTGTATAGGCTATTTGATTGGACAGATATACCCCTCTCTCTCCCCAAGACACCATTTACTACACACAATAGGCTCACACATGGTGCATTTTAAATTAATAAATAATAATGAATAAAAATAAAAATAAATATTTTTTTCTCTGATTTTGAAAACTCTTCGCGATCGACTTAAAATGCTTCCAAGATCGACTTGTCGACCGCGATCGACGGGTTGGTGACTCGTGAACTACTCCATTCCATCCTGCATCCCAGTCATCAAACAGCTTGGACTTCTACGTCGACCCCGTTACATCCACAGAAGCTGTCGCCGCAAGTTTGTTTACTTTCACCACGCACAATCCATTCCATCCATCTGGTCACCTGCACGCTCTGTCGCACCTCTCGCACGTCATCAGAATGCTTCCCCCGCTGGATCACATAGGGCCGAACGCACCGCCTGGCTGCACAGAAAACCCGTACTGGACTACAGTGCTATCCGCACTTCAGATACACCTATTCTCCAATAATTTGCAAATCCATTCACTGTCCCCATTCAACTGCAGTTCGCCCCCTCCCCACCGTCCGCACGCACTGCTAACCGGGACAATCTCAGATCTCTCCAGCCTGCTTTCATCCCATCACCCTCTCACCATGCCAACTTTGCCCTCCTCAACACCCGATCGCTCAATAATAAAGCCCCTGCTCTCCACGAACTAATCCTAGACAACACTCTGGACTTCCTTCTGCTCACTGAAACCTGCCAACAACCTAATGACTTCTTCTCCCTCAATCAAGCAAACCCCCCTGGCTACAACTACATCTGCAAACCCCGTCCCTTCCGCCGTGGAGGTGGCCTCGCCATTATTTTCAATCAGAACTTCCGGATCACAGAACTCTCCCTCCCCTCAGTATCGTCGTTTGAATATCTCGCCTTCAAAGCTCTTTCCTCCATGACAGTCAGCCTCATTTACCGGCCACCTAAACCAAATCCCTCCTTCCTCTCTGATTTTACTGAACTCCTCACACTAGCCTCATCTCTTTCTCCATGTCTGCTGCTACTCGGTGACTTAAACATCCACATAGACTCCCCCACCTGCAAGCTGTCATCAGAATTCACCATTTTACTGGACAACTTCACTCTCACCCAACATGTCACATTCCCCACCCACGAAAAAGGACACATCCTTGATCTGGTATGCTCCACAAACCAACCGGTGCTCGACCTTCATCCATGCCTCTTTCCCCTCTCTGATCACAAACTGATACGGTTCACCATCCCTTCTCCAACCCCACGACCCAGCCTCCTCAGAAAAATCACCTTCCGCAACCTTACATCTATCGATCCACACCATATAAACTCAACAGCTCTTCCAAACCCACTACCTGCTCCCTTGACTCCCTCCCTACTCCACTCCTGAAGTCTTGCCTCCCCGTCCTATGCCCCTACCTCACTAACCTCTCCAACTCCTCACTGTCCCTTGGGACTGTCCCTTCTGCCTTCAAAAATGCCGCTGTCACCCCAATCCTTAAAAAACCTGGTCTGGATCCCTCCTCCCTCAACAACTACCGCCCAATATCCAACCTCCCCTTTCTGTCTAAAACCCTGGAACGTATAGTCGCCTCACAACTACAATCCTATCTTCAAGCCAATAACAAATTCAAACCTCTACAATCTGGTTTTCGACCCCTCCACAGCACAGAAACCGCTCTCCTCAAAGTCCTCAACGACCTTCTCACATCCACTGACACCGGTTCCCTCAACATCCTTATCCTCCTCGACCTGAGTGCAGCCTTTGATACCGTGAGCCATAAAATCCTGCTCACCAGACTCAAAGACCTCGGTATCGAAGGTACTGCACTCAGCTGGCTCTGCTCCTACCTTTCCAACAGATCCCACTTCATCTCTCTCCATAACCACACTTCTGCCACAGCCACAGTCACCGAAGGTGTTCCTCAAGGCTCCATACTCGGCCCCCTCCAAATATACACTCAGTAAAATCAATAACCCCACTCTCATCATCGAAGGCACCATTGTCTTCCCATCTCCCCAGGCCTGCAACCTTGGCGTGATCTTTGATTCAACCCTCTCCCTTGAGCCCCATATCTGTCATGTCATTAAAACCTCCTTCTTTCATCTCCGCAACATCGCCAAAATCAGACCCTCTCTCACACCCCCCGCTACTGAAAGAGTAATTCACGCCTTCATCTCCTCCCGACTGGACTACTGCAACTCACTACTCCTTGGCATCAGCTCTACCTATATCAAATGACTCCAACTGGTCAAGAACGCAGCTGCCCGACTCATCACCCGCTCCAAATCCTGGCTCCACATTACTCCAGTCCTAAAACAACTCCACTGGCTTCCTATCTCCCACCGGATCACCTACAAAATCCTGGTCCTCACCTACAAAGCCCTTCACCATCTGGCCCCATCATACCTCACTGACCTCCTCTCCGCCTACCAACCCTCGCGGTCCCTCAGATCCACCTCAGCCGGTCTCCTCTGCATCCACAAGTCAAACCTCCGCAGTTTTGGGGACAGAACCTTCTCCAGGGCAGCTCCCAGACTCTGGAACTCCCTCCCCCAAGAGATCCGCACCTCTGAATCCCTCACCATCTTCCAGTCCCGCCTCAAGACCCATCTCTTCACCTTCCATCTCTTCCATTTTCATTTGTGTTTGATTCTTGTTTTGTTTCGTTTAGTTACCACTAATATGTGAGCAACATGTATGTACATGTTTGTATGTTTGAGAGAATAATGTTTATGCATGGTTATTGAAAAAACAAAAAATGTATGTGTAACCCCTCCACCCAGGTCCTACTCGCTCTGTGCGGGCCTCAAACCCGGGTCAGGCGCTCCAACAAGGAGGCTAAAGTTTCCTTGTTTTTTCCTTCAAAATGATGTGGGCTTTTCCCTAATCACGGAAGTGCACTAAATATTAATGGGAATATACTTCAGAGATATTTTATTGGAAAAAAACAGTTATTGTATAATGTGACACCCCCCCCCCGACCCCCCCCCCCCCCCCCCCATTCAATTATTTTACTTCAATGAAAGGTTGGATTTTTGCAATTTTCTTGAATGAAAGATCAAAAGGATAAACAATGCAGATTTCTTTTTTACAGCCATTTTTAATCATATTTACCAGGGGTGCCAATAATTCTGGCCACAACTGTATAATCATTTTACAGAGTTTCCATGTGAATCTGGAGGAAGATTAATAGATTAAACCAAAAGTTTTGGTTTGATCCCATACACAAATGAGTCTGAACTTTGTGTACCAGACTGAAGCACGATAAACAAATTCTGCAAAACACATCCCGTGCTCTCAGCCGCAGCCTTCAAGGGGTAAGACTGATCTAAGGACCGTCATTATTTACAAGAAGGCGGCGGGAAAGTGGTTTATGGGGGTCCTATCCACCATCTGAGAGTTCTGAACGAGTCAGTCATGCAGCTAAAATTCTAAATGTTAACCAGCAAGAGGGCAACAGTATACAAGTGCTGTAACAAGTCTCAGTTAGTCTAGCACAGTTAAAACATCACAAGGTTTTGTTTTTTGTTTTTTATCAGAAAAACAAAACAAATAGAATAGTATAGAATGGAAAAGGTAAGTGCTAGTATTAATTGGTCAGGTGCTGACGAAAAAGATGTGTCTTTAGACATTTTTTTGAAAGTGGCTAAAGACTGAGCTGCTGAAATTGAGATAGGCAGGTCATTCCTCCAGCTGGGAACAGTCCAGGAAAAGGTCTGTGAGAGTGATTTCGTGCCTCTTAGGGATGGCACCACGAGGCATCGTTCACTTGCAGAACATCTGGAGGGCACATAAGTCTGAACTAGCGAGTTTAGGTATATTGGCGCAGAGCCAGTGGTTGTCTTGTAGGCAAACATCAGTGCCTTGAATTTGATGCTATTGGCAGCCAGTGCAAACTGATGAAGAGGTGTGACGTGGGCTTTCTTCAGCTCGTTGAAGACCACCCTCGCTGCTGCATTCTGGATCAGTTCCAAAGGCTTGATAGTACATGCCAGAAGACCCGCTGAGAGAGCATTACAATAGTCCAGTCTGGATAGAACAAGAGCTTGGACCAGGAGTTGTGTGGCCTGCTCTGATAGGAAGGGTCTGATCTTCCTGATGTTGTATAAAGCAAATCTGCAGGACCGAGCCGTTGTTGATCATCAATCACAACTCCAAGATTCCTGGCTGTCCTGGATAGAGTTATGGATGACAAACCCAGCTGAATGGAGAAGTTGTGCTGAAGTGTTG
Source organism: Rutilus rutilus (assembly GCF_951802725.1). Taxonomy (NCBI): domain Eukaryota; kingdom Metazoa; phylum Chordata; class Actinopteri; order Cypriniformes; family Leuciscidae; genus Rutilus; species Rutilus rutilus. Next base: position 1,714,818 of record NC_140211.1, read on the forward strand.
GGTTGGCCGAGACCACAAGCAGTTCTGTCTTAGCAAGGTTTAGTTGAAGGTGATGGTCCTTCATCCAGCAGGAAATGTCTGTCAGGCAGACTGAGATGCGAGCAGCTCCCGTCGGATCATCAGTTGTGTGTAGAATATAATATAACATAATGTGTATAGAGTTGCAATCAAATATTTAGGAATAATAATTGACCAACACCTGTAGGTGTTAAGTAAGAAGGGTTATAAGTAAGAAGGGTTATAAATAATGTTAAATTTAATTTAAATAATTAAAAAAACAGCAGGCACCAGCTATCTCAATCAGCTGCACTACTTTTTGTACATACTTTGATTCTCCCTCACTTGTCGTATTGTATAACAACTTGGTCACAGGCAGGTGCAACTACACTTAAAGGAACACGCCAACTTTTTGGGACTTTAGCTTTTTCACCGTATCCCCCAGAGTTAGATAAGTCCACACATACCCTTCTCATCTCCGTGCGTGCCGTAACTCTGTCTGACGCACCCACCGCTAGCCTAGCTTAGCACAAAGACTGGAGGTAAATGGCTCCAGCTAGCATACTAATCCCAATAAGAAACAAAATAACGCCAACATTTTCCTATTTACATGTTGTGATTTGTATAGTCACAGCGTGAACGAATAACAAGGTCACATGAGACACAGCCATCTTCTAACCGTATACATACTGGGAACTATATTCTCAGAAGGCGAAGCACTACTACTTGGGCAGAGTCCAAGCTAAGCTAAAGTCCCAAAAAGTCTACTATCAGAACAAATCTGCAACCACTAATGACTGTGTTGTAAATTCTTTTTATATATATATATATACTGATTTCATTAATCTTACATTCCTGGACATATATGTTGTGATGTTTTATGTGGTTTATATGTAATATTGTATGTTATTTTATTTGTTTACCTGCCTTTCCTCACAGACCTCAGGGAACCATCATGTGCTTGTTCCACACAGACAATTCATTGGTGGACGCCTACATAAATCACCAGGGGGGGCAAGTGAGGTTGTAGAGACCATTCTACACCCCAGAGCTCCCTCCACGAGGAAACTTTATGCCCTGAAGTGTAGAGTTTTCACTTCTTGTTGTAGTGACCGTCAGCGGGCCCAGTCGATACAGTGCTGGAGTTCCTACAGGAGCGGTTCACTGCAGGTGTATCTCCATCCACTTTTAAGGTCTACGCTTTTTATTATTTTGACTGCATTTGTTTTCGTCTTTTCATTTTTTTTATTCATCTTATATAATCACTTTACAGAGTTTCCACATGAATCTGGAGGAAGATTAATAGATTAAACCCAAAGTTTGAGGGTTTGATCTCAGAAACAAATGAGTCTGAACTTTGTGTCCCAGACATTGTGTCCCAGGCTGAAGCACGATAAACAAATTATGCAAAACAAACACTCGTCTGTTTGAATGAGGATTAACAGCATGACTTTTGAACATTCTGTTCATCATTGAAACCTGAAAACAAACACTGTATAGCGTTTCTATGATTCATTAAGCAGTAGAAGCATTTTCATCAGTGATCAGAAATGTTTCTTGAGCAGAAAATCTGTATATTACCCAGACAGCAACATAGAATCGGCCCAGATCCGGCCCACATCCGGGCCGTGTGGTATTTATGTGTGGGCCGAATCTGGGCCGACACCAGTGTTGGGGAAAGTTACTTTTAAAAGTAATGCATTACAGTATTGTGTTACTCCCAAAAAAAGTAACTAATTGTGTTACTTAGTTACTTTTTATGAAAAGGAATGGGTTACATTACTTTTGCGTTACTCTTTCTCACCTGGGCTGGGCTTTCATGGTTTTTTTTTTATAGCAACAAAAACATTTCTATTTTTGGCAAACGTTAAGGCCCTTTCACACCAAAAGTGAAATGAATAAACCTCGGGCTGAAGGGTTGAAATGCATATTTACGCATGTACAGAAGCAGCTCAAACAAACCTTTCAGCTTCTGCTGTTCTGGATTAAAAAACAATACGATACAAGAGAAGAAAGTTCAACAATCTTATTTCTAAATCTTAAGTAATTTTTGCTTATTAGTATGGTTGAATTAGATCATTGAAGGTCAGCAGCAAAGACATTGCTTATTAAAATGAGATTAAATACATAAAGTATATTTGTGTAATTTAATATAGCTAATTATAAAAGTTTTGCAACACCTCACTTTATTTCTCTGAACATGGGGACAGGAGAGCTGTCAGCCAATAAATGTGGAAAAAGTAACTATAGCGTTACTTATATTAAAAAGTAACTTAGATATTTTGTTGTAAATTGAAAAAGTAATGCGTTACTTTACTAGTTACTTGAAAAAGTAATCTTGTTACGTAACTCAAGTGAGTTTCCCCCAACACTGGCCAACACTATGTTGCTGTCTGGGTAGAATGACTAGAAGCTAAATAATTATAATCATAATACACTGAAATCTTATATCAAGCTTTGCCATCACATTAAATTAAGACATTTTCAAATGTAATATACATGCAGCATTGGTGAACATTCAGAAACAAAATAATCGTACTGACTCCATACTATATGTGTACAAATTTTAAATAAAATGACCAAGTTAGGGTTAGGGTCATATTATATAATGCAAAGATGTTAATATTGTACATCATTCACAAGCCAAACGTCAGTGGGTTTGATCTGGTTGGGATCCTGACGTGCTTTGAATGTTATTTTCAATGTAAAACACGAGTGTGTCACTATCAAGCACATAAAAGAGCACGACAGACTCATCAAACTGACCCGGAGTCAAAGCTTCCAGAGCAGATCATTGGTCATGCGGAACGCTGTGATCTTTGTGCTGTTATCAGGTGAGTTTGGAAAAACTGCTTCTTAACATTCATTATCAATGAGTTCATGTTTCTTGCCAAAGCTTCATCTTCTGTAAATCAACTGCTTTCATTCAAGTTGTGCAAAAGGGCATGGTCATTTTATATTTATGTTGTTATTATAGTTTTACATTGTTCCATTCAAGAGCTGAGTTTGCCGAGTGGGCGGGGTTTGAATCGGAAGTCTCGCGAGTTCTGTGAGAATGACGCGAGATCTCACACACGCGGCAATAGAGGAAAGAAAGAAGAGATGTGGGTGCGCGACGAGTTGTTATTGTGAGCAAACGAGACGAGTTAAGGTGCATCAGAAAGCCATAAAGCTATAGATCGATAATATAGCTGGTGAGCAGTTTGGTATTTCATATGTGATGGGCGGCTGATGTTGTGTGATCGCTCCTGAGGTTGTTGGATTTCTGTGGGGAATACTCGCACGTGCGTCATTGCAGACTAACCACACACACATGTTTATCTACATTTGTCCAGCTGACCAAATCACACAAACCCATCACACAAACACACACTGAACATCACAGCACATGAAGCTACAGGCCCTTTTGAGCATCATCATATTAACCCTATCAGGACCAGACGGCATCGCGTCTGAGGACCGACGTTTCTGCACCCCTCTTCCTTTAAGTGGACTTCCTCTGGAATACTTGGGACTTCTTGAAACTGAGTACACTTACTTATTTCCACCACTTAGTTGCCCTCTCTTAATATAATTGTATCTTTGAATATAACCACATTGTTTTTATTGTTTGTTTATTTTACGTAGGCCTACGCTGGTTTATTGTGATATTTACCTTTTTTGTTGACATTGTCAGAAAATGTATCAATCAATACAGTGAGTGAATTTGATCTTTGTCTCTGGCTTCTTCAGTCTTCTCCTAGTTACTGGACATTAATTGTATATTAATACTCTAAGGTGATTTAGAACCGTAATAGCAATCAGTGCATTCTACAGCCTTCAATACACAAGTCAAAAACATTATTTAACATCACAGAATCAACCAAAATACATTCATTTATACCAACAAAACTCATCTGTATGGGTTACATCATGTAGAAATAGCTCTTTAATTGCTTTTTACAGTCTAAAAGAGCATGAACGTGTTAAAATGGGCTACATTTAGAGTTACGAATGCAAATACAAATCATCAAATAATATATCCCCGATATATTAAAGCCGATAAATAATGTAGTATTTCCTTCAGCTGAGACTCTTCAGATGCGCACTGTTAAACATGATGGTTTTGAATTGCTTGAAATATGATTAAAATCCCTTTGAAAAGGAAAATACAGTAAAGTAGTGCAGGTCTGTCATATTGGCTACATAAAACTACCATGAAAACATTATAATAGTTTGTTTGGGACATGGTGAGATTTATCTGCAAATATATCAGTTATCGGCTTTCAAATATAAAGAATTATCGGTATTGGCCAAAATGTTCCTATCAGTGCATCCCTAGAAACAACTGATAATCACTTTTTACTGTGTATAGTACTTATATCCACATGAATATTTCAGTTTGCATTGTTATACTAAAGGTTTCAATAACTCTTGATCGTGCATTGATTATTTTAGTGTATTTCACTTTCAAATTTTGCGTATCAGCTCTTTCCAGTCCAGAACGCTTGAGATGAGATGTTTGCATGTTTGTTGTGTTTCAGCTCTGACCCCCGTGGCGTTCTCACAGCTTCATGACTTCGTCTTCGTTCCTCTGAAAGTGAACTGGTCCGAGGCTCAGACCTACTGCAGACAGCATTACACTGATCTCGCCACCATTAATGACAAGGAGGACAACGACAATCTGTTAAAAGTTCTGGCAAACGTTACTAGTTGGATCGGACTCTATCGGACTTCGAAAAAGTCTCCTTTAATCTGGTCGGATCAGAGCGGATCCATGTTTTCAGACTGGGCTTCTGGCCAACCCAACAATTACGGTGGTGTACAGTGGTGTGTTAATGTTTTATATAACCAATGGAATGACCAGGAATGTGGGAAAACATATTCTTTTGTGTGTCATTTTGGTGAGTTGATCATCTTAACATACATCATTAACATACACATTTTTTCCTTAATAAGAAATTAAGAATAACATCTTTGAATGTTTTTGGCCTCACACATGCAGAAATCTAATGCAGATGCCTCTCAAATTAGGCTGTGCCCTATATTTTGTTTGACTTTTAGTTTTAAAAGTAAATTTTTAGGGAGTTAGGCCTTGTTTTGGATCTCAAGGTACTGGATCAACCTCCGAGGGGTTCAGATTCAAGATATCGACTGTCAGTCAGACCAGCTCCGAGGACTGGTCTGTTGTGATAGATCCACAAGCTCCTTAACTCCTCGTTCCCTTCTAACCCCATCACAGGAAGTTTCCGAGATCCGCTTTTGGGGGAAAAGCGCATCAGTTCCGGACTCTTTCATTCGGCCTAGTATTGTATCCCCGCACCTCCTCGGAATGCATGGTCACTGTCCTAGCTCCATGGAGTCTTCAGGGCATCCTCATTCCCGTCCATTGACTACTAGAGCAGACGGTTCAACACCGAGGTGTTGTTCTGAGTCTCGTGAGGTGCTCGGGAATATAGCTCAGAGTCTAGGAAAAATCACTAGTTCCTCTTCAGAGAAACTGATTCCTGGGGGCGGTGTAGGTGCACCATAACGATGCAGGCATAATTTTCTCCAGTTCGGACATTCACCTTCCTGACCATAGTGATGAATATAAAGCTAGGCCAGGCCACCAATATATGACCTTATCATAGAGTGGGCTCGCTGGCAGCAGTGTTCAACATACTATTCTTTGGCCTGCTGTACGTGGGGGCCCTGTAGTAGTGGCTCAGGACCAATGGGTTTTTCCCAAGAGGGAACCCACTCCGCATGACCAGAGTTACGCACATATGCCCTCGTTTTCTGATCATGGGGAGGAAGTTATGGTTTCTGCTCCTAGAACCTGTGTTGGAAACACAGGGTCTGAGAAGATTTCAGAGAGGCCATCAGGTTCTATTTTTGACAGACATTACGTCGGTGGTCTCTCTGATCAAAGAGGGGGCAGTCATCCTGTCGAGGCAGGGGCTGCGGCCCGGGGATTTCAAACTCCACCCCAAGTTGGCTTTAGCCGGGATGGAGGTCGGTTTGTCGGAGGTGGTCCCATTTCCCCTTCATGCGGACGGCCACCTTCCGCGCCACCTCTCCCGTGCTCTTCCAGCTCCTCTGGGTCTGGATATCATGATACAGACATGGTTGAGGCCACATCTGTGTATGTTTTCCCCGATTGTTCTGCCCCCGGGGGGTCTAGAGTGCAAAAGGGTTCGGCAGTACCGGATCAGCTTACTCCTAGTAGCCCTGTACTGACTGGCCCGAATATGGCTTCCAAACATCTGGGCTCTCCTGGCAGGCCTTCTGCGGTAAATCCCGATCAGGATGGTCCTCCCTCCTCAGTCCGAGGTTGTGATATTTCACCCTTGGCTGAAGCCCAAGAAGCTGCTGGATTGGCCCCTGAGGGGGACCAATTCAAAAATTCTGGTCTCTCAACCAAGGTTGTTGAAACCATGCTAAACTCTAGAGCCCCCTCCACGAGGAAACTTTATGCATTTAAATGGAAAATTTTCATTTCATGGTGCAGAGAACGTCAGTTGGACACAGTTAACTGCCCAGTGGCTTCAGTGCTGGAGTTCCTCCAGAATCGTTTATCTGACGGGCTCTCTCCGTCCACGCTTAGGGTCTATGTGGCGGCTAAATCAGCCTTCCACATGCCTTTAACGGTGGGCACTCTGGGGACACACCCACTCATTATTCGTTTCCTTCGTGGAGCCAGGAGAATGAGGCCTGCCATCCAGCCTAGGGTCCCCACGTGGGACCTGGCAGTGGTCTTCAAAGGGTTATCCCTGGCACCCTTCGAACCCCTGGATAAGGTGTCTGAGAATTTTTTATCCTTGAAGGTAGCCTTCCTGCTTGCTATTACTTCCCTGAAACGAGTTGGCGACTTGCAGGCGCTATCTGTGGCTTCCTCTTGCCTCGAGTTCGCTCCTGGCAGAGGGAGAGCCATTCTCCACCCTAGACCTGGCTACGTGCCTAAGGTGCCCACGAATGTGGCACGGTCTATAATCCTTCAGGCCTTTCATCCTCCACCGCATGTGTCGGCTGATCAAGCTAAACTACACTTATTATGCCCGGTCCGGGCTCTTGAGGCCTATGTACATAGGACCTCGGGCTGGAGGAAGTCGGACCAGCTGTTTGTGTGTTTTGGGTCATCCAAGAATGGCTCCCCGGTCTCAAAACAGGCTATTAGCAAGTGGATAGTAGAGGCTATTTCTTCAGCTTACACTTTTCACACTCCTGAGAACGACTTGCTTCGACCCTTCAAAAGCTGACGCGGCTATGTTCTGGTGTCCTTTTATAGCTTCCGGATCACCGTCACATGCAACATCACGAGTGACGAAAGACACAGCACCAATCAAGATTGGAGTAGTTCCACTACAGACTTCAGACGCATAATTTATTTACACGCATATTTAATTATTATGCATACTTGTTTTCTCAATATTTCAACTGTTTTTTTCAAATTATCATATGTGATCAGTATTTTACAGAGGATTATATTAATCTTGGAACAAACGATAATGATGTTTTGCAATGTAGAAATCTCTGCACTAACTTCCAAACAATATTCAATAACTGTTATGTCTCATAGCATATTGTGTAATAGATACATTGAAAATTATGACCCCTTTCTTTCACATTTATGAGACAATATTTGCGTATATATATAGGCTAGTTTCAATTACAGTAGATAAAATATTGTTCAGGCTTTTTAATTAATGAACATCAATAAGGGTGACATCAAACTTGAATGGAAAAATATACACTTAAAATATACAAGTCCCCCAGTAGTCAATCATTTTATCCCTTAAACTCATATTTTATCCCCAAAATGACATATTTAAGTTTTTTCCTTTAAAAAAAGTGTCTTCATGCCTTAAAATAGCTTGAATGTAACTCGACACTTTTCCCTCATTTAATATTCGCGGTTCTATGAATATGCAAATGCAGCTCAGAGATCCACTGGTTGACGATCACACATTGATCTGATTGGTTACAAGGTAGTTTGTGACGTCAGAAACACCAGCGATTTCAAAGCGTGTGTTTGAGACTGTCTTTGGTTCACTGCAGTTTTAAGGAGGAAATACTCAGCAATGGTGTCGACTTATGAATTTACACATGGTTTGTCTTAAAGCATATTAAATAGACACATAAACAACTTTAAAAACTTGATTTTCTCCACAGGGGACTTTAAGACCTGCCTTTAATTTGTCTGTCATCATGGAGAGTTGTTTATCTTAATGTAAATCCATAAAGTAATTTCTTTTTCCTGAATTAGCTGAAAATGTGTACAGCGGCAGATTAATATTGAGCATCAAACACGATTTTAGATGTTTAGAATCGGATATAATGACAAATTCCATAACACCATAAAGCGTGTTCATCATCGTTCTCAGATTATGCTTGATCGTACAGCGTTTCTTTATGACTTCATCAGTGTGTTCGTCCCACAGTGAAGAAGAAGAGACAGATCGTGAGACTGGAGGTGAAATCAGGTCAAGATCTGGACGATCCGGAAGTGAAGAAAGAGATTTTAGCGAAGGTGAGTCCTCTTGTAATTCCACTGGGAAAAAAAGACAGCAGAAATATCATTGAAAAGTCTGTTTGTGTTCTTCAGATGGAGCAGATCCTGAAGGAGAAGGGACTGGCAGGAGAAGCTAAACTTTCATGGAGAACCCAATCCGATGGGAATGTCTTCCAAACGAAGAAACCGTGAACATGCTGTTCAAGCTTTTATTCAATCATGTTAGTTATTTACTGGGCAAATGCTAAACAACAGAGGACGTCTATCACTATTTATCTTCTTTCTAAGTGTGTCTTGTTTAATTATGAACTCTTGTGTAGTTATACTTCCTTTGTTCAGGGTTGTTTTATGAGTAATCAAGTAGAAAAGCTAGAATGCTTAATTACACATTGTTTTCAGAAGTGTGTCTGTGATATGATCTGGGCTAATAAATACTGATAAAAAAACAAAAATCATTGTTGTTGAACTTCATATCTACAACCCCAAATCAGAAAAAGTTGGGACACTGTACAAATTGTGAGTAAAAAAGCAATGGAATAATTTACAAATCTCATAAACTTATATTTTATTCACAACAGAATATAGATAACATATCAAATGTTGAAAGTGAGACATTTTGAAATGTCATGCCAAATATTGGCTCATTTTGGATTTCATGAGAGCTACACATTCCAAAAAAGTTGGGACAGGTAGCAATAAGAGGCTAGAAAAGTTAAATGTACATATAAGGAACAGCTGGAGGACCAATTTGCAACTTATTCGGTCAATTGGCAACATGTTTGGGTATAAAAAGAGCCTCTCAGAGTGGCAGTGTCTCTCAGAAGTCAAGATGGGCAGAGGATCACCAATTCCCCCAATGCTGCGGCGAAAATAGTGGAGCAATATCAGAAAGGAGTTTCTCAGAGAAAAATTGCAAAGAGTTTGAAGTTATCATCATCTACAGTGCATAATATCATCCAAAGATTCAGAGAATCTGGAACAATCTCTGTGCGTAAGGGTCAAGGCTGGAAAACCATACTGGATGCCCGTGATCTTCGGGCCCTTAGACGGCACTGCATCACATACAGGAATGCTACTGTAATGGAAATCACAACATGGGCTCAGGAATACTTCCAGAAAACATTGTCGGTGAACACAATCCACCGTGCCATTCGCCGCTGCCGGCTAAAACTCTATAGGTCAAAAAATAAGCCATATCTAAACAGGATCCAGAAGCGCAGGCGTTTTCTCTGGGCCAAGGCTCATTTAAAATGGACTGTGGCAAAGTGGAAAACTGTTCTGTGGTCAGAGGAATCAAAATTTGAAGTTCTTTTTGGAAAACTGGGACGCCATGCCATCCGGACTAAAGAGGACAAGGACAACCCAAGTTGTTATCAGCGCTCAGTTCAGAAGCCTGCATCTCTGATGGTATGGGGTTGCATGAGTGCGTGTGGCATGGGCAGCTTACACATCTGGAAAGGCACCATCAATGCTGAAAGGTATATCCAAGTTCTAGAACAACATATGCTCCCATCCAGACGTCGTCTCTTTCAGGGAAGACCTTGCATTTTCCAACATGACAATGCCAGACCACATACTGCATCAATTACAATATCATGGCTGTGTAGAAGAAGGATCCGGGTACTGAAATGGCCAGCCTGCAGTCCAGATCTTTCACCCATAGAAAACATTTGGTGCATCATAAAGAGGAAGATGCAACAAAGAAGACCTAAGACAGTTGAGCAACTAGAAGCCTGTATTAGACAAGAATGGGACAATATTCCTATTCCTAAACTTGAGCAACTTGCCTCCTCAGTCCCCAGACGTTTGCAGACTGTTATAAACAGAAGAGGGGATGCCACACAGTGGTAAACATGGCCTTGTCCCAACTTTTTTGAGATGTGTTGATGCCATGAAATTTAAAATCAACTTATTTTTCCCTTAAAATGATAAATTTTCTCAGTTTAAACATTTGATATGTCATCTATGTTGTATTTTGAATAAAATATTGAAATTTGAAACTTCCACATTATTGCATTTTGTTTTTACTCACAATTTGTACAGTGTCCCAACTTTTTCTGATTTGGGGTTGTATATTCCATTATTATGTATGTAACGGGCGCGCTTTGTCTTTAACAGTTTTATGTTAGGTTGAATGCACGTCCATTAACCCTTGTATGTTCTGCGTTGTGTTCTTGTTGTGCTGAGTGAAGAAAGGACCCGGACCACGACCAACGGCTGGTTGCTCTTTTAATGAAGGCAGAACGGCGGATTTGTCTGTGCAAATCAACAACAAAAAATACATAAGGCTCTGTTACACGCAAGCTGTGTCCCAATGTTGAAGGCTGCATCCTTCGAAGGACGCAGACTTCAAGGATGCAGCCTATGCGTCCTCTGAAGGACGCACCATGTAGCCTTCCTAGGATTTCCTAATTGTGCAACCAGGTGTTCCCGATCACCGCTCCTGGCGCCAAGCAACGGTGCGAGAGGACAGCTGCTATCCTGATCATTCATTTTGATAACTGAGTAAACAGCTATGGAGCAAGAATTGACTATTGTCATTTTTATTTTTTATATTTTACTGGAGGTCATGGTGTGCCGGCGCTGCCGAATCATGTATTTTCGGTTTAGCCCTGTTTGAATACAAAACCCAATTTAATATAAAAAGTCCAGTATTTCTCGCGCTCGTCATCTGCAGCTGTCACGGTTGCCAGGCGACAAGAACAATCCTTCGTAGGCTAGACCGGTCCGAACGCTTCAGATGCGCCCTTTGATATGGGACGCTGCTGTAGTTAGCAACAATTTGTTAATATTGTGACAATAAGCCTACATTTTGTTACTTTAATTTTCGGAACTGCATATTTCGTTAAGTATTCACTTACAAATGTGAAGTAACCTGAAGTACTTTTTTCCCTCACATCACAATGTGATTACATTACACTACACAAAAGTATATAATGTAACAACCAGATATTACTGTATATTGAAAATATACAGAAGTAAAATGCAACATAGCCTACGCAGTAATGTAGTAGTAGCCTAACATAAATGCAGTAGTTATTAAAAGTACTTTTTTCAGAAAGCCGTCGATTGAATCAGCCCTGCAAACCTGTTGGTAGACAACTTAGTGGATAGTGGAAATATGCACTTTAACACTCTGGAGACCATCCCAGATGATGTCCCACCAGCAGGAGGCCTTACCAGGGGCAGCCCATCCCGGTCCAGCAGCTCCAGCGTCTCCCTGCTCAGCTCAATAGTCTACAACATTTTTTTTTTCTTATTTTATGTATTGTAAAATTAAATGTTTATTTTATGTTGATTTTGATATGTTTAACGTATTTTGTAAATAGTTGGAAAAAGTACCCCTAATGTAGCCTATAGAACAAATGATTTTCATTTACCAATTTTATTTGAAAAAATAAAAAGGTATAGAATTTGTTTCATGCAGAAAGTATTACTGTCATTACAAAAATAAACAATGTCCAGAACAATTCATTCTCTTTTATTTACACAATTAAAGTTGCATAAAAATAAATGTACATCATTTTTCTTTTAAAAAATAAAAGTTAAAAAAGTTAAACAAGAATATGTAGAAAATATATATATTTTTCAATCATTCTCTCAAGAAGGGAAAACAGCCTGTCCATCCTCTTCCTTCTTTCCTGTGCACTCCTCGCCTCTGCCTCCCTCTGTAGTTGCATTTCTTCTCTGATCAAGTCCAAAAACTCGTCCTGTCTCGCCGCCTTTGTGCTGCTGCTGCCCCTGGCTCCTCCTCACCGTGGGCACCCACTACTGAACTCGGCCCTGGTGTGTCCTCAGGGATTGAGGCGATGAAGACAGGGGGGTTGGTGCAATGCCTCTGTCCCAACATCTCATCCATGAGGACAAACCAGGGCCAAGCTTCAGCAGTGGGTTTCCCACTCACATCCTCTCCTGTCCCAGGACACTTGCAATCCTAAAGGCAGAGCAAATGAACCATGGCTTGTTAACAACAACAGGACAATACATTTCAGCAAAGATGTGTGTACTTTTCTTTATATATATATATATATATATATATATATAGACCCATTTTTTCCTGAATTGTTCTAAAAAAGCAGAAAAGGGTACTTAACACAGAGGAGCAATCTTAAGTGCATTGTTAACACTGCAAAATATGACACATCAAGACATGCATACAAAATACTTAAGAAATCATATTTCTGTATACTAAAATTTGGTTAAAACCACATAGCTTGCATGACAGCACTACAAAAACACATAAAAGTGAAACCCCATTGCCTTATCTACTGCTTTTCTTATTGTTTTGGGCTTTATTGGGTGAGTGATATTTCTTATAATACACAAGTGCAAATATTACAAATAGGTCGTTAAACTAATAACGTTATTACCACAAGTTTTGCCTAAAACTACCTGATAAATGAAGCCACGCAATGGTGACGAAGGAGTTAAGAAGAAGTTTATAAGAAAATTTAACTCTGGTTTCGCTAGCTATTTAAGTAAATGAAAACATAATACTTACATTTAAATGTGAATTTGCTGTCCACCACCGATCTAGTCTCGACCGCCTTTAAAAATAAATAAATAAATGCTGTCGTCAACGGCGCGCAATGACTTATGGGGTAAAATAGGCCGCTAAGTGTCCATTTATGTATCCTTCTTTTCACGGGGAAACGAAGGGTGCATTTGGCGTCGCTTTTGAATCAGGGAAGCCTTCGTCGCGGCGCGATGACGCAACCGGCCTTCGAATACGGCCTTCGGAGGATGGAGAATTGAATTGGGACAGCCTTCATCGAGCCGTGGTGACGCAATCGGCCTTCAAATGCGACCTTCCAAGGATGCAGCCTTTGATATGACTTCATTTGGAAGAGGGCCAAGATGGCGCTGGTCTGAGGAGGCTGTTTTGAACTCTTCTGTCAGAAAACTGGAGGTTTTTGACAACACAACCTAATTACTTTGACTTGAAACTGGTGTAATGATGGCTTGAAAGTAAGGTGAAACCATTTTTGGTGCTACGGGGCAGCAGTGTTGAGAAAATATGCTCACCATATAGCCTACATAAATTGAAAAAAAAAAAAAAAAAAGAACCAGCAAAAGGGAAAAGTCACAACTGGCGGTAAGCTAGTCTAAAGTTTTGTCAACACAGGAACGCACGCCAGAGGGTGAAAACAATGGAAGACAACTTTAACGTCAGTACCACAGAAGTTTCTATGGAAGACTCAGGTAAAGAAGATGTATCGAATAAACTCGACGTTAACCCAGGTGACACTCTTTCCACCTCACCTCATATCTCTAAGAAACCTGTCACAAAGAAGAAGAAGCGCGAGCACAGTAATGGTAACGGTGACAGCGAAGAGAATGGCCATGCGGACATTTTGGCTGCTATTCAAGATTTAGCAAAAAGTTGTGGTGAACTAGGGAAAAAAATTGACAACTCATTCCATAAAATTTCGGTCATCGAACTGACAACAACTGAAACCTCAAAGCAAATCGAGAAACTCTCATGTACTGTTCAACAACTTGTGGTGGACGTTGAGCAACATAAAGAAATACTGAAAAACACGAAGCAAGAGATTGAAAATCTGAAAAAAGAAAACCGAATCCTGAGAGAAGGAGTTGCCGACTGCAAGCGTTATAGCTGGAGATGGGCGCTAAAGCTGCACGGGCTAAAAGAGGAGGCCAACGAGGATGTGAGAAGGGTGGTGATTACTGTAATTGGAAAGGTTGCTCCTGGGCTACAGGAATACCTGGAGGAGGGGATCGACATTGCCCATCGTGTTGGCCCTAAAAAACAGGATGGTCCCCACAGATCTGTCATTATTCTGTTTGCACTCCGCCGCATCCGTGATGCTGTTTGGAAGAGCGCTAAAGGGAGCAGGTTCCTACGTGACAAAAATCTGCGGCTTACTGAGGCTTTGTCTCCAGAGGACAGAATTGCCAGAGAGAAGCTCTGGCCCCTGGTTAAAAAAGCAAGAGAGGAGGGGAAAAAAGCTTCTTTCCTTGGCCCACTCGCTCTAATTGATGGGAAAAAGATCAACTACGCAGACATTGATTAACTACTTTCTGAACTGACATTTGATGGACGGAAATCTGTATGATGACTTCTCATCCCCTGTGATCCCAGAGTGAATCTAACGGTCTTACTGTCTTCGGAGCTGCAGACCGGTAGAACTAATGATGGGTCTTCCTTCGGTTCAAGAAACATTAACGTCGGTATGTAAAAAAAAAAAAAGGATAGAAATTAACATAAGGAAAGGAAATTAGTATTTTGTTTTTGTCCTGAGACGAATTAAAGGTTCTCACCCAAATATGGGCTAGTGGCCAATATGGTTTTTTTTTTTTTTTTTTGGTCCTAATGTTTGGTTCTAAAATTCTCTAATGAACCTTATACAATATGTTCTCCTAAAGGAGTTAGTACATTTAAAAGTAATACCTTAAGTTTATATGTAGCCTATAACGAAACTAAGTTGATATAAGTAATATATACATGGCTATGTTAAAGGCAATTTATAATTTTGTTTCTTATTATACCAAATCAAACATATGGTGCCTTAGCCTACATTTACTTAGTCGCTATTTGTTCACCATAATGTTAATGGTTGTGTTTCAATCCTTCTTCTACGGTAACTTAAACACTTCTTACATTTCTTGTTACTTGTTAGTTGAGAGTTTGTTTTAGTTTGTGTCTTTTTTTCTGTTTCTTTTTCTAATTTATTTGATGGATGTTAAGTTAAATTCTCTTACTGTGATGTCATTGAATGTCAGGGGTATACGGGACTTGGTTAAAAGGAAAGCTGTTTTTTTATTTTGTAAAAGAAGTGAGGCTGACTTGATTCTACTTCAAGAAACACATTCCAGTGAATCGGATATTAAGTTTTGGAAAGGGCAATGGGGAAATGGAATTTACTGTAGTCATGGCACTAATCACTCAGCGGGGGTCTCTATCTTTCTACATAGATTTAGAGGGGATATTCTAGAGGTGGTATCTTCTGATGATGGCAGATGGTTAACTATTGTTATTAGGCAGGATAATGCAATCCTTATTGTGTGCAATGTTTATGGTCACAACTCACGCTCTCGGAACAAAGGGCTTTTCTCCCACATAGTCTCAAAATTAAATGAACTCTTGCAGAAGTATTCAAATTCCCTTTTAATTTTAGGTGGTGACTTTAATGAATGTGCTGATGATGCAAAAGACAGGTATCCTCCCAAAATTTGCCAACCTTCACAAAGTAATAATCTGATTTTAAATTTGTGTTGTGACTTGTCTCTGACTGATGCATGGCGCTTTTTAAATCCTGATATGTTGAATTTTACTTGGTCTAACAGAAGTTTGTCGTGTAAATCTAGAATTGATCTTTTTTTAATTTCAACAAATGCTCTTCATCTTCTTAAAAATGTGTCTCATTCTTCTGCCCCTTTATCAGATCATAAACAAATTATTCTAAAATTGGGTGATTCACAGGAAACTGCAAACTTAAGAGGTTACTGGAAATTCAATAACTCTCTTCTCCAGGACGTCAACTTCAATGGTAGTATTAAAAAAATTATTGAAGAAATATTTAATGATAATACAAATTGCAAATTCAAGCAAAAATGGGAATACTTTAAATATATGGCTAGATGTGTTGCTATTAAGAGAAGTAAAGAACTTAAATTCCTTAGAAATCAAAAAGAATCAGAATTATTTAATAGAATTAACATCCTTTTAACTAAAAGTACTTTATCTTCTGAGGAAGAAATGGAGTTAAAGGAGATACAACTAAAAATAGATCAAATGTATAGAGATTTAGCTAAAGGCGCATTTATAAGATCTAGAGCTAAATGGCTGGAAGAGGGAGAAACCAACTCCAGTTACTTTTTTGCTCTGGAAAAAAGAAATGGAAGGAGGAAATCACTGGATGTTCTTGATATTAATGGAACTCACTGTTCAGATACAACAGAGATTTCCAAATTTGTCTCTTCATTTTACAGTGCCCTTTACACTTCCAAATTTGATGATTGCAAATGTGAAAATTTCATTTCTAAATTAATGAAGGATGTGCCTGCTATTAAGGATGACTTTAAAACACTTTGTGACTCAGAGATTACTTTGGATGAAATTAAAACAGCACTTTTTTCAATGAAAAAAGGGAAAGCACCCGGTATTGATGGCCTTTCAGTTGAATTTTATATTCATTTTTGGGACCTTATTCAAAATAATTTATTTTACATGTATAAAGAATGCATCAGTCAGAGAGAAATGAGCACAACGATGAAACAGGGGGTTATCTCCTTAATACCAAAACCTGATAAAGATGTTTTACTAATAGATAATTGGCGGCCCATTACTTTATTGACTATTGATTATAAAATCTTGGCTTTAGTTTTTGCAAGCAGATTAAAGACCGGACTTGATAATATTGTTGCTGAAACCCAGTCAGGTTTTATTAAGGGACGGCATATTAGTAACAATATTAGACTTGTAGTAGATCTATTGGACTATGCAGACTCAATATACTCTAAAGCTTTCATCCTTTTTTTAGACTTTTATAAAGCCTTCGATACCATTGAACATGGTTTTCTTATAAAATGTCTCAAGTTGTTTGGTTTTGGAACGGCATTTGTAGAGATGATTGATATGTTTTATAAAGGAATCAATAGCTCTGTAATAGTACATTTCAACACATCTCCTAGATTTGATGTAAAGCGGGGTGTTAGACAAGGTTGCCCTATTTCGCCCTTTCTGTTTATTTTAGTTGTTGAGTTGTTATCCAGGAACATTGTATGCAATTCTGATTTTAAAGGCATCTCCATATTTGATAGGGAAATTAAAATTTCACTATTGGCGGATGACACAACACTTTTCCTTAAAGATAAAGATCAGCTACCAAAAGCTATTGAACTAGTCGAACAGTTTGCTGCAGCCTCAGGTTTAAAGCTTAATATATCTAAATGTGAATTATTGCCTGTGCATGATTGTGAAGATACCTCGATAGGAAGTGTTCCTGTAAAGAATGTAGTGAAATATTTAGGTATTTATATATCCAGGAATCTTTCAGCCAGACAACATTTGAACTTTAATGAGAGGATTAAAAAAACTAAGAATATATTTAACCTCTGGCTTCAAAGAGACTTAACGATATATGGTAGAGTGCTTTTATCAAAAGCTGAGGGTCTGTCTCGTTTTGTTTACCCTTCACTTTCTCTTTTTGTTAATGATTCCATGGCCAATGAGATTAATAAGTTATTCCTTGATTTTATTTGGAGAAACAAAACTCACAAACTTAAAAAAGCTGTGCTATCTAATAGCAGAGCGGAAGGAGGTCTTGAAGTTTTAAATTTCATTGACACTGTTAATACTTTTAAAATTAACTGGCTTAAAAGATGCCTGGCAAACCCTAATTCTATATGGTTTTTTATCCCTAACTACATTTTTGAAAAAATTGGTGGCCTCTCTTTTGTCTTAATATGTAATTACTATCCAAACAAACTTCCTGTTGCATTATCTAAGTTTCATCAGCAGTCACTTCTTGCATGGAAACTATGTTTTGTCCACAATTTTTCTCCTCACAGAACTTTCTTATGGAATAATATTGATATAACTATTAGAAATTCCTCTCTCTTCTATCCAAAGTGGTTCCAAAGAAATATCGTAAATATCTTGTCGTTGTTTGATGAACATGGCTCCATACTGTCATATGAGAACTTCATGATAAAGCACAGTTTTCCCATTCCTTTTAAGGAATACAACGCGGTCACTAAAGCCATCCCTTCTGGTTTGATCCTTCTAATTAGAAGTCATATTCTTTTTAATAAAGTAAATACCTCATATGCTCAACCTACATTGTCTTTGAACGGCATTAAATTACTTGATAAAAAATGTAACAATAAATATATTCGTCAAATTTTGCAAAGTAAAAACAAGATTGTTCCAAGAGGAAAATGTTTCTGGAATTCACAGCTAGATGATATAAATTGGAAAAAAGCATGGCTTTTACCGCATAAATTTTGCATTGCCAACAAGGTAAAAGAAATTCATTTTAAAATCTTACATAAAATTTATCCTGTAAATTCTATAATATCCAAATATGTGGATGTTGATAGCTCCTGTTCCTTCTGTGGACGCGCTGATGAAACTTTTATTCATCTTTTCTTTCATTGTGATTCTACAAAGAAGTTCTGGTCTGATTTAAAGTCTTTCATATTCCATCCCCCCATGATAATTTATAACTTCTCTCTCAAGGATGTAATATGTTACTATGATAATAGTAAGGATCAGTCTCTAATCCTTGTGGTCAACTTTTTTATTTTACTGGGGAAATTTTTCATCCATAAACAGAAATTCTTAGGGTCTCAACCATCATTTTCTCTATTTTTAGTGGAATTTAAATCACTTTTCAATTCTCTTACCCTGATAGATAATAAGAAAAGTAATAGATTTATAGAATCTTATAAAAATATATTTGGTAAGCTTCCTTGATATTGTGGCTATTAATTTACCCTTTATATATTGTTTGTGTAAGATGAATTTACTATTTATGTATTTTGTGGTTAAATATTTTTATCTGTATTTTTTTTTTTTCTCTATGAATTGTATATGTATGTATATGTTTATGTGGGTTGTTATGTATATATAATTTATATATTTTTTATATTTACATTTTTGTGATGTGAGAAATGTATTTTTTTTTATTCTGTTGTGTTCGCAAGTATCTGACAAATTTTTGTAATCTATACTAAAACTTAATTTAAAACTTAAAGTTTCTTAAAAAAAAAAAAAAAAAAAAAAAAAAAAAAAAAAAAAAAGGATGCAGCCTTTGAATTGGGACGTCCTTCGTCGCGCCGCAGTGACGCAATCGGCCTTCAAATACGGCCATCCGGCCTTCAAATACGGCCTTCGAAGGACGCAGCCTTCACTTTGGGACACAGCTGCAGTCTCCTCCACACACCACACAGATCTCAAGCTCCTCCTCTCAGCTAGTCTAGCGCAGACTGAAAGAAGCGCATGAATGACGGCACAAGGCCTGCGACCTCTTAAAGTGACAGTACAGGTATTAACACCATGGTCTGAATACAACATTCAGGCATAAATATTGGCAATAAAACACATCTTAAACATATAGAAAACAATGTTCATCAGGATTTGGTGACATTTCAACCGTAAAAGTAAAGATATGATTTCAACCCGGTTACATGTAAACACTAATGCGTCAGTCTTTTTCAACTAGCGGAGCTTCTATCATACCCAAGAGTCAACATTTCCAAAAATTCAATTATGAAATCATGTTAAAATCAGGACGTAGGTCTGTCTGTCTGTCTATCTGTCTGTCTGTCTGCCTGTCTATCTGTCTATCTGTCTGTCTATCTGTCTGTCTGTCTGTCTGCCTGTCTATCTGTCTGTCTATCTGCCTATCTGTCTGTCTGTCTGTCTGTCTGTCTGTCTGTCTATCTGCCTTTCTGTATGTCTGCCTGCCTGTCTATCTGCCTATCTGTCTGTCTACCTGTCTATCTGCCTATCTGTCTGTCTGTCTGTCTGTCTGTGTGCCTGTCTGTCTATCTGCCTGTCTGTCTATCTGTCACAGTGTCTGGTTTTGTGTATCTGTTGATATGTTTGTGGGTGTGGGATCTGTGTGTGTGTTGCTTGTTTGTTGCTTAGAAACCAGCTGATCACTTAATCAGCCCGCAGCTGCAGCTAGTTAATTCTGTTTGTTAGCTGCCTATATCTAGCGGGAGTGATTATTGCATGGTGTTGGTTCGTCACTCTTGTTTATGCTCTCTTACCTAGTTCCGGTGCCTGAGTTCCTTACGGAGTTATTTCCTCGATCTCGTCTGTGTTCCCAGACTTCTGGAGATCGTGTGGAGTTCACTTCATTCCAGTTCCCGGTTGGCATCCACCCAGAATTATTCATATCACTCATCCTCTCCGCTGTAATTATATCCTGGTCGCCCGCCTGCTAGACGTGGTGTTCTGAATGTGCCTTCGTAACATTCTACATTTTACTGAACCACTAGAACTGACACTAAAAGCTTAAAATGATTGAATATGCATGCAAATAAATTAGAATTTGTTTTGTCTTATTGAACTTTCTCAGCTCATCTAAAAAATTATGTTATATGCAAATCATACACTAATTATTTGTTATAACTTTTGACGTTTGCCTCAAAAACGAGATGTACACTCATAAACATGAAAAATAAAATGACTTTAGCAGTTGAAACATTGAAAGATTGGTGAAAGAAGAATGTACAATGTGGGCAGGTTGTCTAACAGGATTTTTTTCCAGGTATGTGCTTTGTGATTTTCATTTATATTTGGATTTTATTTTTAACTATATTCTAAATAAATTCCAAGCAATATACATATATATATTTTTTTCTTTTCTTTTTTTTCCCCTCACATTCTTTCTAGTAGTTCCCCCTCAGTGACATACTTGACTGAAAGGCTCATTATGCGGGTCATTGTCTTCTCAGGTGTGAATCACAGCATTATTCATGATCATTCACGCCCCCATGCATATTGCCTTTCCAAACAAAAATTGTCTTACAAAATTTAAATCAATGTATTGTTTTATGTGAATGATTAGGCAGGATGGTTTTCACATCATTTTGAAGCAAAAACTCTAGGCGACAACATCCATTAGTCAAAAGTCTTGTGGACACATATTTAGTGTTCTGTGGCCTTATTTCAGTAAAAAGTGTAACGGAAGCAAGCTAGTAGTCGCTGTGCGAGTAAACCTCACTCCTCTGATCTCAATAGGTGCTCTAGCGGCAGACAGGCTGCAGACTTTAGCCTCCTTGTTAGAGCGTCTACCCGGGTTTGAGGCCCGCACAGAGCGAGTAGGACCTGGGTGGAGGGGTTACACATACATTTTTTGTTTTTTTCAATAACCATGCATAAACATTATTCTCTCAAAAATACAAACATGTACATACATGTTGCTCACATATTATGGTAGCCCTGTTTGTGCTGAATAGAGTGCAATGACACTTTTGCCATTACAGTTTTTTCTCGATTGCTTAAACACATTTCTTGAAACTATGCCTTGTATTCTCAAAACAGTAAACACAAATCCATAACGTCACACCAAGTTCCCAAACATCCCTAGCCAGCGGGATGCCTGATTCCCGCTGGCACACATCAACTGAAATATCTGGCAGGCTTCTTCCATTTCATCGTCTCTGTGTCCTAGAAAAATAGACGTACTGATTACTGTAACTGTAAGACATCCTTTATACAAAATGGAAGCATTCAGAAAACTCTATCTGTAAGTGAGGCAATCTGATGCATTTCTTTTTATTACAGTAGTATAGAGCTACAGCTACAGTACATGTACAGTATGTGTTGTAACAGCACAGTGTACAGCTCTCAACAGTTACAGTAGAGAGCAGTCTGAAGCACATCTACTGTACCTGTTCTTCTCCATGAAGGTTCTTATGATCGAGGCGACGGTGAAGCGACTCAAGTGTGGCTGTACTCGTGCCTCCCTCATAGTCAAACCATGGACAAAGACATGAGCAACTAGAGTGGCACTGCATGTCTCTTTGCCCTTCCCCAGGCACTAGACCAGACATGTAGTATGTTGAGGGTTGGTTTGTAGGGAAGGACTACACGCCTGTGCACATATGTTCAAACGCACATACCTATAGACTGAACTCGTAATACGCATGTGCACACCGTCGCTGTTCTCACTGGTTCGCGTTTTTGAAGTTTGCGCAGAAAGAACTGAAGAGTCTTCTGTTAGAGCAGTGTCGTGTTAGCGGCCCCTAAGTTACAGTTTTTTTCAATTGCTAAAACACTAAAACCCATTGGCTGAACAAAGTTCTCAGTTGCCTGAACTCATTGAGCTAACTGTGCAGTCTGTTGTCAATGCCTTAAACCATTTCACATGGTAAAACACAATTTGCAGATCTCACTTAGACTTTTCAGCAAAACTCTAAACACACTCTCATTCTCAAAACACATTCTGCATTGCACATGTCATCCACACTGGTAAACACAAGAGGCAACAATCAAATACTAATAGAGAACACGCGTCATTGACTGAACACAACCACTCAAAACTGATTTAACCTGTTTCAAATGATGTGACACAACCAATATAAGCCAGTTCAGAGAGCAAACAGGTTGTTGAAGGTGGGAAGGAGAAAGTCTGAGAATGGATAGAAGAAACAATGTGAGAGGCCGAGGACGAGTGCGTATGCGAGGTGGGCGACAAGGAGGAAGAGGAGGAGGAGGAGGGCAAGAAAGGGGAGGGACAATATTGCTTGTGATGTCGACGAAGTGCGCTGGCCTGGCCTGACCCAGCCCAAAGACAAGAAGAAGCACACTGATCACATCTTTACTCCTTTGGTTTTTGTCCCTTTCAGTATTGTATACTGTAGTACAGTGCATTGCAGGCTGTATACTGTACAATGAACACATTGTATGGCCTGAACATTGTTAACAGTACCATTGTTAACAGGACTGACTGCTCAATAGATTTTGACTGGCTGCAGGTTCATATCAACAAAGAACAAGAATTACAGTATCACAGAGACAAAGGACACGTCTGTGAGATGCAGGGTACAGAACTGTAAAAATAGGGGTACAAGAGGAGGAAGAACAAAGAAAAATTGCAAAGAGCAAAGCAGAGTTAGTAGTCATTTCTGATCAATTCTGAGCTACTATGATAGAACATGTTTTCGTTCATCAAAAGACAATGACGGAAAAATATGAAATTTGTTTTGAGATTAAAAATGTACTTCTCCCTGAGAACTGTATGGTTTCAGAAATTGTGTTTTCTGCATTTTCACCACAGGGGGGCTTTAAAGTGTAGCCGAAATATAATGTCCTAGATTAACCACAAGAGGGAGTGATACTACAAGACAATAAAGACAGCTTTGTCCTTCAGTCCTTCACTCGACACCGATCAGATGACAGGTTATATCAGTGTTCAGAACAGGACAGAAGATGCACAGAGAAATATCAAATGCAGACGCAAAGAAATCAACCAAATATTACATACTTCACCAAGAGTGCATCTAAATATTAATTCCCAAAATATTAATTCTGTCATCATATACTAATGACAGTCCAAAGCAAGAAGATATTGTGAAGAATCTTGATAACTAAACATTTTTGGTTCCCATTCACTACCATTGTATTTTGTTGTCCATAAAATGAACAATAAATGGGAATCTGTTCAATCATGAACATTCTTCAAAATATCTTCTTTTACAGTTTTGGAACAACATGGGAGTCATCATAATGAATCTCTGGGCTATCATTATCATCATTATTACTTATATGTCGTACTCATTAAAATATAATCAAGGCTTTGCAATCACAATGTTAATTTATTGTGATGTTTTCAAACTTAGAATAAGCTTTAATCTCAGTGTCAAAATCATCTTGTTCTGCACTGCATACCTTTCCTTTACAAAGAGCTTTTTGCACTTCAAAACACACTGCACATAACATACATTTTATTATTATTAAATTTTAATGTACAAGGCAAACATATGTTTGTTTTGCATATTTATAAACTTTACTGTAATTATCTACTTTTTTTCTCTAAATTGTATTGAATTGTATCGCACTACTGCCTCAACCAAATGCATTTCAATGTACACATTGTCTTTAACATTTGTATGACAAGAAAATAAACTTGAATTGACCAGCAAAATAACTGTTAAAATTACTGTAATTACTGTACAGCAGCCTAATAGGCCTACTCCTTAGTAAATGAAGATAAATATGTGATGAAGCCAGCAGTGTTGTGAAGAGTTATGAGCTTTGGGTTCGGCTCTGGCCCGGCAGTCATGCTGTCGAACCGGTTCGTCCAGTTCAGAAGAACAAAAAATGGAACCGCAACTATTTGGAGAAGTCGATGAGTGACGGAGAGAAGATCGAGGAGAGCGACAGCGCGGAGGTACGATCGCTTTAATCCGGGTTTATGGGCTTAAAAGGGGGTTTTGTACATGTATTTAAATGCTTGTTTGATGTGTTGAGAACAAGACAGTGACATAGAGTTATTTTAATGAAAACTGAGTAATGAATCAGACTTTATTCAGTTGTGGGTTACACTTTATTTTACGGTGTCCCTGGTACAGTGTAATTATATATTTAATTACTGAGTATTATTAATAAGCAACATTTACTCACTATAGGATTAGCGTTCGCTGCATGTAATTATACATCATTTACTGATATTATTATGTAACAATGAAGCTGTGAAATAGTTCTCTCACATGAAAACATGAAGGATAAGGATGCTTTATTTCGCTCTGTCATGTTCTTCTGTTAAACCCCATCTGACACTTCAAATCATTTATCACTGAACAGCTGCCAATCATATTTACATCAGATACGTGAAGGATTAAACACATGCTCCCCACATGACAGAAATATGTTCTCAGAACGTTTTGCTCAAGTTATGTTCAAAACTTCCATTTGTTAATATATATATATTTTTTTTAATGTGTATTCTTGGTTATGGATTCCATTGGATCATTCTTCAAACATTATGGAAACGTTACATTTGAATGTTTTCTGAACGTTCTAAAACAGGCAGTGACGTGTCATTGAAGTCCAGATCACTTCGAACGAACATTCTATTAAAGTAACGCTTTTTTTATTAATATTCGATGCACTTTACGTTCTTTATAGATGCCAAATAAAGCAATAACTGTGAACATGTACACAATGCTCCCGACAGTGGGATGAAGCTACAGTCATAATGAGTGAGTTACAGGGAAAATTAGGGATGAGTTTATGGAAAACAGTGTCATATGAAAAGCCCAGATATGCAAACTAATGCAACAGACAAAGAGAACGAAGCAGAGAAGAGGGTTTCATGTGAAGCGTTCAGAGGTAACACTTTATTTCCTCTGTTCACCTGGTTTTGTTTTCTTTCTTTTCTTTCATGCTTGTGAATGTCATGTGGGTTCAGTGTTTCGGGATCTTTCCTCTGATGTGTGTGTGTGCGTGTGTAAGATCTCATTCAGGAAGAATCACACACACACACACACACACACACACACACGCCAGCTCTTTTGTTAGTCGTTGACTCATGCTGTATTGTGAAGGGATTTGTGATGTCTGTGACTCACTCTGTCAAAAGAGCGTCAAGAGGAGAGTCTGATCCCAGATCAGAGATACAGAGTCACTCACTTTATACTCATATTTCACATCAATAGTTCCTGTTTTCAGGAATATTTTATTACTCAACACTGAAGCTCTGGAGAACTGATATAATAACATAGCTTTCTGTAACAGCGATTTTTGTGGAGTAAATTGGAGAAATACTTAAGATGCAGATTGTGTAAGATATTCAGAGAATACGTCTGTTTGTCTTGCAATTGTTCTTGTTTCCAGCATAAATCTAAGAAATGAGTTGCGATTTATGCTTTTATAAACACAGTACTGTTCAAAAGTCTGGGGTCGTGAGATTCTTCTAATGTGAATGTGTTTATTTGATCAAAAATACAGTAGAAACAGTGAAATATTGAATGAATGTTCAGCATCATTACTCCAGTCTTCAGTGTCACATGATCCTTCACAAATCACTCTAATATGAGGATCTGATGATCAAGAAACATTTATGATTATCATCAGTGTTGAACACAGCTCATATTTCTGTGGAAACTGTGATGCACTTTATTTTTCAGGACTCTTTGTTGAAGAGAAAGTTTACAAGAATAGCATTTATTTGAAATAGAATATTTTGTAACATGTCTTTACTGCCACTTTTGACAAATTTACATTTTTTTTAAATTTCCAAATACTTATGTCACTTTTTCACAACTCTTCACCCAGTGCGCTCAACAGACGTATATGTGGGATAAACTCAGCTTTGGCACAAAATGCATTCAATGACGACATCCTTCAAATTACATTAATTCTTTTCTCACTTCGACAAATCTGTGTGTGCCTACAGGCCAGTTTGCTCATGCTCACACACCGTTCTCAAAGCGGTCACACTTAAGTTCAGGACAATAACAATACAAAACTGAAGCAATTTGCTACATTTCTACAGTAATATTGTAATGAAAGATATTTCGAATCTAAAATGCCAAATGCAGAAGAGCGAGTAGATTAGCATTCCTGGTGTATCTGTATCGGTGGACGGTGTGTGTACAAGTTCTTGTATTTTGGGGGGAAACAGACATAAACATATTGAAGCGCACTGCAGCATGTCTGATTCATTCCAGGAGCATATATTACAGTGAATTCTGAACAGTAGAGAGGTGTCCTTGTTTGACAGAAGAAAACATGGTGTAGTGCGACCTGTTGTTAGTGTTTGTGTCATCGTTTTGTGGGTGACAAAGTGTGTTTGTCGGCTGTCGACCTTTGCTAGTGTTGTGGAAGAATGTGTTGATTTGAGACATGAATGAAGTGATTTTAGTGCATTTTGAATGTGAAATTACAGTTTTTTCCAATTGCTAACACACTAAACTGACACGCACAGCACAGTTATGTAAACTCACACACACACACACACACACACACACACACACACAGAGCAAAACCTCTTCTCACGTCTCCAAAAGTCTAAACACATTTTCTGCTTTACACACATTTTGCAATTCAAAACGGCACTTTTTAAACACACTGAACACGGCTCTCTGCGTAACACACACAATCTGACATAACTTCACATGATTGCCATTTCAAAACACTGCCACTCAAAAT